>NC_056743.1:1483614481-1483939481 GCF_019279795.1 Protopterus annectens | reverse complement strand
AACACAGGTTCCAATTTAAATGCAGGCTGTTATTAACAGGTCAAATTAAGGGAACCTTGAGTTAGGTAACACACAAGCTATAAAAAACAGTTATATCAGCTGAAGACAAGGCAGAAAATGGGGGTGGGAAGACAGTTTCAGCAAAGATTTGAGCAACCACTAATAGTATAAACTATAAAACCAAAAAAAAAAATACTCAGCTTTGTATATTTGCAGATCAGACTTTCAGAACAGAAAGACAACATATATCTAAGCAACAATTAAAGTCTATAATAAAGAAAACTATACTCAGCTCTGTATATTTGCAGATAGTCTTGTAAGACTGTCTCTCAGAACACAGGTTCCAATTTAAATGCAGGCTGTTATTAACAGGTCGAATTAAGGGAACCTTGAGTTAGGGAACACACAAGCTAAAAAAACTAGTTATATCATCTGAAGACAAAGCAGAAAATGGGGGTGGGAAGAGAGTTTCAGCAGAGATTTGAGCAGTCACTAATAGTATAAACTGTAAAACCAAAACAATATATTCAGCTCTGTATATTTGCAGATCAGACTCTCAGAACAGTGAGACAACAGATATCTAAGCAACAATTAAACTGTATAATAAAGAAAACTATACTCAGCTCTGTATATTTGCAGATAGTCTTGTTAGGCTGTCTCTCAGAGCACAGGTTCCAATTTAAATGCAGGCTGTTATTAACAGGTCAAATTAAGGGAACCTTTAGGTAGGTAACACACAAGCTATAAAAACCAGTTATATCAGCTGAAGACAAGGCAGAAAATGGGGGTGGGGGTGGGAAGACAGTTTCAGCAGAGATTTGAGCAACCACTAATAGTATAAACTATAAAATAAAAAAAAAATCCTTAGCTCTGTATATTTGCAGATAGACTTGTAAGGCTGTCTCTCAGAACACAGGTTCCAATTTAAATGCAGGCTGTTATTAACAGGTCAAATTAAGGGAACCTTGAGTTAGGTAACACACAAGCTATAAAAACCAGTTATATCAGCTGAAGACAAGGCAGAAAATGGGGGTGGGAAGACAGTTTCAGCAGACATTTGAGCAACCACTAATGGTATAAACTATAAAACCAAAAAAAAAAAATACTCAGCTCTGTATATTTGCAGATCAGACTCTCAGAACAGTGAGACAACAGATATCTAAGCAACAATTAAACTCTATAATAAAGAAAACTATACTCAGCTCTGTATATTTGCAGATAGTCTTGTAAGGCGCTCTCTCAGAACACAGGTGTTTATACTGGTGATGGACTACAGTAACAAACTGGTTGGAGGGGACAGGTCAACAAAGGTGATGTACACAGACGATGTATCATTACAAGCAGATTGTGAACAAGAAGTTCAGCAAATGATTGGGGTGTGAATACAAAATTGAATTCACATTGAATAAAACTGAGTACGGACAAGACAGTTGTCATAGCAGCAAATGGAGAAATCAGAAGAAGGAGAAAATTGTGACTGAAGGGAAGATAACAGAACAGGAAAACAGCTTTGAGTATCTGTGAAGGGTTGTTGAGGAGAAGGCAAGTCTGAATGGGGGGGGCAAAGCTAGAATCAGAGGGGGCTGCAGCCATATGGCACAGTGTGAGGGTGTGTGTGTGACAGAATAATATCAAAGAAGCTGAAAAGTAAGGTGCCCAATCCCACATTATGACCAACACTTCTTTGTGGTACAGAAACCTGGGCAGTAAATGCTGTGCAGTTAAGGAAGGTGGACATGATGGGCATGACATGACTTAGATAATGGTTGGATGCACACTGTGGGACACATGAATGAAATGATGATATCATTGCAGAAGTCAAAGCGTCTTCAATTGCAAAGAAGGTCAAAACAAGCAGATGACAGTGTTTCAGACACGTGCAGGAAAACAGAAGTCAATTTGGTGACAAGGTTTTGAGAGAAACAGGAAAGAGGAAATGATGACATCCAGCAAAGAGTGGGATGGATTATGTGAGAGAAGACCTGCAACACTCAGGGATGACTCACAAAGAAGGTAGGAGGACACTGGTATTGAATCAAAACAGGTTGCAATAGGTCACATGAAACTCTGATCTCATGTAGAAAAATAGGTGGAGGAGGATAATGATAATATGCATTATTATGGGTATGTGGTGAAGACATTTGGAATGTAGGGAGGTAGTGTGTCTGAGAACAACATTTGGAATGTAGGGAGGTACTGTGTCTGAGATAACAGAATGGGTTGTGGAGATGGAATATGTAGTATGGCTCATATTACATTCCAGGAATCACTGCCTTCCCTTGGCACTCCTAACAGATATTTGCTTTGTTAGCTTCCAGCAAATGTGTTATCTACTACCATAACACCCCACTTTTGCTAGGCTAAACAACTGTATTGTGGCCCCATGAGGTTTGCACACAATAAGCTGAATTTTAAACTACATCACTTTGACCTTATTATTTTGTGTGTGTGTGTGTGTACGTGCGCACACGTCTATGGGTACATATAACAGATATGTGTACTGATTCCAATGTTCATGGGAGGCTGTTAGGCTAATGGCCCTGGAGATTCTTCCCCTTTTTACAGTTCTCCATTATGACTTTAACAGCAAATGATCCTTTGTTCCATATGACTTTTTTATTATACTTTTGTTCTATTGCCATGATTGAGTTTTCTTCTAAATGACTATAAACTCTTGTTGGCATCAGTTCCAGTATGTAGTTTACACATCGTCGGAAGTCAAGCTATTGGTCTATAGTTTTTAGGATAGCTTGCAGGTTCACTCTTAAGTACGAGTATTGTTTTTCCTGTTAACCAGGCTGGTGTCTGTTCAGAGTGCTCATATAAATAGTTCTTACTCATGGCTAAAACCTCCTGTAAAGATGTTAATACTTTTAGCCAGAAGTAAGATACTGCATCTGTGCCTGGGGTTTTCCAATTAGGAGCTTTTATTAACTTTATTTCAATCTCTCTGGCTGTTACTTCATCCCATTTCATATCCTGTACCTTTAAACTTCTTATTCTTTCTTTTACTACTTCTATCCATTTAGCATGTTTGTTATGTTCCACAGGATCTTCATAGATACTTCTCCAAAATGTATTGATTTCTTCTTCTTTTGGTGGTGTTTCAATTCCTTTTGCCTTGTTTCCCAACTCTCGATAAAACTTTTTTGGGTCATCAGTAAATTGCTTATTTTGTACCTTTCCTTTATATTTTATCTGCATATATTCTTAGTTTTTCTGCCTGTGCTGATATTTTAGTTTATTTGTGATAGTGCACACTAGATACAGATCTGTTCTAATACTGCACATTGCTTTTATCACATCTATCTTTCTGAGTTTTTTATTGATCTTTTCCCTCTTCTATACTCTTAACGGTGACATGTCTTGTCTCAGTTGCTTTACAGCTTTCTGTATTTGATACTTCCATGATGGCATTTGATTTCTCCCCTTCCTTTCCTTTACTGCCCTGTGTTTTTGTGGTAAGACTTTATCTGTTATTAATTTCGCTGCACAGTAATATATCCTGTTTACTTCTGTTATATTACATAAATCTCTGTGTACAGTCCTAATTACTGTGATCACTTATTTTATCAAACTTCTAACTCATTTTTTATAATGTCTCCCAAGTCTTTTGGGTTTCTAATACCATGACGGGAAGGGACCCCATTCCTAAGTCAAAGTACGATTAAAGTTCATGAAATTAGTATTGTTTCAATCTTTGATGTTAGCCAGAAGTGCTCTTTGCAGCACCCACAACATGCCCAGTAATGTCGTCTTCTGCAATTTGTAGAGTTACATGTATTGGTAACATATCTAAATACAATTGTAGATTCTTTTTTTCATAGGTTCAGAGATGTTTACTATACTAACAACCACAAGGGCATTTTTAAGCCCAGACATGCATTCCAAATCTCTGACAAGTTCTGATACCCTTGATAAGTATTGATAAGTATAAGCGTGGGCCTGGGAGATGAAACATTTACAGGTTACCTATGTCCTTTCGATACATAGGTGCTAAACCAGGGATGAATTTCCTGTTTCCCATCCAATTGTCCAAGTTGCACTTGAATTGGGTTAGGGAGAAACTCTACTTCACATGGATGGGGAGCCTGTTCCATAGATGGGGTAGTCTCTAAGATACATACCTATCTCTCCAACAGGTCCTACATATATCACAGGTAAGGTTTAAATCTTTAGAATGGGTTATTCTGGTACTGTTTGTTTTATGGATATGCAGGACGTCCATCAGAGTGAGGTCTGAATGCTCTGTATGCCAGCCATAGGTCTCCCCTCAAAAGCCTGTAGGAGACAGAATAGAGGGATAGGGCCTTGAGACAGTCTGCACAGGACATTTTACTTATGCCCTATATTCTTTTACTGAGGAACCTCTGTGGACATTCCAATTGTTGGATATGTCTGGATAGGTACATACCAAAGGGGGCACTGTACTCAATGATAGGACTGATGAATGCCAAATACAGTGGAACAATGACTTCCATGGACTCGGATGACATACCTTTGTTTATAAGTTGTGCAACACAGAATGATATTTCTCACCACTGTAGACATGTGATGGTCAAAGGCTAGATTACTATCTATGTGTGTGTGTAAGTCCCTGACTAATGGGTCCACTCTAAGGGGTGTGTTGTCAATATGATAGTTACCAGGGATGGATGGCTTCCCAAAGGATACTATTATGCATTTCTTGGCATTTCGTTTTAGTCCATGGCTCTGACACCAGTTGTTTGTCAGCCCCTCCTGGAGAACATTTGTGTCAGTGTGAGATTCGATGACAGATCCTAATTTGCAATCATCTGCAAATATAGTCAGCCAGAGACCACTGACATTGGCCTTGACTTCTGAGAAGTAAATGCCAAAAAGAAATGGTCCAAGAACTGTTCCTTGAGGAACTCCACTTGTGACTGGCCTCTTTGTAGAGGTGGAATCCTCAATTCTAACTTCCTGGGTCCTGTCTGTGAGCCAGCTGGCTATTCATTGGGTGACATACGGGTTTGTACCTAATCTCTTGAGTTTGTCAACAATGCCCGAGCGGGGTATTGTGTCAAATGCCTTGGTCAGATAAAGGTAGGCAGTGTGAATGATTTTGCCCTCATCCATCGCTTTGGTGACCTTCTCAAAGAAGACCACCAGGTTGAGTAGGCATGATCTGCCCTTGTCGAAACCAAACTGGGTTGGGTCCAGTGTCTAGAGCAGGGGTCTGCAACCTGCGGCTTTTCCACTCTTCTGCAGTGGCTCCCTGTAGCTTTGAAAAATAATGGCCACTCTGCCACATGACACACACACACACACACACCGAGAGTGATCGAGTGACGGATTTTAAGTATTGCTCTTATAAACTTAAAAACTTGCTAGAATAACATGGTTTCTGTTGCCATGCATTCCACACACACACACACACACACACACACTGAGAGTGATCGAGCAATCCCCTGGCAGCAGCAACATCTTACCACAACAAATCTGGACAGAGTCAGAAATAAAGGGGGAACAAAGGAAGAAAAATAGTGACGGATTTTAAATATCGCTGTTACAAACTTAGAATCTTGCTCAAATAACAGTTTCTGTTAACATGCATTTTCCATACACACGCACACAATTACCTCACAACTGTAAGAATTTTTGCAGAATGTCCTGATTTTTGCCTCATATTTTTGGTCTGTTTCTCATTAAATTTTGTGTTTTTCTGGCAAATCATTGAGGGCTAAATTCAGAAAATATAGACAGACATTTGAGTTTCAAACTTTAGAAAATTCATGCTAATGCAAAATGCATTTTATCAACTTTCTAAGTTTGTAAGAGCAACATTTAAAAAGTGTCCCTATTTTTGGGCCTTTGTCCTCCCATTATTTATGGCTTTGTCCAGATTTTTTGCAGGAGGCTGAGCGGTATGAGGCACACGCATACGCGCGCACACACACACACACACACACACAGAGTGACTGAGCAATCCCAATATAAATCCCAACAAAGGAACAAAAATAGGGATGGATTTTAAATATTGCTCTTATAAACATAGTTCTTTTATATACAGTATAGTAACTATACAGAAAACTTTATATGTTGTGTTGTCTTTATTTTAGGGGTCAAATAGGTTTTGTAGCTCCTGATGAACTTTATCTGGTGGAAGAGGGGCCAAAATGTCTCTTTTGATAGTTAAGGTTGCAGACCCCTGGTTTAGAGGTTTACAATATCTCTGTTGATTACCTCTGTGATAATTCTTTCCATGGCTTTACATATACGACTAGTAAGACTTATGTGTCTGTAGTTTCCACGGTCTGTAGATGGCCCATCTTTGTGCAGAGGGATGACTGTTGCCTTTCTGCATTGATGAGGTACAAAGCCTGTTTGAAGGCTATAGTTAAATAGTAATTGCAGAAGCCCTGTTAGGTTATGCTTCATGCTATTTAGAAGGCATCCAAGGATATTGTCTGGGCCCACTGATGCAGTGTTCCTGGTCTTAGAGAGAGCATTAAGGAACTGTTCCCTACTGAAAGCAGGGGAGTTATATTTGAGGATATTTCCTGAGAGAAGGTTGAGGGGAAGAGAGGGGTAAAGTTGGAGCTGAATTTATCAGCCAGGAGGTTTGCTATATCTTTTGGCTCAAGTATAGGTGGCTCCATTTACAATAAGCTCTGCACATAATTGTGTACTGCCTTTGAGGTTGGGGACATAGCTAAAGGATGCTTTGTAGTTATCCTTGGACTGGGAGGCCAAACGTACTTCAAATATGGCTTTTGTAGACTTTATTTTTCCTCTGAGTTGTTTGTTTAGTTTGAGAGTGCTTTTATCCTGTTGGTGGCTGCACCTCCTAATTTCTGCCATGATTTTTTCCTCCTGTTATACAGTCGATTGATTTTGTGATTCCACCAGGGTGGCTTGTTTTTTGAGTTAGATCTGTACTTCTTCCTGGTGGGTACAGCTGCCTCTACGCGATACATTATGGATACATATTGGAGAAAATTCTATGAAGTCTCCTATGAACATCGGAATCAGTGCACATATCTGTTATATATACCCATAGATGCTTGTACAGGATTTCTGTGAACAGTTCTGCATAGGCAGTAGTGTTCTCAAGGTTTATGGGGGCTTGAAATTTTGCCAGGTTCTCACTTAATAGCAGGAGGTTAGCCTTAAAATAGTTCCTGAATATTCCAGGTTTAGCTGGGGGTCAAGGTTTTATTTTTACTTCAAAGGAGACCATTTTGTGGTCTGACCTTACCAGGGAAAGCATTACAGTAGGGAGTGTGCAGCAGTCTCCCATATTAGCAAGGGCCAGATCCAGTATGACTGCACCTCTGGTTGGTGTATTGACTATCTGCTCCAGGGAGTTTGTGTTTACAAAATCCAGGAATCTCTGTGCATGTACATTTGGTGTCGTACATGATTCCCAGTTAATAGAGGGGTAAAGTCACCCACGAATATGGTATAGGGTTGGATGGTTAGTGTTTCTAATAAGTTTAAGTACATGGTATGGGTTTCCTGGGTCATAGGGGGGGACCTGTATCTTGCAAGGAAGTGGTACTGGATTTTACCTATGGTGATTTGAACATGGAGCAGCTCAAATGCATTGTTCTGTTTGACCAGCTTTGAAGTATATTTATTTTTGATGTAAATAAAGACACCTCTATCTTTAGTCCCTGCCTTTGAAGCAGCTGACCTAAATAAGTGGAAGGCATTATAACCTTGCACTGCTGGTGTGCTCTCCGCAGCTTTAAACCATGTGTTAGTGACCGCACAGGGTTCAGCATTCTGTAGGGTAAAGAGAGCTTCTAGGGAGTCTAGTTTTTTTGTTTAGACTCCTAGCATTGAGCAGTAACACCTTTAGATTTTCTTGGTTTTGATTTGCTATGCATTGCTTAAAACGGCACTATGGGTGAAGACAATGTTTTAGCTAACATTCAAAAGCCTAGAGGGGAGAGGTGTAGACCATCCCTGACAAAGCAGCATGGTCTGTTGACCATCTCTTTCCATGCTGGCAAATATTGCACCCACTTAGAATGACACCAGAAACTAAGCCAATTATTAAAGTAAGTCATCTTTTGTTCGTATTGTGGCATCATCCTTGGAGAAGTTAACATGCTGCTCAATGCTCCTACTACTATTGGAACTGTCTGGGTATCTTTCCTCCACATTCCTCTTGTTTCTGCTTGCAAATCCTGATATTTTATGACTTTGTTTCTCTCTATGCAACTCGCAAGGCACTGTAGTCACTGGGTGTAGCAATTTTAATGATCGGTGCTACTTTTTTCTTCTTTTCATGGATCACTGTATCTGGTTTTCTCGCACCTGTCTTTTGAACTGTTAGCAATGGGTGATTCCATGTGATGTAGACTTCATTTTCTATGATGCTTTGTGGCTCATGTTTCCAGTGTTTGTCATCTACTTCAATATTATAATGTGTGCATAATGCCCAGTGCAAGAGTTTTGCCACATCATTATACCTTTCAGTATACAGTCCTTCTACCATTAGTATGTCACAACCAGCAACAAGTTGTGCAACTGTTTCCAATTCTGTTTTACAAAACCTATATTTGTCTGTTTCTCCCACATGTTCAGTGGACCTTGTAAACCAATGTGTATGTAGCCCACTATCTTGGGCTGCCAATATTAAGCTTTCATCTTTTGTGTTGAAGTCACCTGTCCTTAACCATTCCTGCATTTGATCCTGATCAACATGAAGTTCATAGGTAGGTACTAGACTATTGTCCCTAGGGCCTATATAAGCCTATTCAAAAGGTACCTTGGCTTTTGCCACCCAAGAAAATTATTTTCCTGTGCCACTGTCGAGCAGAGCCACAGAAGTGATCCCCGGGGTGAATTTCCTATCTCCCATCCAATCATCAAGATTTTTCTTGAAGAGTGCTAATGAGGAGCTTTGTTTGATATAGATAGGTAGTTTGTTCCAGAGTATGGGAAGTCTCTGGGACAGGAATCTATCACTCCAGCATGTTCTGTTTATTGTGGTGACAAGGTTTAGGTCCCTAGTGCATGTAGCTTGGAGGGGTTGGGATTTCTTTAAGTGGAGCATGTCCAAAAGCTCTTGGTTTGACATAGCTTTGTGTGTTAGGCAGAGATCGCCTCTGAATAGGCGATATGCGATGGAGTAAAGCTGCATTTTTTTGAGACGGTCTGTGTAGGGCATCTGTTTAAGGCTGGTAATCCTTTTTGTGAGGTATTTCTGCGGCCTTTCCAGTTGTTGTAGATATCTTGTGAGGCACATACCAAAAGGGGCATTGTACTCTATAATGCATCTAATGAGTGATGAGTAGAGGGGAATAACGACCACTTTTTTCCTGGATGAGAAACCTTTTGTGATGAGCTGTGCCATGTAGAAGGATTTCCTGACTACTGTGGCGATGTGATTATCAAAGGAGAGACTACTGTCCACCTGTGTCCCAAGGTCTCTTATCACACTTTCGATGTTAAGTAGACTACCGCCTATGTGGTAATTCTTGGGTACAGAGTTTTTACCAAAAGGGATGACAATGCACTTTTTGGCATTGAGCTTGAGGCCATGGCTTTGACACCAGGCATCTGTCTCAGCGAGGCCCTTTTGTAGGATGTCCACATCTTTTGGAGTTTTGATTATGGCTCCTAGTTTGCAGTCATCTGCAAACTTCATTAGCCAAAGACTTTCTGTGTTAGCCTGTACTTAGAGAAGTAGATACCAAACAGGAGAGGACTCAGGACTGAACCCTGTGGTACTCCACTTGTCACTGGTCTGAAGTTGGATTTGGAGTCTGCTACTTTAACAGTGTGGGTTCTGTCAGTGAGCCTGTTGCAACCCATCTTGTGACATAGGGATTTATACCTAGTTTAGTGAGATTATCTATAATTCCAGAGTGGGAGATGGTGTTGAAAGCCTTGGCGAGATCTAGATAGGCTGTGTGAACCACCTTACCCTCATCTATGGCTTTGGTTACCGCTTCAAAGAAGTCTATCAGGTTTAGGAGACATGATCTTCCTTTTACAAACCTGAACTGGGTGGGGTCCTGAGTTTGGAGATTACCAATGTCATTGTTTATAAGTTCCATGATGATACATTCCATAGCCTTGCAGACCAGGCTCATCAGGCTAATGGGGCGGTAGTTTCTGGGGTCCATGGTGGCTCCCCCTTTGTGGAGTGGGATAACTGTCGCTGTGCACCATTCAGTGGGAACCTAGCCTGAGGTGAGGCAATGATTGAACATGGTACTTAGGTGGGGGGGCCAGTTTGTTCTGTAGTTTATGTAGAATGCAGTCTGGGATGTTGTCAGGTCCCATGGATGCTGTGTTATTGGCTTTGGAGAGTATGTTTTTTACCTGTGCAGCCGTGATTACTGGAACTTTGCATTCTTCCGGTACAGAGATGGGCCCTTTAGGGGATGAGAGGGGGGTAAAGTTAGCACTGAACCTATCTGCCAGGATGTTGGCAATATCAGTTGGTTCTGTATATTTAGTGTCATTGTGCTGTAACTCAGAGCAGATCTGAGTGTTGCCATTGAGATTCTTGACATAGCAATAGAATGCTTTGTGGTTGTCTTTAGAGTCAGTGGCAATTTTGTTTTCATAACTAGCTTTGGAGGATTTTATGAGGGATCTCAGCTTCTTACTGAGGCTGACCAGGGAGTTCCTCCAATCATGGGATTTTACTCTTTTTTTGCAATAGTTTCTTTCTTCTTTTGTAGAGTTTGTTTATGGCAGGGGACCACCAGATTGGCTTCCTTTTTTTAGAGGATAGCATCTTGGTTCTGTTAGAGATTGCACAATCCATGCACTCGTGACTCATGTAAGTGCTTATAAAGTGCATTTCTGTAGGATTTAGCAGTCATACCTCTATTGTCCATCAGCATGGGTGTCGTGAAGTTTGCCACTTCTGTCTTAAGAAGCGTGAAGTTGACTTTGGAGAAATTTTTTACGGTGGTTTCCCTAATGGGGATGGGGGTGGGATGTGGATGTCTAGGGTGATTAGCTTCTGGTCGGATCTGACCAATGAGGAACTGACCTCTGGTGTAGAGCACCAGTTGCCCATGTTGGTAATAACCAGGTCTAGGATACTGCTTCCCTGGTGGGGGTGTGCATCAGTTGATCCAAGGCATTGGAATTTATGAATTCCAGAAAACGTTGAGCACAAGAGTTGGTACATGAGTAGTTTTCCCAGTTAATGGTGGGGTAGTTGAAATTGCCCATTATTAGGGTATTAGGTTGTACCCTAATATTTTCCAGTGTATCAAGAAGTGAGAAGTGGGAATCCCGGGGCATGGTGGGGGATCTGTGGGAAGCTACAATTTGGATTGCTGTCTTGCCCAGAGTTAGCTGCACTTGGATAATCTCAGATGCATTATGCTGAGCAACTAGCCTGGAGGTGTGGATATCCTTAATGAATATGGACACACCTCTGCCTTTAGTGTTTGGGTCCAGGTTAGGTGGCCGAAAGGTGTGGTATGAATTATAGCCTGGTAATGCAGGGGTGCTCTCTGGAGCCTTGAACCATCCAGGAGTTTTCTATATTTGCAGCTGTATTTATGCATTTTCCACATTTCTTTCCTTTTCATCTGATCCTTCACCTTATATTCTTTCTTTTGCTTTTTGGCATATACAGCTGCTGCCTGACTTTTATCTACTTCTGGTTTGATTTCCCTTCCCACTCGACACCGCTATGCGTCTGCTAGACTATGAAGGGAAGTTATCTTAGATTGACTCTCCTCATGCTTCAAAATGTTCACTGTGTTTGGCTCTTGTGAGGTCAGCAGATATGTATGCAGTCCACAATTGCAGATCTATACATGTAATCAGTTTTAGGGAAGCAAGCCCAGACCTCCTTCGGAACGGGGAAAATAAAATCTTGGTATGCACTGATTTTTATAAATCATTTTATGAGCATGAAGCATCCTTCTTGTTTTCCTGACTAATGTATCCAACACCTTTTGGGGCCTGTCAATCACTCCAAAACTGGAAGTTAGGACAGGAAGAGCAAATTGGTTTATAGCTTGAATTTTGTTCCTAGATATCAATGCTGTTTTCAGGATTAATTTAAGTCTTCTAAAATATTCATTACTAAGTTTTATTTGCATTCGTTCCTGTTTTATTGTTGGTATTTTGTAGTGTTTTTAGTCCTGGAAGGCTGTGTAAGCGAAGGCTCTAAGTGTTTCATTAAATTCACTTACTTCTTGGATCGGTGGTCTTGGTGGTATTTTATTCTATAGATAGTTCTTTAGCATCTTCCTGTGGCACATTCTCTTCAGTTTCATCCTGTGTCATCCATTGCTCTGTTATATGGGAACTCACAGGCCTATCACTTCTCAACGTAAATTGCATCACAGTTGCCAGTTTCCTGTTCTTTCCCTTGCTGTCCAGTCTCAAGTGAATGTTTATACTGGTTTCCTGTGGAAGGCTCCAAAATATCTTCATATGGCAACTGCCCACTTGCTTCCCATTCCACTGATTTCTCCTTAATTTGGATGTTTATTGCTCTATCCTGCTGTGGTGCTTTCTGAGTTAGATTTTCTACACTGAATCCTTCAATTCGCAGGTGCTCCATAACCTCAGCTTTTATTTCTTTAACGTCTTCATTATTAATCTTCTTTTTTACTTTTCCTCTTTGTCTTATTTTTTGTATTGTAAAGTTTTCCATGTCTGGATTCCTTTGCCTGTATTTCTCGTCAAATATCTTTGGTGCTGCTCTTTTTGTACGGATTAGTTTTGCTTTCTCCTTTGCATAAATATTACACCATATTAAATCTCTTTTTCTTTCCCATGTCCATATTTCATCTTCAGATGACTCCTGATCTTCCTGTTTCTCCTTACTTTAGAGACTCCTTGCATCATGCTGTGATGTAACCTATGTTAACCTTCTACACCAAATCATTCACTTTGCAGTCATTCCAAAACTTCAACTTCTATTGTTTTAACTTCTACTTTACTTTACTAATCCTCTTTTCTACATTCCGCCTTTGTGATATTATTTACTCACTTTAAGGTATAGCTGATGTACAGCTAACTTCAACGGTAACCTGTCACCTGCTGGCACTGTGGAGGAGTACATTGCTATTACCATATACCTATGTTGTCATTAATCTGTATAAATTAACTTTTACATGTTGTCAGTCCTTTTTTTTTTGTCCTTTTTTTTTTTGGTAAATTGTCTGCATTATAACCTGTCTGTGACAGAAAGGAGGGAGACAGAATTCAACAATATACATACAGAAATGGGTAAGAGAGCACCACTGACAAGGAGATTTTCCCTATATGCAGTAATAACATATGGATAAAAAGGAACCGGTCTCTGTGAGCTATAGATAAGGATGGAGTGAAAATATATCTGTAGTGTTATTTCTGACTAATTGCAATATCTGTGGTATGTTAGTGGAAACCAATGACTTCTGAGCATTTCCGTAAGTTGTGTGTTCACTCACTAGTTTATACATACTTTCCGATGCTTAATAATATAGTAGTAGTTGTTAACGCATGTGGTCTGATAGAAAGGACATAAGGATGGTTCACTGTTTATTGTGTCGATATGTTGCCACGAGTGCATAACAGTTCATTTTACTATGTTGACTTTTTTCTGCTTCTGTTTCTGTATAACTTCCATTATGTGTGTTGCATACCATATTATGAGAGTAACATTTGTTAGGATGTGTATCACTGACTGTGGTTGTATATGACAGGCATCTGACATTATTGGAGAACACATGCTCATTCTGTTTGGATGTGCATGTAACTGTGGAACACCATTACTATGGCACATGGGTTGTGTGGTTGTCCCTAACTTGTTATGATATCCACTGCCATGGATTCAAATACCACGTGACCTATGCAACTTTTAATAGATTGTACATGTGATGATGATGTTAGTTCTTTTTTATTACATATTCAGACATTTTTCATATTTATTCTGATTACCTATTCATATTAGTAATAAAAATGAAATGATTGTTTAGCACAGCTTTGCTTTGTAAATAAGAGGTGAGATATTCATAGGTTCCTAGGTTCACAGGTGTGTATTAGGCTAATGGCCCTGCAGCCTTTACAAGCCTAGCCCATAGAAGTGCCCTGGCATCGTGCAGCCCGATGTTAGTTCCCAGTACCTCTATCAAATAGAGCCACTGGAGTGATCCCCGGGGGTGAACTTTCTATTACCCATCCACTCATCAAGATTTCTCTTGAAGAGGAACAGCGAGGTGCTCTGCTTGACATGTATGGGAAGTCTATTCCATAGCATGGGCAGCCTCTGAGTGAGAAAGCTGTCCCTCCAGCATGTTCTGTTGATTGTGGTAATGAGGTTGAGGTCTCTGGAACATGTAGTGTGGAGGGATAGGGATTTCTTTAGATGTAACATTTCTAACAGAGCTGGGTCAGACATGGCTTTGTAAGTCAAGCAGAGATCGCCTCTAAGTAGGCGATATGAGACAGAGAATAGCTGGACTCTTTTGAGTCTATCCATGTAGAACATGTGTTTAATGCCTAGGATCCTCTTTGTGAGGTACTTCTGTGGCCTCTCCAGCTGTTGCAGGTATCTAGTGAGGTACATACCAAATGGGGCAATTGGTGTGTAGCAAAAGAGTAGGGAAGAGTAGAGAGAGACGATGACCTTTTTCTTCCTGGATGCAAAACCCTTGGTAATGAGATGTGCCACATAGAAGGACTTTCTGACCACAGTGGCAATGTGGTGGTTAAAGGAAAGGTTGCTGTCAACCTGCATCCCCAGATTTCTTATAATGCCTTCAGCATTCAGTGGGCTCCCATCGATGTGGTAATTAGTGGGAACTGAGTTTTTACCAAAGGGGATGACAATGCATTTTTGGCATTAAGCTTAAGTCCATGGTCCAAGTCATTTAAAGGGGATCCAGTAGCTGTCTGCCTGGGACGACATGATCAACAGACCAAGATGCTTTGCCAGAGATGGTCTGCTCCTGTTGCCCCTGGGATTCAGGTTACTGGCTAAGGCTTTTGCCACCCCTATAGTGGCATTTTTAGGCAAAGTTCAAAGGACAAAACCACCACTGTAACAGGTACAAGCATGCAAAATCTGAAGGTAATGCTACTCAATGCTAGAAGTCTAAACCTCAAAATGCACTCTCTCGAGGCACTCCTAAAAATGGAGAACATCGATATCTGTGCAGCAACTGAGACCTGGTTCAAGGCTCCAGAGAGCACCCCTGCAATACCAGGCTACAACTCTTACCACACTTTTCGGCCACCAAACCAGGATCAAAACACTAAAGGTGGAGGAGTGTCCATATTCACCAAGGATATTCACACCACCAGGTTAGTTGCCCAATACAATGCATCTGAAATTCTCCAGGTACAACTAACACTAGGTAAGACTGCAATCCAAATTGTAGCTTGCTACAGATCCCCCACCCACCATGCCCCAAGATTCTCACTACACCTTTCTAAACATACTGGAAAATATTAATATACAACCAAACACCCTAATACTGATTTCAACTACCCTGCCATTAACTGGGAAAACGACTCATGTACCAACACCTTTGCCCATCGGTTCTTGGAATTCATAAATTCCAATGCCCTGGATCAACTAATCCATAGTCCCACCAGGGGCTCCAATATCCTAGACCTGGTCATTACCAACATGGGAAATAGATGCTCCACATCTATGGTCACCCCTTCGTTGGTTAGGTCAGACCATAAGCTAATCACCCTTAACATCCACATCCACATCCCACTCCCACCCCCACCCCCCAGTAAGGAAACCTCCATAAAAAACTTCTCCAAAGCCAACTTCATGTTTCTCAACTCAGAAGTGACAAACTTCATGACACCCATGCAGACGGGAAATGAATGTTCGACTGCTGAGTCCTACACTAAGGCACTGTACGAGCACATCCACTCATGCATGAATCGTGCCATCCCAAATAGAACCAAGATGCTCTCCAAAAAAAAGGAAGCCAGTCTGGTGGTCCCCTGCCATAAATAAACTTTACAACAAAAGGAAGAAACTGCTGCAGAAAAGAGGAAAATCACAGGATGCAAAAAACTCCCTTACCAGCCTCAGTAAGAAGCTGAGATCCCTCATAAAATCCTCAAAAGCTAGTTACGAAAATAAAATTGCCAAAGATTCCAAAGACAACCACAAGGCATTCTATAACTATGTCAAGAATCTAAATGGCAATACTCAGATCTGCTCTGAGCTACAACAGAATGGCATTAAATATACTGATCCCAAGGATATTGCCAATATCCTGGCAGATCAATTCAGTGCCAACTTTACCCACCTCTCACCCCCTAAATGGCCCATCTCAATACCGGAAGATTGCCAAATTCTGGTAATAATGGCCACAAAGGTAAAAACACACTCTCCAAAGCTAAGAATACAGCATCCATGGGACCAGATGACATCCCGGGCTGTGTACTACATGAACTACAAAATTAACTGGTACCTCACCTAAGTGTTATGTTTAATCATACCCTTACCTCAGGCTTCTTGCCCACTGAGTGGCGCACAGCTACAGTTATCCCACTCCACAAGGAAGGATCCACCTTGGATCCCGGGAACTACCGCCTCATCAGTCTGATGAGCCTGATCTGCAAGGCCATGGAACATATTATCATGGAACTTATAAACAAAGACATTGACAACCTTAAAACATTGGACCCCACCCAGTTTGGGTTTGTGAAGGGTCGATCTTGTCTCCTGAACCTGATTGACTTCTTCGAATCAGTCTCCAGAGCTGTGGACGAGGGTAAGGCAGTCCACACAGCCTATCTGGACCTTGCCAAGACCTTTGACACCATCCCCCACTCTGGAATCATAGATAAACTTACTAAGCTGGGCATTAATCCCTACGTCACTCGATGGGTTGCCAACTGGCTTACTGACAGAACCCACACTGTAAAAGTAGCTGACTCCAAATCTAGCTCCAGACAAGTGACAAGTGGAGTACCTCAGGGTTCGGTCATGGGACCTATCTTGTTTGGCATCTACTTCTTTGAAGTACAGGCCAACACTAAGGGACTCTGGCTAATAAAGTTTGCAGATGACTGCAAACTGGGAGCCATTATTGAATCCCCAAATGATGTGGATACTCTACAAAAGAGCCTTGCAGAAACAGATGCTTGGTGCCAGAGCCATGGGCTCAAGCTCAATGCCAAGAAATGTATAGTTATCCCCTTTGGGAAAAAACATGTACCCATGAATTACCACATAGGTGGCAGTACACTAAACACTGAAAGTGTGAATCTTGGTGACACAGGTGAACAGTGGTCTCACCTTCAATAACCACATCGCCACAACAGTCAGGAAATCCTTCTGTGTGGCACACCTCATCACTAAGGGCTTTTCATCCAGAAAAAAGGAGGTCATTGTCCCACTGTACTCATCCCTAATTAGACCCATTATAGAATACAACACCCCATTTGGTATGTACCTCTCAAGGCATCTGCAATAACTGGAAAGGCCACAGAAATACCTCACTAAAAGAATCACAGGCCTAAAGCAGATGCCCTATGCTGACCGCCTTAAAAAACTCCAGCTATACTCTGTCGCATATCGTCTACTCCGAGGCAATCTCTGCTTAACATACAAGGCCATGTCAAACCCAGAGCTGTTGGACATGCTACACTTAAAGAAATCCCAATCCCTCAGAGCCACATGCTCCAGGGATCTAAACCTTGTCATCACAATAAACAAATCATGCTGGAGGGATAGGTTCCCGACCCAGAGACTCCCCAGACTCTGGAATAGACTGCCTATACATGTCAAGCAGAGCGCCTCTTTGCCCCTCTTCAAAAGGAACCTTGATGATTGGATGGGAGAAAGGAAATTCAACCCGGGGATTACGTCCATCACCCTGCTAGACAGGGGTCCAGGGAAGTAAATAGTGTGGGAAGAAATAGCCAGGGAATTGTTATGGCTAGGCTTGTATAGGCCCTAGGGCCGATAGCCTAGTACCTACCTAGGAACCTATGGTTTTGACACCAGTCACTGGTCTCAGTGAAGCCTTTCTGTAGTATGTCTGCATCACATGGGGAGTTAATAATGGCTCCCAGCTTGCAGTCATCTGTGAACTTTGTCAGCCAGAGTCCCTTTGTGTTGGCCTGGATTTCTGAGAATTAGATGCCAAACAGGAGAGGACCCAGGACTGATCCTTGTGGGACTCTACTCGAGACTGGTCAGCAGTCTGACTTGGAGTCCACTACTTTCACACTGTGTGTTCTATCTGTGAGCCAGTTTGCAACCCACCTAGTGATATAGGGGTTGATGCCTAGTTTGGTGAGTTTATCAATAATTCTTGAGTGAGGAATGGTATCAAAGGCCTTGGCCAGATCAAAGCAGGCTGTATGCACTGCCTTACCTTCATTCACAGCCCTGATGACCGACTCAAAGAAGTCATCCAAGTTGAGCAGGCATGATCTCCCTTTCACAACACCAAATTGCGTGGGATCTAAATTTTGGAGATTTCCTATATCTTTGTTAATCAGGTCCATGATGATGTGCTCCATAGCTTTATATATCAGACTCAATAGGCTAATGGGGCAATAATTCCCAGGGGCTGTAGTCGCTCCTCCTTTATGGAGAGGGATGACTCTAGCAGTGCGCCATTCAGTAGGGACAAAGCCTGAGGTGAGGCTGTGACTGAATAGGGCACACAGATGTGGTGCTAGTTCAGTTTATAGTTCATGTAGAACACAGCCAGGGATATTATCGGGGGAAGATAAAGTTGGCACTGAATCTGTCAGCCAGTATGTTGTCGATATCTGTTGGCTCAGTATTGGAGGTACCATTGTGCAGTAACTCAGAGCAAATCTGGGTACTGCTGTGGAGGTTCTTGATATAACTATAGAAGGCTTTGTGATTGTTTTTAGTGTTTGCCGCAATTCTGCCTTCATAGCTGGCTTTGGAGGATTTGATGGGGGATTTCAACTTTTTGTTGAGGCTAATAAGGGAGTTTTTCCAGTCTTGGGACTTCACCTTTTTCTGCAACAGTTTCTTCCTTCTGTTGTAGAATTTATTAATGGCAGG
The DNA here is from genome assembly GCF_019279795.1 of Protopterus annectens. Lineage (NCBI taxonomy): Eukaryota > Metazoa > Chordata > Ceratodontiformes > Protopteridae > Protopterus > Protopterus annectens. Next base: position 1,483,920,511 of record NC_056743.1, on the reverse strand, counting down.
GGACCACCAGGTTAGCTTCCCTTTTTTTGCAGGAGAGCATCTTGGTTCTGTTGGGTATGGCGAGTTCCATGCATTTATGTACATGTTCATACATTGCATTGGTGTATGATTCAGCAGTCATGCAGCTATTTTCCATTGGCATTTGTGCCATGAAGTTAGGCACCTCTGTTTTTAGGAGCCCAAAATCAGCTTTGGGAAAATTTTTCAAGGTGGTTACCTTTGCGGGGGGGGGGTGTTGGTGGTGTTGGTGACATGTGGATTTCCATGGTGATTAGTTTGTCGGATTTGACCAGGGAGGGATTAACTATTGGTGTAGAGCAACAGTCACCAGTGTAAGTAATAACCAGGTCAAGGATGTTGGTTCCTCTAGTGGGGGTCAGAATGAGCTTGTCCAAGGCATTGGAATTGATGAATTCCAGGAAGCACTGGGCCAGTGTATTGGTGCTTGAGTAGTTTTCCCAGTTGATGGAGGGGTAGTCAAAGTCTCCTAGCATGAGTGTGTTGGATTGGACCTTGATAGATTCCAGGGTGCTTAGAAACGTGGAGTGAGAGTCTAGGGACATGGTTTGGGACCTATAGCAGGCTATGACCTGGATCGCCATCTTACCCAATATTAGTTGTGCCTGAAGTATCTCAGATGCGTTATGCTGGGCTACTAGTCTGGAGGTGTGCATATCCTTTATGAATATGGACATACCACCACATTTGGAGCTTTGGTCCATATTTTGAGGCTGAAAGGTGTGGAATGAGTTATAGCCTGGTATTGCAGGGGTGCTTTCTGAGGCTTTATACCAGGTCTCCGTTACAGCACAAATGTCGATGTTCTCCATTCTGAGGAGTGCTTTGAGCTGGTGCATGTTGAGATTTAGACTTCTAGCATTGAGCAGCATGACCCTCAGATTGTATTTATTTATAGCTGTTACAATGGTAATTTGGTCTTTGGAACACAGCCTAAAAAAGGCATTATGAGGGTGGCAAGAGCCTTAGCCAGTACCCGGAAACACAGGAGACATCTCTGGCAAAGCATTGAGGTCTGTCAGTGATGTCATCCCAAGCAGACAGATACTGGATCCCCTTAGAATGACACCAGAAACTTAGCCAATTGTTGAAGTCAATCATTTTTTTGTTTGTACTGCGGTATCATTCTGGGTGACGGTAGGCTATTGCTCAGGGCTAGGGTCATACCTGCCTAGGCAACATAATCCGAGAGCTCCACCATGTCTCTTTTCATGTAATCCAGGGATGTGCATCTCAGGTCATTGACACCCACATGTACAATGACAGAGTCGTACTTGTTGTCGAGTGACCTGAGTGCATGTGTTATGTGTCAGATTCTAGCACCTGATAGACAGCTGACTGTTACCGTCTCCTTATTCAACCTAGTGAGTGGGACATCTTTGTCCCTTACTATTGAGTCACCTATGATTAGTGTATTGGGCAAGGTCTTTAGCCTTAGGGGCTTAGGTTGAGGGGCACACTGTGGAGGTGAGCTATTTGCCCTGTGGTTTGTGCTGTGTTGTGGTGGTCAAGTGTGTTTCTGTCTTGGAGGTCTCTGCTGTTTGGGTAAATTTCTATTGAGTGCTTCTGCGAAGGTGGGTGTGTGGTTTGTGTTTTTATGTGAGAGGTGTGATGGTGGGAGTGCTACATGTTCCATGTGGTGTGGTGCAGGTGTTGATCTTCTCTTGACCAGCTAGTCTGGTCTTGGCTGGAGAGTGCACAGCTTCCAGTTTGGTGATATAAGTGCATCTTTCACAAGTCTGAGCATTGGGAGGTAAGAGGAGAGGGTTGTCTGTGTACATGAGGCAGTTGCTACACTGCCTCAGAATGCCCAATTGCACCAGGTTAAAGGAGAAAGCAGGGAATTCCCTTTTAATCATGCTAGGAGGGGTGGTCGTAACTACTAAGTATTGGAGCCATTTCTGTGAAGAACGACTAGTGCTGATGGCACTTGGGTGTGCTACAATAACTGCTACAAAAACCTGTTGAAGTGCAAAGTGATTAAGCTATTTGAAGTGGAGGAGAGAGAGAAAGAACTAGCAAAATCTAAGGGAAAAACTGAAGAGCAGACTTTCTGGCACCAGTAATAGTCTACCTCAGTTTGGCGCCACTGCACGGAGCTAAAACAAGAACAAAGCCATGCAAACGCAGGCTTTTAAACCATAAAGATGAAAAGAATGGAAAAACTACACAAACAGCAAGTAAACTACAATTTCTGGGCCAGAAACCATTTCTCTTGTAGATAGGCTACCTAGTGCTTACCACACCCACTGATAAGCTAGAAGGCTTCCCTCCACCACAGAAAGGATTGGGGAGCTCAGAAGCTCACAAACAATCCTGGATACAGCAAATCTGTATCTGGACTAGACTAGTTACAGGAAAGGTGGGAAACAAACTTAAAACTTTTCTGTGTAAAAAAAAAAAAAAAAAAAAAAGTAGCTAAAACAGCAGTAAAACAATTCAAATGCAGTGCAAGCTAGCACACTTCAGTTCACATATGCTTTTAACATCATCGTATCAATATACGAGCCACCATATAAAGTATAACATTTGCATATCACACTTACTTCAAGATGTCAATCAGAAGTAGGGAAGACAATTTCTCGCACAGAGAAAATGAAATCATAATTGAGGTTCCTCCCCAGCATGATTGCAGTCTTCTTGGATGGACGGCCAATACTGTCTGGAGGAATGAAGTGTGAACAGACCTTCCAAACATGATCAATTCTTTGGGCAGTCATAATAGATCCAGTGATGCCTGTCAGTGATGTTACTCTGGCATGATCCTCAGTGCAGCTGACAGACTGCTACTATGAGAGGGTGAGGAATGCCACTGAAGGTGGGCTCCCTTGTCTCCACAGATGAGATAGTGTTACTGGCCTCAAATCATACCACCAGGACATATGTTGTCCTCATACCTAATGTTGACAGGTGTGGATTCTGATTACATCACAGCTGTGGTCCTGTCCTTATTGACTGGTAGTCCTTCTAGTATTTCACCATGTTGGAAAGCAGCCCTCAGACCACTTCCTCTTCATATTGCAAAATCAGGGATCCTACCAGAGTGTGCCACCATGATATTAGTAACGAGGGATCTGCTGAGCACACAACCTGACACCCCTTTCTTCTGATGTACTGTTCTGCATCTGGTACAGCAGGTGTTTTAAAAGGATAGTGGGTGCAATCTATTGCACCGAGGATGTAGGAGAAATTAGCTATAGTACAACATTGTTGCATGGCAGTTCTTTAATCCATGACTGCTGCTGGTAAGTGGATGTAATCATCCACCTTGGTGCACATTGCCGTCAGGAAATGCAAGAGAATTTGAATGGCAGCTGCCTGGGATACTCCTACAGAACCCCCCTTATGCTGCTGAAATGTCGCAGAGGCCAGTATACTTAGACTCAAAAAGCTTCTGTTAGCAAGTGTAAAAGTAAAAAAAAAAAAACATAAAACTGTGTGTGTATCTACAAATGTGAAGAGTGAAAGCGATTGAGCAGTGGCAGCAACATTTAAGAGGTTTGCATACCTCTTAACCTCTTAGCTCTAGATAGAAATTGCAAAAGTTGCTTGAACAGCAGGATTTTATTAGCATGCATGTTCTGATCCACAACTGTGTTTCGGGGGGAGGTAAGATTGATGTAGCAGTGGCAGCAGTAGTTGAGGTTTGCAGACCTCTCGACCTCTTAGCTGAATGGATCCTTTGGGGAAAATGTTTCATTTGATGTCAGTGAAGTGCTTGGGCTGACATGGGCAAACTGCTGAAGGTATCTTTGGGGGAAATGTTTCATTTGGCATTAGTGAAGTGCTTGTGTACATGGAGAAACTACTGAAGGGATCATTGGGTGGGAATGCTCCATCTGGTGTTAGAGAAGTGCTTGTGTATATGGAGAAACTACTGAAGGGATCATTGGGTGGGAATGCTACATCTGGTGTTAGAGAAGTGCTTGTGTATATGGAGAAACTACTGAAGGGATCATTGGGTGGGAATGCTCCATCTGGTGTTAGAGAAGTGCTTGAGCATACATGGAAAAAGTACTGAAAGGATCACTGGGAGAAAAGTCTGATTTGGTGTTAGTGAAGTACTTGTGCAGATATGGACAAACTACTAAAAAGGGTCATGGGGAAATTGTTTCTTCTGGTGTCAATAAAAGTGTTTGTACAGACATGCACATACTACTGAAATGATCATTGGGGAAAGTGTTTTATTTGGTGTCAGTGAATGACTTCAGCAATAATGACCCAACTACAGAAGGGTGCATTTGAGGAAATTATTCATACTGTCATCAATGAAGTCTGTGCTGACATTTTGGGGGCAAATGTTTCATTTGGTGTCAGTGATATGCTTGTGCAGACACAGACAACTTACTGAAGGGATTGTTTTGGGGACATGTTTCTTTTGGTGTCAGTGAAGTGCATGGATACACATGAAGAAACTAATGAAGGGATCGTTGTGGGGAGATGTTCTGTTTGGTGTCAGTGAAATTCTTGTGCAGGCATGGACAAACTATGAAATCGATTGCTGGAGGAAATATTTCATTTGATGTTTGTGAAGTGCTTGGTCTTACATGGACAAATTACTGAATGTGTATTTGGGAGAAGTGGTTCATTTGATCTTAGTAAAAGTGCTTGTCCTGTGATCACTGACGTAAGTGTTCCACTTCTTGACAGTTGACTGCTTATGGAGACATGGACAAATGACTCAAGGGATCAGTGGGGGAAATGTTTCATTTGCTGCCGGTGAAGTGCTTGTGCAGGCAAGGAAAAACTGCTAAATGGATCACTGGAGGAAATATTTTATTTGGCATCAGTACAGTGCTAAAGCCTGCTTTAGATCATTTATTGACTGTGCTATACCTGTACCATGGGATTATGAATGAAAACACTATTTTACTTAACTTATTCTGGAAATTCAGAAGCTTCATATTAGCTACATGCTAATTTATAACTGAAATAGCACAGTCATAAAGTAGTCAACATTACCACCTTGCATTATTTATGTCTCCAGTTCAGTTCTAAATGGTGGAACTTTATCTGATCCTGTACAATCTGCCTGTGAATTTTGATGCTGCATTTCCTCCCTCATCCAGTGACAATGTGTGGTGAAATTACACTTCTTCACTTGCTCTTACTGTGTTGTGTGTCCATGTGCCTGGAGTTCATTTGAACCATGTTGAGGATAAGCTTCAAATCTACTATGCCTCTGCAATGAGGTTCAGTGGATAAGTGAGGAAGTAATGAATGATTTTTGTCAGTGTGGCATGTCTGACCATCTCTCAGTACATGAAGCATCACTGTTGGCTTACAATATACATTTTTTTCACATGCAACATGATTTGGGAGAGCCTTAGGAAAATGTATTTATTTGTTTATTTATTTAATGACATTTGTTGACCGGGGAAGTCCAATTGGGTCAGAAACCCAGTTTCAATGGAGGCCCAGGTAGAAAAGCTCCACATAAAGTACAGCATTTTTGACAATATACAGTATACATTTACACATACAGTTTAGTTTAACATATTATAATCAAAAATGATTTTGACAGTATACAGTATACATTACAGATACAATTTAGTTTAACATATTATAATCAAGAATGAGAAGAAATGCAATAGCTAAAAGCATTATTACATAAGATAAATTGACATTACGCATACAGTTTGGTATAGCATATTACAATCAAAAATGAGAAATCATACAATGTGTCTTAAGGTATTGCTGTGTAAGTTAAACAGACACGGTAAACCTCAGCTATGAAAGAGTATTAATTTGGGGTTAGGGTCTGTCAGGGATACATGATAAAGTGAACAGTAAATAGATAGGTGAATTCATGTAGGTAAAGTTGTATGTTTAAAGAGTGTGAGGGGGTATAGCTTTCCATTTAGGATTACTGAGATGGAGGGAGACCATACAGTGATATAGAGGGATGAGATGTAGAGAGGGTAGGTAAGGAATAGTAGACTAGAGAAGAGAGATATTTAGAGACTAGATAGGCTACAGCAGAGATGTATAGAGGCTAGGTAAGGAGTACGAGAGATGTTTAGAGACTAGATAGGCTACAGCAGAGAGATGTATAGAGGCTAGGTAAGGAGTACGAGAGATGTTTAGAGACTAGATAGGCTACAGCAGAGAGATGTATAGAGGCTAGGTAAGGAGTATGAGAGATATTTAGAGACTAGGTAGGCTACAGCAGAGAGAGATGTATAGAGGCTAGGTAAGGAGTACGAGAGATGTTTAGAGACTAGATAGGCTACAGCAGAGAGATGTATAGAGGCTAGGTAAGGAGTACGAGAGATATTTAGAGACTAGGTAGGCTACAGCAGAGAGAGATGTATAGAGGCTAGGTAAGGAGTACGAGAGATGTTTAGCGACTAGATAGGCTACAGCAGAGAGATGTATAGAGGCTAGGTAAGGAGTATGAGAAATGTTTAGAGACTAGGTAGGGTACAGCAGAGAGATGTATATAGGCTAGGTAAGGAGTACAAGAGATGTTTAGAGACTAGGTAGGCTACAGCAGAGAGAGAGATGTATAGAGGCTAGTAAGGAGTATGAGAGATGTTTAGAGACTAGGTAGGGTACAGCAGAGAGAGATGTATAGAGGCTAGGTAAGGAGTACGAGAGATGTTTAGAGACTAGGTAGGCCACAGCAGAGAGAGATGTATAGAGGCTAGGTAAGGAGTATGAGAGATGTTTAGAGACTAGATAGGCTACAGCAGAGAGATGTATAGAGGCTAGGTAAGGAGTACGAGAGATGTTTAGAGACTAGGTAGGCTACAGCAGAGAGAGAGATGTATAGAGGCTAGGTAAGGAGTACAAGAGATGTTTAGAGACTAGGTAGGCTACAGCAGAGAGATGTATAGAGGCTAGGTAAGGAGTACGAGAGATGTTTAGAGACTAGGTAGGCTACAGCAGAGAGATGTATAGAGGCTAGGTAAGGAGTACGAGAGATGTTTAGAGACTAGGTAGGGTACAGCAGAGAGATGTATAGAGGCTAGGTAAGGAGTACGAGAGATGTTTAGAGACTATGTAGGGTACAGCAGAGAGATGTATAGAGGCTAGGTAAGGAGTACGAGAGATGTTTAGAGACTAGGTAGGCTACAGCAGAGAGAGATGTATAGAGGCTAGGTAAGGAGTATGAGAGATGTTTAGAGACTAGGTAGGGTACAGCAGAGAGAGATGTATAGAGGCTAGGTAAGGAGTACCAGAGATATTTAGAGACTAGGTAGGCTACAGCAGAGAGAGATGTATAGAGGCTAGGTAAGGAGTACGAGAGATGTTTAGAGACTAGGTAGGGTACAGCAGAGAGAGATGTATAGAGGCTAGATAAGGAGTACGAGAGATGTTTAGAGACTAGGTAGGCCACAGCAGAGAGAGATGTATAGAGGCTAGGTAAGGAGTACAAGAGATGTTTAGAGACTAGATAGGGTACATCAGAGAGATGTATAGAGGCTAGGTAAGGAGTACGAGAGATGTTTAGAGACTAGGTAGGGTACAGCAGAGAGATGTATAGAGGCTAGGTAAGGAGTACGAGAGATGTTTAGAGACTAGGTAGGCTACAGCAGAGAGAGATGTATAGAGGCTAGGTAAGGAGTACGAGAGATGTTTAGAGACTAGGTAGGCTACAGCAGAGAGATGTATATAGGCTAGGTAAGGAGTACGAGAGATATTTAGAGACTAGGTAGGCTACAGCAGAGAGAGATGTATAGAGGCTAGGTAAGGAGTATGAGAGATATTTAGAGACTAGGTAGGCTACAGCAGAGAGATGTATAGAGGCTAGGTAAGGAGTACAAGAGATATTTAGAGTCTAGGTAGGGTACATCAGACAGATGTATATAGGTTAGGTAAGGAGTACAAGAGATGTTTAGAGACTAGGTAGGGTACAGCAGAGAGATGTATAGAGGCTAGGTAAGGAGTACGGGAGATGTTTAGAGACTAGGTAGGGTACAGCAGAAAGATGTATAGAGGCTAGGTAAGGAGTACGAGAGATATTTAGAGACTAGGTAGGCTACAGCAGAGAGAGATGTATAGAGGCTAGGTAAGGAGTACAAGAGATGTTTAGAGACTAGATAGGGTACATCAGAGAGATGTATAGAGGCTAGGTAAGGAGTACGAGATATGTTTAGAGACTAGGTAGGGTACAGCAGAGAGATGTATAGAGGCTAGGTAAGGAGTACAAGAGATGTTTAGAGACTAGGTAGGCTACATCAGAGAGATGTATAGAGGCTAGGTAAGGAGTACAAGAGATGTTTAGAGACTAGGTAGGGTACAGCAGAGAGATGTATAGAGGCTAGGTAAGGAGTACGAGAGATATTTAGAGTCTAGGTAGGGTACAGCAGAGAGATGTATATAGGTTAGGTAAGGAGTACAAGAGATGTTTAGAGACTAGGTAGGCTACATCAGAGAGATGTATAGAGGCTAGGTAAGGAGTACGAGAGATATTTAGAGTCTAGGTAGGGTACAGCAGAGAGATGTATATAGGTTAGGTAAGGAGTACAAGAGATGTTTAGAGACTAGATAGGGTACATCAGACAGATGTATACAGGTTAGGTAAGGAGTACAAGAGATGTTTAGAGACTAGGTAGGGTACAGCAGAGAGAGATGTATAGAGGCTAGATAAGGAGTACGAGAGATATTTAGAGACTAGGTAGGCTACAGCAGAGAGAGATGTATAGAGACTAGGTAAGGAGTACGAGAGATGTTTAGAGACTAGGTTGGGTACAGCAGAGAGATGTATAGAGGCTAGGTAAGGAGTACGAGAGATGTTTAGAGACTAGGTAGGCTACATCAGACAGATGTATATAGGTTAGGTAAGGAGTACGAGAGATGTTTAGAGACTAGGTAGGGTACAGCAGAGAGATGTATAGAGGCTAGGTAAGGAGTACGGGAGATGTTTAGAGACTAGATAGGCTACAGCAGAGAGAGATGTATAGAGGCTAGGTAAGGAGTACGAGAGATGTTTAGAGACTAGGTAGGCTACATCAGACAGATGTATATAGGTTAGGTAAGGAGTACAAGAGATATTTAGAGACTAGGTAGGCTACATCAGAGAGAGATGTATAGAGGCTAGGTAAGGAGTACGGGAGATGTTTAGAGACTAGATAGGCTACAGCAGAGAGAGAGATGTATAGAGGCTAGGTAAGGAGTACGGGAGATGTTTAGAGACTAGGTAGGGTACATCAGACAGATGTATATAGGTTAGGTAAGGAGTACAAGAGATATTTAGAGTCTAGGTAGGGTACATCAGACAGATGTATATAGGTTAGGTAAGGAGTACAAGAGATGTTTAGAGACTAGGTAGGGTACAGCAGAGAGATGTATAGAGGCTAGGTAAGGAGTACAAGAGATGTTTAGAGACTAGGTAGGCTGCAGCAGAGAGAGATGTATAGAGGCTAGGTAAGGAGTACGAGAGATGTTTAGAGACTAGGTAGGGTACAGCAGAGAGAGATGTATAGAGGCTAGGTAAGGAGTACGAGAGATGTTTAAAGACTAGGTAGGGTACAGCAGAGAGAGATGTATAGAGGCTAGGTAAGGAGTACGAGAGATGTTTAGAGACTAGGTAGGCTACAGCAGAGAGAGATGTATAGAGGCTAGGTAAGGAGTACGAGAGATGTTTAGAGACTAGGTAGGCTACAGCAGAGAGATGTATAGAGGCTAGGTAAGGAGTACGAGAGATATTTAGAGTCTAGGTAGGGTACATCAGACAGATGTATACAGGTTAGGTAAGGAGTACAAGAGATGTTTAGAGACTAGGTAGGGTACAGCAGAGAGATGTATAGAGGCTAGGTAAGGAGTACGAGAGATGTTTAGAGACTAGGTAGGCTACAGCAGAGAGAGATGTATAGAGGCTAGGTAAGGAGTACGAGAGATGTTTAGAGACTAGGTAGGCTACAGCAGAGAGAGATGTATAGAGGCTAGGTAAGGAGTACGAGAGATGTTTAGAGACTAGGTAGGCTACATCAGACAGATGTATATAGGTAAGGAGTACGGGAGATGTTTAGAGACTAGGTAGGCTACATCAGACAGATATATATAGGTTAGGTAAGGAGTACAAGAGATGTTTAGAGCCTAGGTAGGGTACAGCAGAGAGATGTATATAGGCTAGGTAAGGAGTACGGGAGATGTTTAGAGACAAGGTAGGCTACAGCAGAGAGAGATGTATAGAGGCTAGGTAAGGAGTGTTAGATATTATGAATATAAGACTGAAGTTAATTCTGTTGTAAATATGCTGAAAGAAAAAGTTTGCTTGAATATATGTATAGAGTTTACAGTGTGCATTCATACTATATGTATAACAGATAGGCTTCTCTTCACAGCATCAGAAAATGCCTAAGAAAGCAATACTGGAAAACAAGCATTACATGATCATAATTTTCTCATGTTTGTAGAACAAATATCAATTAACAGATATCCTTTTTTATAAATTCAGCAATACGTGATGTTTTTCCAGTAGGAACAGCTTATACAGATGTTTCCTTTCAGAATGGCATCCTCACATCAGCAAGAGTGCTTAAATCACAAAAGGACAATAGGAAAGTCTAAAAACAGACATTATGTGACTTCCCACATAAGGCCAGAAAAACATACCAAGAGGAAATGTGTGCGTGACTAGCTCTGTATATAGCAATTGTAGTAATTCAGTTATGTGAGAGAAGGACAGAGAGAGGTATTTTGTAGAAGTCATCATTCATATCTGTAATGAAGGAAAACTTTGTAAATATATGGTACAAATCTGACAGACTATGTGTGGTTTGTTATAAAATAAGTTATCTGTAACTGTGCTTATAGCTGCAAAATATATTTATCAGTGTGCAATTTGAAAGGCTTGGAGGCTTGGTGCTTTAAACAGACTACAGATGGAGTCATGCAAAGCTATGTGTCTCTGATTCAGCAGTAAACAGCACAGCAAGACTGTGTCTTAAGAAGACTTCAAATCCCACAGCAAGCAAGCAGTAAGTGAGCAGCAGTAAGCAGAGCATCCAATAAAATTTTTCAATGGTGATCCTTTTACAGCGTTCCTAGCCTGTATCCAAAAACAGGGGGAGTGAATGGGTAATGTCACTCCTGTAAAAGCACAGTAACGTTTATGTGAAGTACTTCAGATTTCTACAGTTTTCAACAGTTTGTAGCAATACAGTTTAATAGACATCTAAATCCGGTGAGACTGCATTGCAGGAAGGTGGAGCAGTTCCATAAATTCTCCAGAAAAGGTACAAGATGAAGTTGTAAGACTGAATCTGCCAGTTTTGCTGTACCAACTTCACAAGTGACTACAGAAACTTTTCAACCATCTACAGTAAAGCAGCTTGGCCATCTGCCTGTCTGTTGACTGGTAAGAAAATTATTCTGTGTTACATACAGTATGAATGCCACAGAGGTAATAATAATAACAGAATAAATGTATATACAGCATATTAGCAAATGTAAAACCTTATTAGGGCAAGTTAATAATAAGGCATTATGCAAATGGATTGCAATTTGATAGTAAGGCATTATGCAAATGGATTATAATATTTGACTGGTATCTGAAATAAAATCATGTGTGGTATAAAAATGTTTATTGTGTATACAATGTCATAAAAATACAGTGCATGACATTATCAAAAGGTTAGACTGTACAGACAAAAATTGTAAAGGTAAAGAACCAAAAAAAGTTAATATGTTGACATTATATTCAAATGTTAGACAGTTATTTTCTGTCACCAGATGTAAAAGGTTTATTTCAGAGTTGCAACAACAGTCAAATCAGTTACTGATAGAAACTCTTGTACATTTTGTTACAAAGAAATGTAATAAACTTCTAAAAGACAAACACAATGAATTCAGAAAGCTTAGACAAGTCATACACACATCTTTTCAAAAGGGCATAGGAGTTTCAAATTCAGCAGAACAGCTTACTAAAAAATGTCAGAAAGACCATACAATATTACAGGAAACTATTCAACAGCAGTTGCAGGATAAAGGAAATAGATTAGCTGAACTGACAAAGACTAAAAATTTCCTGCATACACAGTTAATCTGTGCAAAAGAAATATATTTTATAATATGTTTATGTTTTGAAAATGGTTAAGCATGCATGCTAGGATGGTAGGGACATGACATGCTTGTATAAAGATATACATATACAAGACAGACATGCATGTGTGTTCTTTTCATCTAGAGTACATTTGTTTACAATGCACAAAAGCAAAAGGTAGACAACAGCAGATATAAATAAACATATGTTATAATTGTATATAACACCAAACAGTTAAAGTTCTGAATTTTAAAAATAAATAAAATCACAGATGGTATTAGTCAAACAGTTTTTGTAAAATTAATGTCAGGACAGTTAAATAGATAAATAAATAAAAAATACTGAAATCCATGTAAGGTAATTGTAAAATAATGTTTATTTATGTTGTATAAATGCATAGTTATGCAAATCACAATCACATTAAAGGAAAAATGCCAAAAGAATTAACTATAGTTTACAGAATATAAAATGTGAGCTCAGACCTTCCTAGACTGAATGAATAGTTACAGGAAATGCTGGAAAGATCAGATAAAACAACAAGACCGATTGCTAGGCAAGTAGCATGAGTTTTTCTAAAGCATCATTGTTATTAAAACATACTTGTTAAAATGTTTACAAGCAACACTATTTAGTAATTGTCATAAATGCCACAATTGTGCATAGATGTCACTGATAATCTGTTTGCAAGTAAATGTTAAAAGAGAAGAAAAAAACCTCAGTTGCATCAAGTACAGCCAGAAAATGGGCTATAGTATATATATAGTTCAAATCAATTGTGCAGGAGGGTGTAAATACGTACTAGAGGTAATATACAGTGAAAGCTTTATTTAGTAACCTAATAAAATAAATGTATAACCAAAGTGTTGGGCTGACATACATTATATTCTCACAGCATAGGGCAGGTAAACAGTGCTGAAGTACTACAGGGGAGGGGCACTTTCTCAGTTTTACACTGACTGTATAAGCAGTACTGCACAAGGGTCTGAAAAAAAGCTACAGAAAAAATAAACAACAAGGGTCTGAAATAAAGCTACAGAAAAAATAAACAACAAGGGTCTGAAATAAAGCTACAGAAAAAATAAACAACAAGGGTCTGAAATAAAGCTACATAAAAAATAAACAACAAGGGTCTAAAATAAAGCTACAAAAAAAATATCTCATTCCTTCTTGACAATACTCTTTTGTGGGGGAAAAACAGGTATTAGTGTATTAGAAATACTGGTAAACTGGATTAAACCTGACAGGATAAGATATTTTACAAGTTGTTAATAGCTATCATAATGGTTATTATTGTATTGTTTAGTATTAAATTGTATTTACAACCTGTTAAACTGTAAAGCTATACAAGAGATAGTTTAAAAAACAAGAGATGGCTTAAAATTGATAAAGCTATACAAGACAGAATAAAGATATGCAAAATGCATAAATGTTTCTAAACAATGTTGGTATAAAAAGCATGAATATTTTTAATAATTGTTGAGTATGTAGTTTAAAATAACAGGACATATGAATTTGGTATCAATTCCACTAGATATTTCTAAAGAGACATAAACATTTTCCAAGATTTTGCTTAATATTAATGTTATTAAATTTGTAAGATTAGACTAAATGTACTTTATAGTCTTTGTATGTACAAATGCAGAAGAATTCAGTACAAATGAGATTAATGTCTAGTAATAAATATGTGTGAAAAACCATATTTAAATAAAAAATGGGTCCAGGGTACCTACTAGATTGAAATGCATGAACAGCAAACAGTCTATGTAAATACATACTGTACAGAATACATTGTAATAAGTTTGAAAGTAATTTGTCAAGTTGTAATATCATTGGTTTTACCCCAGTAAAATAACTGCTTTCAAATATTTATTATCAAAGCCCAGTTCAGTACTTTACAAATATGTTAATGGGCAGTTCAAAGACATGACCACAATGTTATGGTTAAAATGACATTACAACTGTATATTTTCAGCAGTGTATAAATGCTTGCAGTAGCACATGGTTCTTGTCTTATAATTAATTCAACAGTTGCAAAGAGTTAATGAAACAATTCTAAGTCATAAATTAAATTCTGTGATTGCAAAATAATAAATTAATCAAGTAAAATTAAAACAGACACAGCTCATAACTGATAAAATATTTTCACAGAATGGTCTGCAAAAGAAAAAGTATACATTCAGGTTTGGTAGTAATACATGTTTTCATTGAATTAACTATGTAAAATTGCATTTTGACTTGTATCAAAAAAGACTAAAGGTTTTATATAAAAATAATGTGTTTTTTATATATAATGTTTTGAGTATGTTTAAAAACAGAGGGAATTGTTAGATATTATGAATATAAGACTGAAATTAATTCTGTTGTAAATATGCTGAAAGAAAAGGTTTGCTTGAATATATGTATAGAGTTTACAATGTGCATTCATACTATATGTATAACAGACAGGCTTCTCTTTACAGCATCAGAAAATGCCTAAGAAAGCAATACTGGAAAACGAGCATTACATGATTTTCTCATGTTTGTAGAACAAATATCAATTAACAGATATCCTTTTTTATAAATTCAGCAATACGTGATGTTTTTCCAGTAGGAACAGCTTATACAGATGTTTCCTTTCAGAATGGCATCCTCACATCAGCAAGAGTGCTTAAATCACAAAAGGACAATAGGAAAGTCTAAAAACAGACATTATGTGACTTCCCACATAAGGCCAGAAAAACATACCAAGAGGAAATGTGTGCGTGACTAGCTCTGTATATAGCAATTGTAGTAATTCAGTTATGTGAGAGAAGGACAGAGAGAGGTATTTTGTAGAAGTCATCATTCATATCTGTAATGAAGGAAAACTTTGTAAATATATGCTACAAATCTGACAGACTACGTGTGGTTTGTTATAAAATAAGTTATCTGTAACTGTGCTTATAGCTGCAAAATATATTTATCAGTGTGCAATTTGAAAGGCTTGGTGCTTTAAACAAACTACAGATGGAGTCATGCAAAGCTATGTGTCTCTGATTCAGCAGTAAACAGCACAGCAAGACTGTGTGTCTTAAGAAGACTTCAAATCCCACAGCAAGCAAGCAGTAAGCGAGCAGCAGTAAGCAGAGCATCCAATAAAATTTTTCAAGGAGTACGAGAGATGTTTAGAGACTAGGTAGGCTACAGCAGAGAGATGTATAGAGGCTAGGTAAGGAGTACGAGAGATGTTTAGAGACTATGTAGGGTACAGCAGAGAGATGTATATAGGCTAGGTAAGGAGTACGAGAGATGTTTAGAGACTAGGTAAGCTACAGCAGAGAGAGATGTATAGAGGCTAGGTAAGGAGTACGAGAGATGTTTAGAGACTAGATAGGCTACAGCAGAGAGATGTATAGAGGCTAGGTAAGGAGTACGAGAGATGTTTAGAGACTAGGTAGGGTACAGCAGAGAGATGTATATAGGCTAGGTAAGGAGTACGAGAGATGTTTATAGACTAGGTAGGGTACAGCAGAGAGATGTATATAGGTTAGGTAAGGAGTACAAGAGATGTTTAGAGACTAGGTAGGGTACAGCAGAGAGATGTATATAGGCTAGATAAGGAGTACGGGAGATGTTTAGAGACTAGGTAGGGTACAGCAGAGAGATGTATAGAGGCTAGGTAAGGAGTACGAGAGATGTTTAGAGACTAGGTAGGCCACAGCAGAGAGAGATGTATAGAGGCTAGGTAAGGAGTATGAGAGATGTTTAGAGACTAGATAGGCTACAGCAGAGAGATGTATAGATGCTAGGTAAGGAGTACGAGAGATGTTTAGAGACTAGAGAGGGTACAGCAGAGAGAGATGTATAGAGGCTAGGTAAGGAGTACGAGAGATGTTTAGAGACTAGGTAGGGTACAGCAGAGAGAGATGTATAGAGGCTAGGTAAGGAGTACGAGAGATGTTTAGAGACTAGGTAGGCTACAGCAGAGAGATGTATAGAGGCTAGGTAAGGAGTACGAGAGATGTTTAGAGACTAGATAGGCTACAGCAGAGAGATGTATAGAGGCTAGGTAAGGAGTACGAGAGATGTTTAGAGACTAGATCGGGTACAGCAGAGAGATGTATAGAGGCTAGGTAAGGAGTACGAGAGATGTTTAGAGACTAGGTAGGCTACAGCAGAGAGAGATGTATAGAGGCTAGGTAAGGAGTACGAGAGATGTTTAGAGACTAGATAGGGTACATCAGAGAGATGTATAGAGGCTAGGTAAGGAGTACGAGAGATATTTAGAGACTAGGTAGGGTACATCAGAGAGATGTATAGAGGCTAGGTAAGGAGTACGAGAGATGTTTAGCAGTATGGTAAATAAAATGTGAAAAATATAGAATGAATGTAGTTTGAGATGTAGGGGCTGTTGGAGATGAGAGATGAGCAATAGGTCATCAGTTAGAGGGGAAAGGTACAAAGAAAGTAGATAGAGGGTTAGAAGAGGGGGCTGGCATCAAGGATGGTGGGAGGTAGTAAGAGAAAGGAGTAGGTATGGGAAGAGAGAGATAGTAATATACTTAGGATGAAGATATAGGAAAATAACTATGTTAGTCTTTGGGAGAGCAGCAGAGATGGGTGTGTGTTGAGAAGGTGTTTTTTTAGGGTGAGTTGGAAGGCCCATAAGGAGTCTAAGGTTGTGATATTTTGGGGTAGGGTGTGACTGTGCTCCATTGTTTATCAATGTAGAAAGAGTAGAGGTTTATACCCCAGCTCTTTTATGAGGCTTATATACGACAATAAATAGCTTTAGGTACACTGTAGGTCATGGTCATTAAGGTATTGGAGGACATTTTTACCCTAGTCTCACACTGGATTCATTATCCAGACATCACCTCCAATTCATATGCAAGTACTAAGAAAGCAGTTAGGATAGGAGATGAGATAACAATGGTGATGTATAACCAATCTACAGTCACCAGGAATAGATGGTATTCCTATGGAAGTTTGGAACTTAGAAGGGAAAAAAACTGATAAAGATCTGGAAGGTTTTGTTTAATGGTATTTTAAGAGGAGGAAAAGTACCAATATCCTGGAAGAAAGCAGTGGTGACTGTAATATCTAAAGAGGGCAAGGACCCATCAGATGCAGTTTATACAGGCTCATTTCAATACTGAACCATGAGTATAAAGTGTTTATGTCTATAATGGCTAAAAGGATGGCAAAAGTGATGCCGAAAACTGATAGATGTAGATCAGTGTGATTTTGTGGAGGGGAGGCAAACTTTTGACAACATTAACAGAACACGGATGATCCGGAGGGAAGCAGAATGTAAGAAACTACCACTGTTATTGGTCCTGATGCAGAGAAAGCATTTGACAGAGTCGGCTGGGACTTTAGGAGCAGAGCAATTGAAGCATTTTCATTCCCTGATAAAATTATAAGGTTGATCTTCAGCTTCATCTGTTTCCCCTGGGCTTTACACTTCTAGGAAAGGCTCTTGCCTCCCCCATAGTGCTTTTTTCAGGCAAAGTCATGAGGACAAAATTACCAACGTGAAAAATTCTTCTAAATGAAATTTAAAGGTCATGCTGCTAAACACTAGGAGTCTTAACATGAAACTGCACTCAATGCAAGTGTTCCTCACCCTGGAAGATGCTGACATTTGTGCAGTCACTGAAACCTGGTTCAAAGCTGCAGAGAGCACCTCAATCTTACCAGGTTACTTCTTCTACCATACTTTCAGACCCCAGAGGGCTACAAAGCCAAAGGAGGTGAAGTTTCAATATTTATCTAAGACTTGCACACCTCCAGGCTGGTCAGACAGTATGATGCATAGGGGACACTAGAAGTGCAGTTAACTATTGACAAAACACCTATTCAAATCATAGTTAGCTACAGACCTCCAACCATGACTCAAGAGGTCCGTGTCACCTATCTGGACTTACTTGAACCCATCAAGATTCAACCCTCTACCCTGATCCTGGGTGACTTTAACTACCCAACAATAGAGTGGAAGACCTATTCTAGCTCAAACAGGAGTGCGCAGAGATTCCTTGACTTTGTCAATGCCAGTGCATTGGATCAGCTGGTTGACACCCCCACAAGAGGTGAAAATATGCTGGGCCTGGTACTAACCAACATGAGTAAAAATTGTAGCATTTGTACAGTGACATCCTCCTTGGTAAGATCTGACCATAAAGCAGTCACTTTCAAAGTCACCATCTCTCCTGATCCCCCCTTGCCAGAGTGAAAACAAAACTTTTCCAAAGCTAACTATAACCTCCTGTGAGCAGGTATAAGCAGGTTCACAGCCACCATCCCTTCAGTTGAATCAAACACTAATGTCCAAACCTACACCAAAAAACTATATGAGCACCTATATAGCTGCATGGACTCAGCAATACCTGGCAGGACCAAATCATCTTCCTCAAGGATGAGTAAACCTGCCTGGTGGACAGCAGCAATAAACAGACTCTATAAGAAAAGGAAAAAAATGCTGTCCAGGACCAAGAAGGAGCAGCTGCCAAGTTGGAAACAATCTCTCCTTTGTCTGACAAAGCACATAAGGTCACTGGTGAAGTCATCTAAGGCTAACCTTGAATCAAAATTGGCCACATCCACTAAGGACAAGCACAAGGCCTTCTTTGCATATGTCCGAAATCTGAAAGGTAACTCCCAAATCTGCTCTGAATTGGTGGTCAAGAATACCACATACACAAACGCCATAGATATAGCCAACCTGCTGGCAGACCAGTTCAGTGAAAACTTCACCATCCTGTCCCCCATCAGTAAACCAGGACATTCCCAGCACTTGGCCCCTTCCCCCATCACCAGGGAGCAGGTTATTAATGCCCTCTCAAAGGCAAAAAAATGCAGCCTCCATGGGACCCAAGAACCTCCTTGGCTGTGTCCTACATGAACTCAGGCAAGAGCTCTCAGCACCTCTAGGTACCATATTCAACCAAAGCCTGTGCACTGGCTTCATCCAGGCAGAATGGAGGACAGCCACTGTCATCCCTCTGCACAAAGGTGGAGCATCCACCAACTCGGGCAGTTATAGGCCCATCAGCCTAACTAGTCTGATCTGCAAGGCCATGGAATGCATTATCATGGACCTTATAAACAAGGACATTGGCAACCTCCAAACACTTGACCTCACACAGTCTGGTTTTGTCAAAGGGAGATCATGCCTGTTATACTTGGTCAATTTCTTCGAAACAGCCACCAAAGCCATTGATGAGGGCAAGACAGTGCACACTGCCTACCTTGATCTAGCAAAAGCCTTCAACACTATTCCCCACTCAGGCATAATAGATAAACTATCCCAGCTAGGCATCAACCCATATGTTATCAGATGGGTAGCTAAATGGCTTACTGATAGAACCCACTCAGTCAAAACAGGAAACGCCACCTCTAGTAGTAGACCCGTAACAAGCGGCGTACCCCAACGATCGGTCTTGGGGCCTCTACTGTTTGGGATATACTTTTCTGAGGTGCAAGCCAAAACCAGTGGTCTGTGGCTGACCAAGTTTGCAGATGACTGCAAGCTAGGCACTGTCATAAATTCCACAAGTGATGTGAACATCCTCCAAGATGGGCTTAACCAAACTAATGAATGGTGCCAGAAGCATGGCCTCAAACTGAATGCCAAGAAATGCATCATTATTCCCTTTGGGGAAAATGGTGCCCCAACTAATTATCACATTAATAAAGTACTAAGCAAGCAATCGGTCTTGAGGGACATGGGTACCCAGGTTGATAGCAACCTGACTTTTGACCACCATGTTACCTCCACTGTATGGAAGGCTTTCTACATGGCCCACCTCATAAGTAAGGGTATTTCATCCAGGAACAAGGAGGTCATAATATTACTGTACTCCTTCCTTATCAGACCCATTATCGAGTACAATATCCCCTTCGGCATGTACCTTGCCAACAGTGGTGGCTGGTGACTTCAAATCAAAGGGGGGGCTGCAGGAGACAGCTGAATGGGTGGGGTCAATGGGAAGGGGTGTGGCCAACTAGAAAGAGGATGAGCTATGCTCAAAACCACAGAAACTAAATATACTGCCTTGGGTGCCAAACTGTCATTATGAGAGTCCAATCAAGACAAAATGAAGTGTAGAAGAATAAAAATATTTCAATGCATTGGCTGCACGACAGCTTAATATCTAGATGGAAACAAAAAAGGTTGTGAGGCATGAAAAAATAAATTACTTTTTTTTAAATACATTAATGGAATGCCAGTCAAAATCAAGTATAAGAAAAACAAGCAGTACTCAACTCAAACCACTTCTTGCACTGCAGTTCTAATTATAATTGATATTCAGCTTTATTAAAGTATCAAGTAACATGCTGAAAATAGAAATCACTGATGCCCCCACTTGTAAAAATGTTTCTTATCCAAAAAAAGACCTGCTGCCTGACATCTACTTGTTTCATGGGGAAAACATGATCAAAGTAAAAAATGAAAAGCAAACAAGAAATAAACTCAAGATACATTGCTTAAAAGGATTACTGTACAGGTTATGGACCACACTAAAAGGATTACTGTACAGATTATGGACCACACAATTGGCATTCTGTTTACGGGTAAAACCTGCAGAGATGACTGGAAGTCTCCAAGTGTAATGAGACTCTTAAAATAATGTAATCCTGTCCTTTATTACAAATACTGGCATATGCATTTCAATACCCAAGGCTTATACATTATCTAGTTAAGTATTCTCTACATGGCAACAGAAAGGCTTTCAATGTTGGCAATTCGTTAACAGTATGCTTATTAAAGCTTACTTGCATCTTGCAATCTCAGCCAAGCTTACCTAATAGTCATTAAAGTATTGCTACTTAAACACAGAGCAACAGGCACTTTGAGTAATAAGCATAAATCAACAGTACAAAAAATATGACAGAAACCAGACCATTCTGTAAAAATCAAGGACAGATGAAAAGCCACTCTAGTACTTGTGTCTACCTTGGATGGGGGGGGATACTCTGCACATTTACACTGCATAACTACTCCTTGCCTTGCTTCGACACATCCAGAGTCACTACATGAGGGAGTGGGGTGCAACAAGTATGTCACAGTTTGAAATATCTCTGGCTGACTTGTGATGGCCCTGACACATTTGTCATACCTCTCAACCTCAGAGCAAGAAATCTGGACAAAGCCATACAAAGAAATGGGACAAAGGCCCAAAAATAAGGACAAATTTTAAAATATTGCTCTTATAAACTTAGAAAGATAATAGAGGTCTTGCAATAGTATGAATTTTCTGAATGGTATGAAATCTGAAACTCAAATGTCTGTCATTATTTTCTAACTTCAGTCTTTAATAATTTGTCACTAATTTGCCAAAAAACACAATTTTATGAAAAATGGACCAAAAATGTGATGTAAAAATATAAAATAGCAACACAATACAGCTGGGAACCTGTCAAAGAAGGGATACTTTAATATTAGTACTGCTAACTTGAGCAGCTGACAAAATAAAAGAATCTACATACATTTCTGAAATAAAAGTAATCTAACTGATTATTACAGTTATTTCTTAATTATAATCCCTCCATGTTTTCTTCCAAAATTGCTATTTTGTGGAGGAATTATTAGGGGAAAAGCAACATTTTGAGCCAAAATCAGGGACAGTTGAGAGGTTTGGCTATGCCTAATTCTATAAAGCAATTTATTTGCATGTACCTCTCAACCTGTTATGCAATAAATCTGGACAAGGCCAAATATATTGGGGGAACATATAAACAGTACTAAAATTGCTCTTGTATAAACTGAGACAGTTGATAGAACAGGTCTTACTTTAGCATGCATTTTTCTGAAGGTTATGAAGTCTGAAACTCAGTGTGTCATTATTTAGTGACTTAATTCCTAAATGATTTGCCAGAAAACCACAAATTTTATGAGGAACAAACCAAAAATAAGAAGCAAAAAAATCTATTCATTCTTTGAAAATCTGGACAGTTGGGAGGTATGGTGTAGCTGGGGCTGCCTAAGTTTGCCGCCCTTCACCCTCACAAAACCATGGTCAAATGCAGCCTCCCAATGATCCATTACTTGGCTATTTCACTCCATTTTCCATAAACACTAATGTGCGTACTGATTTACTTCTATGATGATTTGAACTTCATTTGAAAGTTTTATTTTGCATTTTACAGCACAAACACTAAGACATCTGCTAAACAAACTTGGCATTAAAACTTCTCTGCCATTGAAACTCATATTCATTGAAACAACATTGAAACCCACATTCAAAGAAAATACAATTTACCCATGGCAGATAAAGATTAATTCTGGGCTGTTTTCAAATCATAGGCCCCTTGCATATGAAACATACATGTGCTCTTTGATACACCTTCCTATTGCTTTGAACATTTTTCCAGTAAACAATGAAACAAAACGCATGCACCAATGACAAAACTGCCCAATTCAGAACATTTCCATCATAAAAATCTACTTCTACAGTCTACTATTATCAGTAAATATGCACAATTCTACAGTCCACCATTATCAGTAAATATGCACAATCTCTGAAGTAGTAAAAAAGTCATCTAAATAATTCCACGTTAAATAAATCTGTAATGAAGAGGTTGCTGCTAGCAATCACCTTTATATTTCATGGTTTCATCGAAAAATAAAGTGTCTGATGCCCCTGAGGAATAAATTGCCTAAATTACATTAAAAATAAGCTAGTAATATTGCAATAGGAAATGGATGGCAAACTGATAACAGGCTCATAGTTAGTATCTTAACTTTCAGTACAGCAGCATTCACCCCTTATGGGAGTAGAACCAACAACCTTCTGCATCAAAAGCAAGTACACAACCTGTTGTGCTATCAGCAATGCAAGCTGACTTAGCATAATCAGCACTAAACTTCTCTTCCCCTGCAGCTCTCAGCTCCTTGTAAAATCTACTCAATACTCAACTGCATCTCAACTTCACAGCACAAGAAATCTGGAAAAAGCCAAATTTATTGGGGTGGGTCAAAAGGGCAAAAACCAGGGACACATTAAGCATTGCTTGTATAATCTTGGAAAGCTGCTAGAATAAAATGCTGTGTTACCACCATACATTTTACTGCCAAGGTCCCTGTGCAAAAGAGTCAGAACAACATACCACTATGCCAAATCACCTGCTTTGTGAAAGAAAAATGCTGTGTTACCACCATACATTTTACTGCGAAGGTCCCTGTGCAAAACAGTCAGAGCAACATACCACTACACCAAATCAGCTGCTTTGTGAAAGAGAGGAAGACTGAAACTTAAATGGCTATCATTTAATGAATTCAGTTCTCACCATAGCTGTCAACCTCTTAGCACAAAACACCTGGACAAACCCAGTAATGAGGGAATACAGCCCTCAAACATATTCAGTGAATTCAGTTCTTGCCATAGCTGTCAACCTTAGCACAAAAAACCTGGACAAAGCCAATAACAGGGTAATACAGTCCCAAAAATAAGGACAAATTTCAAATAGTCATCTTATAAACTTAGAAAATTGCTATAATAAAATGTTGTGTTACTATATATTTATTGCTAGAATAAAAAGTTGTTTTACTATGTATTTTCTGAAGAATATGAAGTCTGAAATTCAAATGCCTGTCAATTTTACTTCTGATGGAACAAAAACAATTTTCAGCAGAGGCCCAGGGAGAAATACTGTAGACACATGTCTTTGTAAAATGGCAGGACACCAGAGCAAATCCACACAAACATAGGGATAAGATGCAGACTCCACACAGAAAGCATCCCAGCCAAGAATCAAACCAGAAAACCTATAGCTGTGAGGCAACAATACTGCTACTGCATCATCAAATATGTAAGGAATTAAACATTCAGAAACCTGAAGTCTGAAATTCAAATGCCTGTCAATTTTATTTAACATTTGTTAATCAGGACAGTCTGACTTGGAACAAAAAACAAATTTCAGCAGAGGCCCAGGAAGAAATAATGCAGACATGTCTTTGTAACATGGGAGGACACAAAAGCAAACCCACACAAACACAGGGAGAAGATACAGACCCCACAAAGAGGGCACCCCAGCCAAGAATCAAAACTGATAACGTGCAGCTGTGAGGCAACAATGCTACCACTGTACCATCAAATATCAAGCATTGCAACATTTACAAACCACAGATATTATGAAAAACAGATCAAATATGAGGCAAAAATCTGCAATTTGTTTTACAAATGGTGGTGGGTAGGGAATTCAGGTCTTTAACACCTGCATACAAGGTACAGGGTTCAAGCCTGAGGTATTCCCTACCACACCACCATGAGTATAACCACCAGTATATTGCACCTGGGGCATTTACACACACACACACACACACACACACACACACACACACACACACACACACCTGCAGTAGAACTTCCAAATCCCTGTAGCAAACCACCATAAATCCCGAGTAAGCTACGAAAACCCGCACAAATCCACACCAGACCCCGCCCGTCGCAAGATCTTCCCCGACCAGACTGCTGACGTTGCAGTCCGACCCCGACACGTTTTCCCAGCGAGTTCCAGGCCAGTCTATGCAGTTTAAAACTGCGTAGACATCTGGGAGCTCCGTTCTTCAGGTTTCCCAGTCAGGACTGCTGCTGAGACAATCTGCGCATGCTCCAGACTGTCTCAGCAGCAGTCCGGACTAGTGCACATGCGCGAAAGTCCACGATTTTTAAAATTTTTTTTTTCTTTTTATTTCTTTATTTTACAGTTGAGGGGGCTGCAGTCCGGCAGTCCAATAGCACAGGCTGCCCCTGCTTGCCAAGCACATGTAGCAGTTGGAGAGACCACAGAGGTTCCTGACCAGGAAAATCTAGGGTCTCAAACTTCTGTCCTATACAGACTGCTCAGAGATGACCAGTGTCTGGAATACAAGGCAATCTCAGACTTAGAGTTGATGGAGTTGCTGCATATCCGCAAGTCAAACTCCACTCGTGTAACCCGCATGCAAGGTCTCAACCTGGTCTGTGACATTTATAGAACTTGTTGGCAGGATAGATTTGTGTCCCACCAACTCTCCCCTATGTGGAATAGACTTTCTCTTCATGTCAAGCAGAGTACCTCACCAGCCCTCTTTAAGAGGAACCTGGATGGGAAACAGAAAATATACCCCTGGGATCCCACCTGTGTCCCTGCTAGACATGGAAAACAGGTGCTGACTTTGTGGGAACATGTGTGAAATTGCTGGCTAGGCATATAAGGGCCTGTGGGCCAATAGCCTAGCATCATCCTATGAACCCATGATTAGGAGGATATATGAAGGATTGGAGGTGAAAACTAAAGTGGCCAGGCATCCTCTCTGTTAATCACTGCTTGAGCAGAGGAACCAGGCAGGGGTGTCTTTTCTCCCCTTTGCTATTTGCATTATATTTAGACCCACTGGCAAAGAAAATAAGGCACTCAGAAATTAAGGGATATAGCTGGTAAGGCAGTCAAGAAACAGTGAATTTTGGTCAGGACAAAATGAAAGGCAGTGATGCATTACAGAATGGTGATAAAACTAGAGAGAGTAGCATCAGAAATGAACTGCAGACATGCAGTGCGAGGTATGAAAGCATCACTCATGGGAAGCTCACTGTAATGCATTCGAGAATGGTGATAAAACTAGAGAGTAGCATCAGAAATGAACTACAGACATGCAGTGCGAGGTAAGAAAGCATCACTCATGGGAAGCTCACTGTAATGCATTCGAGAATGGTGATAAAACTAGAGAGAGTAGCATCAGAAATGAACTGCAGACATGCAGTGCGAGGTATGAAAGCATCACTCATGGGAAGCTCACTGTTTGAAACTGTTGAAAAGCAAGTAGAGGAGTCAGATGTACTGAAGAAAATATTACATTTAGCTTTCATTATTTTACTGCAGTGATAAGAAAGTAAGGTACATGATGCAGGTCAAATAAAGTGGCAGTGCTGTCATTTGGCTATATAATCTCTGCCAGTAGAAATTTGGATTGCAGCGTGCAAGACTAATAGCTAAACTAAGTGCCTTTTTTAGGCAAGGCTCAAAAGACAAACCCACCACCGTAAATAGCACAAGTAACAAAAAACTGAGGGTAATGCTACTCAATGCCAGAAGTCTAAACCTCAAAATGCATGCACTCAAGGCATTCCTCAGTATGGAGAAAATCGATATATGTGCAGTAACAAAAACCTGGTTTAAGGCTCCAGAGAGCACCCCAGCACTACCAGGCTACAACTCATTCCATATATTTCGGCTACAGAACTTGGACCGAAATACAAAAGGTGGGGGCGTATCCATATTCATCAAGGATACCCTTAGTGGCACAGTACGATGCTTCAGAGATCATCCACGTGCAACTAACAATGGGCAAAACTGCAATTCAAATTGTAGCTTGCTACAGATCACCCACCATGTCCCAGGACCCCCATTCCACATTTCTGGAAACACTGGGAAACATAAAAGTCCTACCAAACACCCTAATATTGGGTGATTTCAATTACCCAAACATTAACTGGGAGAACTACTCAAGTACTAACTCCCTTGCCCAGCATTTCCTAGAATTTATAAACTTAAATGCCCTGGATCAACTGGTCAACACTCCCACCAGAGGTGACTACATATTGGACCTGGTCATCACCAACATGGGCGACCAGTGTTCCACACCAGAGGTCAACCCCTCGCTGGTTAGATCTGACCATAAACAAATCATTTTGGATATCCACATTATGCCTCCACCCCCAGACAAGTAAACCACCATGAAAAACTTTTCAAAAGCAAACTACACATTACTTAAGACCTAGGTGGAAAGTTTCAAAGCCCCCATGCTAAAGGATAATGCTGTCCAAGGTGCAAAATCCTTTACTAATGCATTCTGCCGGCACCTACAAGAATGCATGGATCGTGCTATCCCAAGCAAAACCAAGAGTCACTCCTCCAAGAAAAGGAAACCAGTCTGGTGGACTCCTGCCATAATCAAGCTATACAATAGGAGGAGGAAACTAGTACAGAAAAGAGTAAAATCCCAAGAAGGGAAGACATCCCTGATCAGTATCAGCAAGAAACTATGATCTCTCATAAAATCATCCAAGGCGAGCTTCGAAAGAAAAATTGCCAAGGACTCCAAAGATAACCACAAGGCATTCTTTAGCTATGTCAAGAATCTAAGTGTTAATGCTCAGATCTGCTCGGAGTTAGTGCAGAATGGCTCAAAATACACTTAACCGACTGATATCGCCAACATCCTGGCAGACCGGTTCAATGCAAACTTCACCCCCCTCTCACCCCCAAAAGGGCCCATAACTATACCAGAAGAATGTAGACCCCTGAAATCACAGACACTCAGATTAAAACAGCCCTTTCCAAAGCCAAAAACACAGCATCAATAGGACCGGATGGTGTCCCAGGCTGCATACTACATGAGCTCAAAGATGAACTAACCCCTCAGCAAAACCCACTGTTCAAACTCAACCTCTTCACAGGCTACGTATCCATAGAGTGGCACACAGCAATGGTTATTCCACTCCACAAAGGTGAAGCCTCAACAGACCTCGGGAACTATCACCCTGTAAGCCTGACTAGCTTGGTCTGCAAGGCTATGGAGTGCATTATCATGGAACTCATTAACAGAAACATTGGGAACCTCCAAACACTGGACCCTACCCAGTTTAACTTTGTTAAGGGCAGATCATGCCTCCTAAACCTGGTGGACTTCTTTGAGAAAGTTACCAAGGCTATAGACGAGGGAAAGGTGGTACACACAGCCTACCTAGACCTCGCAAAGGGCTTCAACACCATTCCCCAGTCTTGTATTTATAAACAAGCTCACCAGCCTGAACATAAACCCCTACATCCCAAGATGGGTTGCCAACTGGCTCATGGACAGAACCCACATGGTGAGAGTTGCAGTAGCTAGGTCCGACTCTAAACTGGTTACAAGTGGCATTCCTCAGGGCTCAGTCCTAGGACTCCTCCTGTTCAGCATATACTTCTCAGAGGTATAGGCAAGCACAGGAGGACTATGGCTGACCAAGTTCGCAGGCGACTGCAAACTAGAGGCTATAATTGACTCTCCAGCTGACACAGACATCCTCCAAAAGGGTCTCACTGAGATGGATACTTGGTGTCAAAATCATGGCCTCAAGCTAAATGCCAAAAAGTGCATAGTCATCACCTTTGGAAAAAACAAAGTACCCACAAACTACCACATAGGTGGTAGTCCCCTAAATACGGAAAATGTAATAAGGGATCTGGGGACTCAAGTAGACAGTAATCTCTCCTTTGAAAATCACATTACCAAAGTGGTTAGAAAATCCTTCTACATGGCCCACCTAATCACAAAAGGGTTTGCATCCAGATCAAAAGAGGTCATTGTGCCCCTCTACTCATCACTCATCAGACCCATCATAGAGTACAATGCCCCATCTGGGATGTACCTTACAAGACACCTGCAACAGCTGGAAAGAACACAGAAGTACCTCACCAAGAGGATCACTGGCCTCAAACAGATGCTCTATGCAGCTCAACTGAAGAAACTCCAGCTGTACTCAGTTGCATGCTGCCTACTCAGAGGTGATCTCTGCCTGACATACAAGGCCATATCCAATCCAGAATTGATGGACATGCTCCATCTAAAGAAAACCTTATCCCCTCGAGCCACATGATCTAGGGATCTAAACCTCACCACAACAATAAATAGGACGTGCTGGAGGGATAGATTCCTGTCCCAGAGACTTCCCATGCTTTGGAACAAGATTCCAATCTACATTAGGCAGAGGTCCTCGCTAACACTCTTCAAGAGAAACCTTGACGAGTGGATGGGAAACAGAAAGTTTACCCTGGGGATCACTTCAGTGGCTCTGCTGGACAGAGGCACAGGGAACTAATCTAAGTGGGCAGCAAAAGACAACACATTTTGGCTAGGCTTATAAATGCCTTCAGGCAGATAGCCTAGTATCTACCTATGAACAGGTTGCAGTTACATGGAAATAACTCAGCACACACAAAAAAAATGGTCAAGTGAAAGTAACAGAAAAAAATATATGTAATACTTCTTTGGAGAATGGTACTACCAGACACATTATAAAATGCTTTGATTCTCATTTTGAATTGGAAAAATTGCACAGAGTGTTAAAATACATAGAGTAAATGAAACTGACAATGAACAAATCCAGTAATTTAGCAAAATGCAATGCCTGCACTACAAAATGCATTCAGTGTGGATTCCACAGTAGGCAGCAAATAACATGAAATGCAAGGAACAGAGAACTCCATGTACTAGTGTTTGTGAGTTAAATCATGCATGCTTTCTACAGAAGTAGCAGCAGGTAATAAAATCTGTTTGATGAAGACAAAAGCCACTGGCTAAGCTAATTAACATCTCAAAAAAGACTGAATAACTCTGTTTACTAATCCTTTCCACAGAAACTAGAAGTCAGGTCATTCAAACATTTATAAGATAACTTTCTTTGAAAATAACAAGCCACAAGCTAAAATAATGAATGGCTCAACCTAAAAGGTGTTGTGAGTAGATCAGGAAAAAAAGAAGGACTGTGATTAAAAGGCTGAAGCTTCCTGTAGGTAACCCTCCCCCTACCCTACACAGACAAGTCTTGAGCATGCTCAGAATTACACACTGCTCAAGGTAAACATTGCAGAATGTAAACAAAGAAATGCTGGGATTGTCCCTTTAAGGTAAAGGTCAATGAAGCGTAAACCCGCTTCCCAAATGTATCCATCTCCCAAGACGCTCACTTGGGTGGATGGATAGATGAACTCTACTCAGCGAGTTCCTTTTTCATGGCTGCTGCTATGACCATGGCATCTACTGCTAAACCTTCAGCCCAGAATTGTTTATCTTCAGGTGCAGATAATATTTTGTCCGGTCTCTTAGGGATGGGTTCAATTGTGTCTGGAGCCTTCCATGCCTACTGAGAAACCAAATGAATGAATTCATCAGTGGGCAGAGTCACCCAAGAGGTAGCTAGGTGAGTACTGAAAGCTTGCAGGTAAACGGATTCCTCAGAGGAAGGGTTTTGGGACTTCCAGTCACCCTTCTATTTCAAAATTTCTAGGATGTCTCCAAAGGAGACATCATCAGGGGGTAACCTTAGGGACCCCCCCCCTCTTCATCAAAATCAGTGTCTTCCATGACCGATCCCTCTGGAGAATCTAAGTGCAGTGCTTCCTCTGTACTACTACTCCTGAGGAACCTTCTCAGGGGGATAGTCTAGAGAGGTATCAGGAGTTGACAGAATCTGTATCTGAGATTCCTGAGGTTTTGCTTCTCGCTGCCCCATTGGAGAGAGAGGTCGAATAACTGGACATGAGGAAGGTATCTGCACTGAGGAAGAAGGGGCTGAGTCACTGTAAGAGACAAGGCACTCTCCATTGTTTGAAGGCTGCCCCCCCCCCCCGAAGAGGGAAGGGAGCCCAGAACCAAGATAAACTGCCTCGGAACAGTGCCACTCTCTGCTCCAAAGAAACAGCCCTCAAGACAGAAGCCAGAGATGAACTGAACTGTGCTTGTGCTAATGCTCCAAGGTGCAGGGATGGCTATGAAAAAATTAGAGTCAACTCCTGCCCTTCGAAGCTGACAGGACAGATATGGCCCCAGGAGGTCTCCGGATCCAAAAGAACCAAAGAACTCAGGGCAATAACTGGTTCTGAAGTGAGAGAGATCATGACTCAGAGCTGTAAACTCTGGTGCATCAAAGGAGTGGTTAAAGGGGTGAATGAAGGTTCGGCTCCTGAGCCCATAGGGGGTGGAGCCAAAGGGAGTCCTGTAAAACCTCTCACCTACAACATTTCATTCACTAGTATTTCCACATCATGTTCTGTAAGGCTTTTGGTGGAATGAACTGACAGACAGGGTGATTTAGGTCTTTGGGTAACACAAAGGGGTTAATAGATGGGGGAGTAACTGGTTCTGGGTAAAACTTCCTTTTGCACTATATCCATAGCCTGCGCTGATGTAGTCAGCACTGATGAAGAGCTAGAAGCCAAAATTTCTCATGCCGAAGCCTTCAGTGTCAAGGGTTTTGACACAGGAATGGTGGTTGATGCCGGTTATTTTCCCAGTACCGAAGTCTTACAGCTGGAGTCCATTGGTTCTGAGGAACTTTTATAAGCCGAGGATCTATGGTTCTTCGATGTTGGTGGCGATGGAGATGTTGGCACCGACAAACTCCTCTTTTTGCCCTTCTCCAAAGAGGATGATGATGAAGGGGAAGAAATGTCCAATTTACTCTTGTCTTGAGCAGATATGGCCTCTCTAAAGGTGTAAGGAATCAAACCTTTCAATATTAGTTTAGTTTTTCTTTCAACAAGTGCCCTATGGCTAAAGCCATGGTACATTCTGCAGTCTTCCTGTAAATGTACAGGACCCAAACTATAAACACATAACAGATGTAAATCTGATAGAGGGATCTTATGGCCACACTTCTGGCATTTTTTGAAGCCAGAATGGGCCCTAGTTTCCTCAGCCATAATAAAAGAGGCTGGAAAGGACACACACCACACTCACATGAAAGGGAGATAGACACTTTCAAACAAGAAAAACTAGACAGGAAAGCAGTTTATATATATATATATATATATATATATATATATATATATATATATATATATATATATATATATAAAGAGAAGAAAAAGAGAAAGAAACCATCAACGATGATAGTTAAAGAGTACACCAAAGTGTACGGAAGAGGGCTATCAGCAATGACGGTGGAGAATATACCAGAGTGTACCAAAAGGAGACAAAGATCACTAATTCAGGGGTAGAGGAACAGTGGAAAATGTGATGAGTTAAGGGAGGGAAATAACCACTGGAAAAAAGAAACTTGAAACAATGTGAAGTGTTTTTTTGTTGGTTTCGTGACCTTGGTTTGTGTTTTTTTGTTGGTTTCGTGCAAAACCACTTTTGAATTGAAAGTAAATATCCAGAAAACAAACTAAGCCTGAGAGCTCTGGTGAACGTGTCTGGAAAAAGCGGCAAATGAGATCTAAGGTAATTGGGAGAGAGGAATTATATGTAGAGGTGAAGCTTGAGAGTTTTGGGTCAGCACGAGCTGTAGTAATGGCCGATGTCAGTTTTTCAATATCGGAACTGAACCCATATGTCAAGGATAAAATGAAAACTGACAACATCAGATTGAAGTATTTAGGAGTATGGATTAAAAAGTATTCTGGTGTGGCAGCTAAGGATGTATGGGAAGAGACTAAACAAATGATAATACAAAAAAATCTGAAAATGGATGCTTTGTTATATGGATAGTAAGACACAAGGTTTTAAAATATTTTTAGTCCCATTAGTCTTATACACAGGTCAGGCATATTTTTTATCAGCCATAGGAGAAGGTGTGGATAGTAAGTTATAAAAAGCTGAAGGATTTTATCTGGGATAGGAAGATGGCAAGATTCAAGTGGGATAAACTAATTCTTCCAGTAGAACAGGGTGGATTACTCAATTTGAAGGGGTATTTCAGAGCTACACAGTTAAGGTTCCTATATGTAGCACAAGCAGAAAATTACAATTCAAAGTGGAAAGAAATAATGAAATGGTAGAAGCTCAAGAAACAAGGAGAGACTGGAATTTTGGATGCAGGCCTTTAAGCAGAATAATCATACAGAATATTATAGTTATAAAGTAGTAGAATGTATCCTAAGAACTAAGCCCACATGGGAATGGAGAAAGGAGATTCTGCCGATAGGGATGGCTGCAATTAGGGATATAGACAATAGGCAAGAGGAGACTGGAATTTATTGTAGAAAACTGGCAAAGGAACCAAGGTATTGGGAGCAAATAACTAGAGAGAGAAAGATGATAGAATGGGAAGATGCCAAGAATTTATCTGGACTGCAGGTTGGAGATTGCCTTTCCTATTAAGAACTGATATCAGAGTACTGGCAAAGAGAAAGAAATGGGGGGTCATAAATGAAAGACCAGCACTGGTAGAGTTTTTAGTAGAATCTAGAACAGAAGTTGCAATTAAAAAAAAGGAATAATTAGTAGAGCATAGAAAATATTGCATGACAACTATAAGAATTGACCAGATGATTTTAGAAAGGATTGGGAAGAAAGATTAGGTACATAAGTAGCAAAGAAACAATGGGGGATATATGTATATCTCACAAATGTGCAACAAAGTCTAGAAGATTAAGGATTTTTGCTTGGAAGTGTTTACATAAATATTTTTATACCACAAGTTGACTCCAGAGTATTTTTCCTCAGACAGCAAATGGAGGTGTGAAGAGGAAGAAAGAGGTAATTATGAACATATTTTCTAGGAGTGCAGTAAGTTGGCAGACTTTAAGGATTCCCTGTGGTATGTACTGTCAAGAGATGCTGGGTGGGCAGACTGGTGTGATGATGGAGATGATTTTTCTGAGCTATGAGACAGAATCCGAATTAGCTGGACATGGTAAGGCCTTACTGTGTCTAATTATGGTGGCTGCCAAAAAAGCAATTACTAGAAAATGGAAATCAAAATCTAAACCAACTATTATAGAAGTAGTAAATATAGTAACAGAAAGAAAACAACCGGAAAAAATGGGAATTGTGGGAGCAATACATACAGGGGAAGAATTAAATTTAAAAGAAGGCAGGACTTAAATGAGCTATATAATGTTTGACTGAAAATTATTGGGTAGATTATAAGTGATGTATAATGTTTGCAAGTGGGAGTGTGTCAGAATGGTCTGTGATGTAAAATGCTTGCAATTAGGATTGTGTTGGCATGGTTTGTTTTCACTTGTATAAATGTACAATTGTGTATGTCGTAAGTGATGGTTTAAAAAAAAGGCAGGCATTAAATAATTTCTGTAATGTTGCTTAGATTATATGATATATAGCAATATATGTGAAGTATAATGTTTGTAAATGTGCACTTGTTAATACAGTTTGATTATTTTTATATAAATGTAAATTTGCCTTTGTCACAATTGATAATTCAATAAAGGTGTTAAAAAAAAGAAAGAAAATTTTTCTTCAGAATAAAAATGTGTCCACAGTGGTAAGGAAGTCCTTCAATGTGGCACAGCTTATATGTAAAGGCATGGAGTCCAGATCCAAGGAAGTTATAGTCCCACTGTACTCAGCCCTCATCAGACCAATAACTGAGTACAATGCACCCTTCAGCATATACTTGACCAGGTACTTCCAGCAACTGGAGTGGCCTCAGAGGTTCCTTACAAATAAAATACAAGGTTTAAATAACACATCCTATGTGGCTTGACTAAAAGCCCTACCCTACCAACCTGCCCTTAAGGGAGAGGAACTCTCCCAGCCCAGCAGTGGAATTTCTCATGCCCCAGAACAAACCAACTTTCAATAATGGGAGAGATGTACTAGGTCCAAGGTAAACACCTACGTTTTATAGATATAGCAGCAAACCAGATATAAAAAATGTACACACAGCATTTGCAATAACTATAAAGTCACTAGTCTTCTATTATTCAATGGAGGCTACTTAACTGAGCTGGATCATGTGCACCTGAGTTGATCAGGGAGATGATTCCATCACCTCATGTAAAATCATGGAACTTATCACAGTCACAGATAGGCAGATCCTCTTTCATAAGGACTTCCAGAACCCATAATTCAAATGCCAACTGAGAGACTTGAAATGTTTTACAGACTCTAGAGGTCTAATACTTGTGGGAAAGAATGACCATGCCCTCCACTCACGCATTCATGGATGAGCCAAATGTCCCTTCAAACCTCCAATCCATGCCAAAATATGTCTGCCATTAAGCCTTCCCAGTGGAGACACCATGTGATCATAGCTGCATGGATCTCCCCTCAGCCCTAAATGACAAATCCACTTTCATCTGGATTTCCACCCATGGGATGTCCAAGGGAATACTCTGCTTACCTGTTAAATAAGCACAGCCATTTCACACTGAGCTAATCGGAGGAAGTCGGAGGAAGGGCTCTGAGCTAATGAATCTGAGATATATAACATTAAGTATCCCGTTTTTTGCTTATTTCTGAGTTATTTACAGCACTTTTATTTTACTCACTGTGTGTGGGGTATTAAGTAGAATTTTCTACAATTAAGCATCTGGTTGGGTTTGTTTGTTCTGATTTCCTGCTAGGAGTGTATCATATAACTTATTAGCATTTAAAAGCATTCTTTAGAGTCTCCTTGATCCTTTATCTGTTTAAACATTTCTGCAGTTTTTTCTACCTAAGTAGTGTTGGTAGTATAGCATTGTCCATACTCAGGCTTGTGTTTTGGGCCTAGTTATTTGTTAGTAGAGGCTGTGTGTCTGAGCACATGTCCCAGGTCATCATAGCTTAGCCAGGGCCAGTATAGCATTTCAGTGAGAGTGAATTGTTTGTGGTCATTGGCTGACTGGGGTTGCCTGGACTACGCCTTGGAATAAGCACCTCATTGGTTCTTTTAAGCTTTTTTTAAAGTTGTTTCAGGTTTCAACTTTGTTACTTAAGAAGTTAACTTGTGACTATTTCAGCCATTTCACACTGAGCTAATCGGAGGAAGTCAGAGGAAGGGCTCTGAGCTAACAAATCTGAGATGTATAACATTAAGCATCCTGTTTTTTGCTCACTGTGTGTGGGGTATTAAGTAGAATTTTCTACAATTGTTAAGCATCTGGTTGGGTTTGTTTGTTCTGTTTTTTATTTCCCACTCTCCCTCCCTCTTGGTCTCCTGTTTTTATACTTGGTGGATTTGCAGTTGCCCACCCCTACTGTAAATTTGATCTGGGACACTCCTCCCTGTCTAGTGTCATTACCGCATTACCTCATTCTACCTATTCCAGGGAGAACATTTGAGAAGGCCAACCCAGTTAGCTTCTTCTCCTCCTTTCCCCTTTCCACTTTACAAAAAAATAAAAAAATTCTAAGCTTGTTTCCTGCCTTTACTATAAGTTGTCTAGTCCAGATACAGATTTGCTGTATCCAGGACTGTTTGTAAGCTTCTGAGCCCCCAAGCCTTTCTGTGTTGGAGGGAAGCCTTCTAGCTTAATTGTGTTTCTTACAACTAGCCAGTTTTCTAGTTTCAGCACTCAAATCTGTTTCTTTGAGCTCAGCACTTGTTCAGAACTCATTGTAAGCACTAAATAAGCTACACATTTCTACAGCACTTAACTTTCCTCACTTGTCTAGAGGAAAACAGTTTTAGTACTTAATAAATAAGTGCCTATCCAGGCATGTCTAAGGGTCAGCTTCCGGTGTTTTCTCCTGTCTACCTGATGAATCTGGGCATCTTGGGGCAATACAGCAATTGCCTCATGTACACAGACAACCCTCTCCTCCTACCACCCAACCATACAACCTGTGAGAGATGCACTTATATAACCAAACTGGAAGCAAAGCTGTCGTCACCAAAGACTAGGCTAGACAGTCAAGAGGAGAAGGTAAACACTTGCACCACACCACACTCATCACATAGTCCCTCAAAACCTACACCGCCAAAACACACACATAGAAATACAAAACACACACCTACATTCATGGAGGCTCTCAAAAAAAATCTACCCAAGCAACAAGGACCTCCAAAGCAGAAATGCAAGCAACCTCCACCCCCCAACACAACCCAAATGACACATAGCTCACAAACTCAGTGTGCCACTCAACCATAGCCCATAAGGCATAACAACGTACCTAACACTCTAGTCATAGGTGACTCGATAGTCAGGCACACTGATGTTCCACTCACCAGGCTAAACAAGGAAAAAGTCACTGTCAGCTGCCTGTCATGTGCCAGGATCCGCCACATAAAGCATGCACTCAGGTCACTCCATTGTCCATGTTGGTGTGAATGACCTGAGATGTACCTCACTGGACTACATGAAAAGAGACATGGAGGAGCTTTCTGATCTTGTAGCCCAGGCAGGTATGACCCTAGCTCTGAGTAGCATCCTGCCATCACCCAGAATGATACCACAGTACAAGGACAAAATGATTGACTTCAACAATTGGCTAAGCTTCTGGTGTCATTCTAAGGGGATCCAGTATCTGTCTGCCTGGGATGACATGAGCAACAAACCATGATGCTTTGCCAGAGATGGCCTGCACCCTGTCATCCTTGGGATTCCGGATACTGGCTAAGGCTCTTCCCACCCCTATAGTGCCTTTTTGTAGGCAAAATTCAAATGACAAATTCACCACCATAATGGGTACAAGCAAGCAAAATCTGAGGGTAATGCTACTCAATGCTAGAAGTCTAAACCTCAAAATGCACTCACTTGAGGCACTCCTTAAAATGGAGAACATCGACATCTGTGCAGTGACAGAGACGTGGTTCAAGGATCCAGAGAGCACCCTTGCATTACCAGACTAGAATTCATACCACACCTTTCGGCCACCTAACTTGGACCAAAGCACTAAAGGCGGAGGCGTTTCCATATTCATTAAGGATACCCACACCTCCAGGCTAGTTGCTCAGCATAATGCATCTGAGATTATCCAAGTGCAACTAACTCTGGGCAAGACCGCAATGCAAATTGTAGCTTGCAACAGATCCCCCACCATGCCCCAGGATTCCCACTCCTCATTTCTTGATGCACTGGAAAATATTAGGGTACAACCTAACACCCTAATAATGGGCGATTTCAACTACCCCACCATTAACTGGGAAAACTGCTCATGTACCAACTCTTGTGCTCAACATTTTCTGGAATTCTTAAATTCCAGTGCCTTGGATCAAATTATCCACACCCCCACCAGGGGCAGCAATATTCTAGACCTGGTCATTACCAACATGGGAAACTGGTGTTCCACACCAGAGGTCAATTCCTCGTTGGTCAGTTCCGACCACAAGCAAATCACCCTAGACATCCACATCCCAGCCCCACCCCCCATTAGTGAAACCAACGTAAAAAATTTCTCCAAAGCCAACTTCACGCTTTAGACAGAAGTGGCAAACTTCACGACAGCCATGCTGACGGACAATAGAGATACGACTGCTGAATCCTATACAATTGCACTTTATAAGCACTTACACGAGTGCATGGATCGTGCAATCCCTAACAGAACCAAGATGCTATCCTCCAAAAAAGGAAGCCAATCTGGTGGTCCCCTGCTATAAACAAACTCTACAACAGAAGAAAGAAACTGTTGCAAAAAAGAGTAAAATCCTAAGATTGGAGGAACTCCGTGGTCAGCCTCAGTAAGAAGCTGAGATCCCTCATAAAATCCTCCAAAGCTAGTTACAAAAACAAAATCGCCACTGATTCTAAAGGCAACCACAAAGCATTCTATAGCTATGTCAAGAATCTCAATGACAACACTCAGATCTACACTGAGTTACAGCACAATGGCACTAAATATACAGAACCAACTGATATTGCCAACATCCTGGCAGATAGGTTCAGTGCTAATTTTACCCCTCTCTCATCCCCTAAAGGGCCCATCTCTATACCAGAAGAATGCAAAGTACCTGTAATCATGGCTGCACAGGTAAAAAACACACTCTCCAAAGCCAAGAACACAGCATCCATGGGACCTGACAACATCCCAGGCTGCGTTCTACATGAACTACAGAATGAACTGGGACCCCACCTAAGTACATTGTTCAATCATAGCCTCACCTCAGGCTTTGTGCCCACTGAATGGTGCACAGCAACAGTTATCCCACTCCACAAAGGGGGATCCACCACGGACCCCGGAACTACTGCCCCATTAGCCTGATGAGCCTGGTCTGCAAGACTATGGAGCGTATCATCATGGAACTTATAAACAATGACATTGGTAATCTCCAAACCCTGGACCCTACTCAGTTTGGGTTTGTAAAAGGCAGAGCATGTCTCCTAAACCTGATAGATTTCTTTGAAGTGGTCACCAAAGCTGTAGATGAGGGTAAGGTGGTACACACAGCCTATCTTGATCTCGCCAAGGCTTTCGACACCATCCCCCACTCTGGAATTATAGACAACTCACTAAACTAGGTATAAATCCCTATGTCACAAGATGGGTTACCAACTGGCTCACTGACCGAACACACACTGTGAAAGTAGCAGACTCTAAATCCAACTTCAGACCAGTGACAAGTGGAGTACCACAGGGTTTAGTCCTAGGCCCTCTCCTGTTTGGTATCTACTTCTCTGAAGTACAGGCTAACACAGAAGGTCTTTGGCTAACAAAGTTTGCAGATGACTGCAAACTAGGAGCCATAATCAAATCTCCTAACGATGTGGACACCCTACAAAAGGACCTCACTGAGACAGATGCCTGGTGTCAAAGCCATGGCCTCAAGCTCAATGCCAAAAAGTGCATTGTCATCCCTTTTGGTAAAAACTCTGTACCCATGAACTACCACATAGGTGGTAGTCTACTTAACACCGAAAGTGTGATGAGACCTTGGGACACAGGTGGACAGTAGTCTCTCCTTTGATAATCACATCACCACAGTAGTCAGGAAATCCTTCTACTTGGCACACCTCATCACAAAAGGTTTCTCATCCAGGAAAAAAGAGGTCATTGTTCCCCTCTACTCATCACTCATTAGACCCATTATAGAGTACAATGCCCCTTTTGTATGTACCTCACAAGACATCTACAACAACTGGAAAGGCCACAGAAATACCTCACAAAGAGGATTACCAGCCTCAAACAGATGCCCTACGCAGACCATCTCAAAAAACTCCAGCTTTACTCTGTCACATATCGCCTACTCAGAGGAGATCTCTACCTAACATACAAAGCTATGTCAAATTCAGAGCTTTTGGACATGCTCCATGTAAAGAAATCCCAATCCCTCCGAGCTACACGCTCTAGGGACCTAAACCTTGTCACCACAATAAACAGAACATGCTGGAGGGATAGATTCATGTCTCAGAGACTTCCCATACTCTGGAACAAACTACCTATCTATATCAAACAAACCTCCTCATTAGCACTCTTCAAGAAAAATCTTGATGATTGGATGGGAGATAGGAAATTCACCCCAGGGATCACTTCTGTGGCTCTGCTTAACAGGGGCACAGGAAAATAATTTTCTTGGGTGGCAAAAGCCAGGGTACTGTTTGGCTAGGCTTATATAGGCCCTAGGGCCAATAGCCTAGTACCTACCTATGAACCCATAACCTCTTTCAGAAGGGCAGAAACACTACTAGCACAAGGTTGCTATCCTCGTGTACCTTTCTTTTGGCCAGCTGAAGGACTCCAGTGCCAGAAAGCCAGATACCTCTACAATCCACCACATCTGTATGTTCACCTCTACAATCCACCACAACTGTAAGTTCCCCATAGGCTACTTACATGTGTCAGATTGTTTACCCCTCAGTGAAGCCCACTGCCTTATAGTGAACTTGTGAAGCTCCACTCAGTCCCCAGCTCTGTAGATCCCTTGTCATCTGGATTTCCACAAAGAGGACTCAGTGTCTGATGAAGGCTGACAGAATTAGAGGTTCATAGGAAACTATAAACCTGCGGAGTAAGCTAGAAGATCAAAAACAAGCACAGTCACATGACTATGATTAAAATCTATGATAACCCATCCACTTGTTCAGACAGGTTTGAAAGAATGCTAGGGAAGTACTCTGCTTACCTGTTAAATAAACACAGCCTATTCCAAAAACAGGATAAGTTGAGTTAAGTACATGTCATACCATCTGGTGTTAATATGGTAGTGGAAGTTTAGATCTCCAAAGCAGGTGTTTGTTTTACAACTAGTGCTCTGGGAAGGAGTTGAAAGAGTGCTGTGTCACTTAAAACACAAGAAGACCTACTCCTGGCCTGTTGCTACAAGAACCCAATCATCCCCGGCCTACATCAGACAGAAGACAGCATTTGTTTTTGTATTCTTCAGTGTGTGGGGATGTTCTCAACTCTAGAGGCCCAGTGGAGGTACCTCTTACAGTGGAAGGTATAGGCTGTACCACTTGGCCTTACATTTTGTCCGAGCTTGCTGTCCATATCAGATTACACATGCCCTTGAGCTCTTTAGGGGGCTGTACTCTTCAGAAACACTCTGTCTGTAGGCAGACAGATGTCTCATTTAGACTTCCAGTGATGGGGCACATTCTCACGTAGATGGCCCAAGACTTCCATATTATGTCACTGTGTTACCAAACTTGTACCAGGCTTCCCATCTATTTTTCAGAAATCACATATGATGGTGTGGTGTAAGCCTGGTAGTGGGTAGCATTTGGAATTTTTGGGCATCAAGGTCTCATGCTCTGGAAAGTCTCATTGGCCATCTGGATGGCTGAAGAAGTTGTGAGAGGGTGTGCAAGAGTCCTTCCTCCCTAGATGGACTTAGAGCTTGCCCTTCTCCTGTGATCAAGAGAACTGGTTGTCCATGACACAACCAAATAATGGTGTGTGACTTCATAACCATAAACTTTCACATATGCCATCATCACCTTGTTTAGAGGATACTGGCCCAACACCACTGGAGGGAAAAGTAAATGACACTGTGACACAGGCACCATGTCCACGACTGTCCTTGCATAGCAAAGCTGTGGCAGTATGCCTGTCATAATAGGTATCTTGCATGCCCCTATCCCTGCTGCCCCATGTTCTTCGTGTTTCACTGTTGCAGTCATCACACTTGGGTTATCCTGCCAGGGGTAGCCCTCAATTGGCCCAAATACCAGAGGCTTAGTATTTCTGTGTCAGTTGCTGTCACTCCAGGACTGATATCAGGTCATCAGTGGTATAAAATCAGGCAGCTGACGGCATTACATCAGCCTTTCTTGCCAAGGAGCCAGATGCAGAAGCAGTTCACATGAGTTCCAGTTGGCCGCTACCTCAGTTTTCATTTCCGTATTGAAGTTGAAGTCTTCTAAAGCTAAGTACCCCACTGGGGATCCTTTTTTCTTGCTCTAACCAATGTCAGAAAAGGTTAACAATTGTCTTGCCTGTGAAAAGCAAATACCACACTGAGATTTCCATTCTTACTGCATCACCTGTTTAGGCCCAGACCACGATGTCCCTCGCTGTCAGTTTTGTGCTTTGTTCAATGCCAGAACTATACATCATTGGGCCCTTATTGTAGCTAAATATTTTCAATCTTGCTCTCCGTATTCCGAAGTGGCTTTGGTAAGCCATCCGACTACCAATCTTCATAAAAACATCTAAGGATAAAGACAGAGACAGACCTCACAGGTTCAAAACTGACAACGACACTTCCATTAAGCTAGTCACCAGTTGGTCGGTCCTCAGTGAGGCACTTTCGCAGCCCCCGATGCCTGCTTCAGTGGATTCACAGGCTGCTACCGAGACCTGTTCAGAGTCCAGTATGCTGCGAGAATCTTCTTTGACTAAGGATCCTGCAGATGTCTCTACCTTGGATGGGTCCGGAAATGCTGAGCAGGCACCGGCTTCTGAGAACGTTCTTCGCACTACTGATACTCAACACAAACCGACATTTTTTGTGTCTTCAGTTCCTTCTAAAACTACCGAGTTTCTAAGGTTCAGGGTACGAACTACGCCTAAAAAACTGACGACCCAAGCTCAAGCACCTGCTTCCATGCCTCAATCTCAAATGCTTAAAATGGCAGAAGACCTTATCATGCTTATTAGGGGAAGCCAGCCTACCCCTTCCAAAAGAAAAAGAGATTTATCCCCAGCAGTTTTATCTGACCAGGAGTCCGATGACTCTGAGGTTTCTGAATATAAAGACATGCAACTCTTGTCTGCTTATGAGGATTCAGATGCAGAGGAATCCATTCCTTCTGCCTCTCCTCCAGAGGCTTTTTCATTTGGTGAAACCCTACATACTTTAAGGGAGCATTTCCAGTGGGAGTGTCGGGACTATCCTCAGTCCAAAAAGAGACACAGGGAATTCTTAAATTTACCACAGCACAGACCTTTAGCCATTCCTCCTGTCCTGGATGTTGTGGATGATGTCTTTATGGAATCCAGTTTAACTCCTGACACCCTTCCACTTGCTCCCAGGAAACCTAACAGGTATTACAGAGTCCCTGACTCGCACAAATTTATTTTTCAAAAATCCTACTGCTGACCCAGAGGTCATCTCCCAAGGACCTAAAGGAATAAAAGCAACCACAGCTAAAAATCCCACCCCCTCGGACAGGGATTCCCAAGCTTTAGACAGATGGGGTAAAAAAGTATATACCTCTGCAACTCTTGCCATTAGAGCACTAAATTGTCAGTTTCACATGCTGAAATACCAGCAACATACCATGGAACTCCTTAAACAAAAAATATCTACCTTTCTGGCTTGTACCGAAAATAAAGACTTACAGGAGCTTATGCATTCTGCAAGCCAAGTTACTAAATACACCTTGCAGTGTGGTTTTGACACCCTAGAAGCATCCTGTAGGGCAGCAGTCACAGGTTCTGTACTTAGAAGGCATGCTTGGCTTAAGGAACAGATTTGCCAGACCATGTCAAATCAAAACTATTGGACGCACCATTGAACAAAGACAATTTGTTTGGCACCAAGGCAGAGGAAGGCTTAAAAAAGATGGAAGAAAAAGCTAAATCTATGCTGACAGTTAAAGACTTCTTACAGGTCCAGCCTCCGAGGTTCAGTAGGCATTGCCCCTCCAAGCACTGGTCCTTTCCGGCCCCCTCAAGGCCTGCTCAGACAAGACCTAGGGGTAGCAGACCCCCCAGACAACAGTCCCAGGGAATGTAGAGATCTAAGCAATGGAGCTCTTCCACTTTAAAAACAGGGAGTGCTAAGCCCACCCCCTTATGGAAAGAACTCACAATGACTTTACACCTCCACCCCTTACCTCTGCCCACCTGTTTGTGCCCCTAGGAGGAAAACTCTCCTCCCATGCAAAAAAATGGGCCTCTATCACCGACCGATGGGTCCTCAACATAGTGACCAAGGGATACACATTTTATTTCCACACTCTGCCAACCCCAAAAGGGTTCACAGATCTTCCTCCAAACCAGTGGGCAGAGGTCCAAAACCAAGTCCATTCCCTGCTCTCTGTGAGGGCAATACAGCCTGTCCCTGCAGACCAGATAGGCCAAGGTTTCTTTTCCAGGCTTTTCCTGGTACCCAGAAAAGAGGGCACTTGATGCCCAATTCTCAATCTATCAATTATAAACACCTTCCTGGTGATACCAAAATTCAAAATGCTCACCCTCCAGCAGCTTCTTCCCATGCTATCCAAGGATGCTTGGTTAGCCACCCTAGACCTAAAATAGACCTATCTACACATCCCAATCAGGGAT
Source organism: Protopterus annectens (assembly GCF_019279795.1). Lineage (NCBI taxonomy): Eukaryota > Metazoa > Chordata > Ceratodontiformes > Protopteridae > Protopterus > Protopterus annectens. Next base: position 1,483,876,454 of record NC_056743.1, on the reverse strand, counting down.
TCCTGCAGGAAATATCTACATTTCAGGGCAAGATCTATGCACTTTCAGTTCTCTGTGCTTCCCTTTGGCTTATCCACTGCTTCCAGAGTTTTCACAAAATGCCTGGCTCCAGCCATTGCTTTTTGCAAACAAAGGAATATTCAAATTTACCCCTACTTAGATGACTGCCTGATCAGGCAGACAGGAAAAGCTGTTACAGCACCTGACCTTTGTACAGAACCTACTGACCTCCCTGGGGTGTACTGTAAATGAAAAAAAATCCAAACTAGTACCCACTCAAAAATTTGTATTCCTGGGAGCAAGCCTAGACACAGCATCCCAGATGCCATTCCTTACTCCAGAAAAACAAACATACCTGGCAGGCTACTTCTCTCAACTAGCCACCAGAACCCAGTTATCTACAAGGAAAATTCTGCAAGCTCTAAGGTTCATGAAATCCTGCATTCTACTCATTCCATATGCCAGACTGCATATGAGGAAACTTCAATGTTACCTAAAAAGCCTTTGGTGTCAACATTCTCAGGACCTGGAAACTATCATACCTATTATACCCTGTCTAAGGAAAGATTTTCTTTGGTGGGCAGCAGCATGCAACCACAACAAGGGTCTTCCCTTCTCACAACCCCACGCCGCCCAGACCCTAACCACAGATGCATCAGATTATGCCTGGGGGTGCACACCTGAATGGCAGGTGCATTCAGGGCCATTGGAGACCAAATCATATACATCTGCACATCAACCAAAAAGAGATGCTAGTTGTTCAGCATGCTCTGACAGCTTTCAGACTCCTACTCTCCTCGGGGCCTCTACTGATCAAAACAGACAACACCACAGTGATGTGGTACATCAACAAGCAGGGAGGAACTCACTCTTATTCCCTCTGCAGGCTCGCCATGACCCTTTGGCACATGGCTTCTGCCATGCAAATTCACCTGCAAGCACAATTCCTGCTAGGCTCCCAAAACTCTCTGGCAGACAACTTAAGCAGAAACCTCCTAGACCCACATGAGTGGCAGCTAGACCACAGCACCTTCAACCTTCTAACCCAGAAATAGGGAACCCCGAAGGTGGACCTCTTTGCCTCCCACAATAATCACCAGCTCAGCAATTTCTGCACCAGGAAACCTCACAGCAATGCTTGGAAAGTGGATACCCTATCCTTCCAATGGGTAAAGCTCTCAATCTATGCATTTCCCCCTCTACCTCTACTTTCAAGGGTACTACTCAAAATAAGGGAGGACAAACCAAGAGCAATCTTGATGGCACCTACCTCAGATCCCAACTCTTCTGTCCCAGCAGAATGGAGAATTCATACATCCACAACTGCAGACCCTGAACCTGGTAGTCTGGCTTATTCCCTGACCTATCCTCCAGTTGCCAGCCTAAGCAAGCAAGTCCTGGATGTTATACGCAAGGCCAGATGCCCCAGCACTAGAAAATCCTAAGCTGACAAATGGAAAAGGTATTGCATCTGGATCCAAGCTAAAGGAGCTGAAACAGCACAGCCCTCCCTACCTCTCATCCTGGATTACCTAGCAGACCTATTATGCAGGGTCCTATCCTTCTCTTCTATTAAAATTCATGCCTCTGCCATCTCTGCTCATTACAACACAGAGCCACCTCTCTTTTCTCACCCTCTCATCAAACAGTTCCTAAGAGGGACTAACAATTTAAGGCCACCCAGAACTGCTCCTACCACCGCTTGGGACCTTAACTTTGTTTTGGAAAAGCTCACAATCCCCCCCCCCCCTTTTGAGCCTGCAGCTTCAGCAGAGTTAAAATTCCTCTCTTGGAAAACAGACTTGCTTCTGGCCATCACTTCAGCTAGAAGAGTTTCAGAGCTACAAGCACTCATGGCTGTAGAGCCCTTCATCATTTTTCATGCTGACAGGGTCTCCCTCAGGACTAACCCAACTTTCATGCCTAAAGTGGTGTCCAGTGTGGCTCTCAACCAATCAATTCATTTACCCACCTTTTTTTCCTAACCCACAAAACAAGGGGGAAAGGATTCTGCATTCTGTAGATGTGCACAGACAGCTCAGATTCTACCTGGATAGGATTAAATCTTTTAGGAAGACTGACCAATTGCTAGTCAGCTTTGCAGCAGGGGCAGAGGGCAAGCCCATATCCAAACAAACAATCTCCAAATGGATAGCACACTGTATTAATTTCTGCTACAAATACCATGGGAAACTGCCCCCTAAGGGGGTCAGAATGCATTCCACCAGGGCAACCTCCACCTCTGCAGCTTTTCTCAGAGGAGTCTCTACCAGGGACATCCTGGAGGCTGCAACATGGAATTCTGTTCATACTTTCATCAAGCATTACCATCTACCTATCTTTTCCAAATCCAGGGCAGGTTTTGCAACCTCAGTCTTGCAGGGCATCCAAGCCAGCACCTAGTGTCCTTGACTGCCTCCATCAGTCCTGGAGTGACAGCAACCAACGCAGAAATACTAAGCCTCTGGAATTTGAGCCGACTGAGGGCTACCCCTGGCAGGATAACTCAAGTGTGATGACTGCAACAGTGAGTACACTCAACATCCCTTTTCTTCAGCTGTGGGAATCAACCCAAGTGTGATGACTGCAGCAGTGAAACACGAAGAACATAGTACAGTTGTGTACCCTTACCATAAATGTATATGTTCGAGTGTATTCACTGTTGCAGTCCTGGTTTCCCACCCTCCTTCCCCCTTGTCTGTCTCTCTCTCTCTCTCTCTTCCTTACTCCTTACAGGGATTTTTGGCATTTACTTTCTACTGGTGGTGGTCTTCCACCATAACCTAGCTCCCTGTTTGGGGGTTTCTGACATTTGGGGCAAGAAAAACTGATGTATTTGGTGTTGGCTGCCTGATTTTATACCACTGACAACCTGACATCAGTCCTGGAGTGACAGCAACCAACACAGAAATACTAAGCCTCTGGAATTCGGGCCAACTGAGGGCTACCTCTGGCAGGATAACTCGTGTGATGACTGCAACAGTGAGTACATCAACATCTACATTTATGGTAAGTGTACACAACTGTACTTTCCTTCTCCTTCAACATTCCCCTGTGGACTTTCAGGGCATGGACCTCCACCACTTCCCAACTTCTTGTTCTCCATGCCCAACAGCAGCACTTCATTCTTGGCTGCAGACAATTGCCTTTACCTCCTTTGAGATTTCTATGACCACGGACCATGCCAAGACTCCATGCAACCCGAACTCAAACCACAAACAGTGTCCCTAGGTATCCAGCCAGAAACAATTGCCTAATGGTCCTGGCCAGTAAATAAATAACTAGCTGTGAGGCTTCAGATTGAACACAACCATCATGAAGCAATTTTCTTTTTGCAAACAGTTGCAGCTCAAGGGTACTACCATCCAACCACCAAGCTTTTCCTGCCTATCCACACCACTCCAGTCTTAAATGCAGAAAGGTGATCTCCCTTGGGTATTCCCATGATCTCAGCACACCCCATGACTTCCACCTCAAGCTTGGACCCACACCGCCCCTAACCTATACCTCCCCTGCATCCAGCCTCACACGCTCTTAATTGCCCAAGGGCCCTGGCTAATAAACATAGCCCCAGATGTCACAATAAAGCCAACCCCTGAAGAGGAATTTGAGCTTTTTCACCCAGGTAGTTTGACTTGCAGAACACCTTCCCCAACCCTTTTCTCCCTCCCTGGCTGCAAACATTTCTAAGTTATCCATCGGCCACAGCTTCCCCCTGCCAACTTCTGCCACCTGTGACCCCACCACTCCCTAACACCCAGTTTTTCTTATCTGGCTGCTGCATTTCTGTCCTGGCTGCAGACAGGTGCTCTTCCCCTAGCCTTGGCCCACCCCAGGGCTACCATCAGAGGTTTAACATCCACCACCCTAACCCAAGAACCTACCATCACCCAACCACACTGGGAAATAGACTCCAAGACACCACTAACCATATGGCCAACTATGAAGATATTTCTTTAGTTACCCAGGCAGCTTGGCTTCCAGGGTAAAAGCCTCCCCATATTTTTACCCAGCTATGGTACTCTCAATGTGGCTGCCAGCCAGCAGTCTCTCCATGGGGAGTTACAATACCTCAATACCTCAACCTCCATTTCCCAACACCCTGCCCTTCCAACATAGCAGTAACAGTCCTTTCCCAGACTCAGGCGTTCTACTGATGGGACTTTCATGACCCTGTCTCCCTCCAAAGTGCTTCCATACCAGGCCAGATCCACATAATTCCTGACCTTGGGCCCCTTAGAGTCAAGCACTTGAATAATTGCCCAGGGATTCTGACAGCTAAATAAATACTCCAACCCCAAGCTCCATTATACAACCAGGGACTGGGATGGTACTCCTCAAAGTTTTTCCAAACAGGTGCATTTCCAGGATAAGGCCCCATCACCACCTTGGTCTCATTAACTGGCTGCACCACTCCAGACCCACACAATTGTCTTCACTCCCAATCCCTGGGTCCAGCAGCCAACAGCTTGCATTCCATGCCCAGTTACGGCATTCCCTTCCCAGCCAGACAGAGGCTCTTATCCTCCTTGGAACTTGCATGAGCTTGTTTCCCCCATGGCTAGAACGACAATTCTGCTAATCTCCATGGACTACAGTCACTCACACTTGGGCACCCTGACAACCAGACACAAATGCATCCATAACTGCTAAATTGTCCTTCCCATTACATAAAGACTTGGATTCTCAGGCTCCACCATGCACCCAACCACTAAGAGACTAAATTTATTCACTGCTAGCAGCATTTTCAAGTTTCCAGACCCCACCACCAGTGCTCTCCCACTCAACTGCACCACTGTAGCCTCATTCAATGCTTCCACCCCTAACAACTTCCAGAACATGTGCCTACACCACTCGCCCACTTCCTCCTCTTGATGCCCAGCTACAGCACTCCATTTTCAGCTGCACACAGACACCTTTCTATCTCCTTTGGGACTTCCATGACATTGGATACCATTATGTCTTCCACTCCAGGCTGAAACCACACCAGCACTGATCCAAGGACCACAGCCACTCACCCATCCACAAACACCTGTATAATTGCCCAGGGATCCTAACCAGTAAATACATGTATATATAAACACAACCACCCCATTCTCCATAACACACACAACCTCTCGGAGGTAGTTTGCAACTTTCACCAGACAGCTGCACTTCCAGTGTATTTGTCCCACTCCAGTATGCTCTTCCTGCTCAGCCACACCCCCTCAGCTCTAGCTTCTGACCACTGTTGCATTCTCCAAGAGACTTCCAACACCATGATGTATAACTTCAACAAGCTCCTGTCAGGGCTTAGCTGCAGACAGAGGTTCTTGTTCCTCTGGGCATACATGACTGCTGCTCCAGCCCAGGGCTAACACATTGAGCCCATGACACAGCCACTGAACATACAGAACTAACCAGCATCCAAGCCACGCTTGCATAACTGACCAGGTGTTCTGGTCAAAACACAAATATATATACCCCTTGCTCCACCATGCATGCACTACTGGCAGACTTTGTGAATTTTTCCCAAGGCAGCTACATTTCCATGGAGCTTTCACCCCTTTTACTCTCCCGGTCTCACCTTCCACTCCTGTCCTGGCCAATGGCAGTTGCACCTACTCTTGCAGACTTCCAAGCACTTGGACCTTCACCCCCAATAAACTGCTCACTATACATGTTCACAGCACTCCTTTCCTAGCCACAGAACAAAGTTTTCTCCCTCAGGATTTCCATGACCCTTTTCCTCCCCAGACCAGACCCACACTAATGCCTATGCCAAGGCCTCTCACACAAGATACCTCTGCCTCCCAGCTACAAACACTTGCATAAGTACCTCAGTATCCTGGACAGTAAATCAAGTAATACTTACACCCTCTCACTTTCAGGGGCTTTGAATTTTTTCCCAAGCAGCCACCCTTCTAGTGTGGGATCCACTATACACCCAATGACTGGAAAGGGTTCTGCACCAGCACTTCCTGGCCATCACCTCTATACCATCCCACTCTCCCTACCAGATTGCTTCTTTCCAGCCCTAGTCCCTGGCCACTGCTATTCCCATGGGACTTTCAGCACCCTCTGCTCCATCCAAACATCCTGTTGTCCGTGACCAGCCATGACACTCCTTCCAAACATGCAGACAGTTGTTCTTCCCTCTTGGAACTTCCATGACCCTGGCTCCTTGCACATCTTTGGCCTAGGCTGGATTTAGACAACTAATATTGTCCCTTGGAAGCTCCCTAGCACCCAGTCACAAGCACCTTCTTTTATTGGTCAGGGTCCTAGCCAATACATAAACAGACCCCCCCCCCCAGGCTCCATTTATACAAAACCACCTAGGAAGAACTTTGAATTCTTCTATAAGCAGCTGCAGATCCATAACACTGACACCCACCTCTTTTCTCCTTCTACTAATCTACACCAGTCCAGGCCTGGACACAGCTAAGTGGTCCGCTACTTGAGAACATCTATGACTCTGGCACAACCCACGGCTTCCACCTCAGCAGGATCCATACCATTCTAGACCCCTGAGACAACCTACACCCAGCAACACACATTTTGATAACTGCCCAGGGATCCTGGTCAATCATTATAGGCCCATACACCATAATACAGCCAACCACCAAGGATGACTTTGAATTATTCCCCGGGAGAGCAGGATATTTTAAACCACTAGATGATATTACTAGAGAGATTTATTTTTATATGTGTAGTGTTCTAGTTAGATTATGTTTGTAGTTAGATAGTTATGTGTTTTTTCTTGATTTTAGTTCTTGTCGCAGACCTGATGAAGGCTGTATTGCATTAGGTAGCCAAAAGCCAGTTTTAGTTAAGTCTTTTTATGTGTATTTTATGCTTTTCTTAATACCCGATTTTGGAATGTGAGTTCCAAATAGGTAGTGTTTTCCTAAACTAGGATTTAGTTTGAGCTAGTCAGTAATAGTGTGTGGGGGTGGGTACTTGTTCTAAAATGCACTTTTACAACCCTGTTTATACTGTTTGCCTTGAATAAGCTGGTTTAAAATTAAACAATACATATATTTTCCACACTTACTTTTAAGTATATAAAAGCTGATATATTTAACATTGTTAAAATATTTCAGATTTTTTGTTCCTGGGGATCTCTTGTCTGTGACAAATAAAGGCTTGTTACTTTGGGACACTACCTAGATTTCATGATTTTTGGAAATTATTGAGACTGAGCTCATCAACAAAGTTTTAAGACCACTAGTTTCTTTGTTTTTTTATCATTTATATAAATGTATGATTGCCTATGTCATATGTGGCAGTTTAATAAAAATATTTCTTGTTTAAAAACAAAAAAAAAACTTATAAGCAAGGGAATGGCATCTAGGTCCAGAGAGGTCATCATACCACTATACTCAATCCTCATCAGAGGCATTATAGAGTATAATGCCCCCATCATTATATACCTGACCAGACATATGCAGTAACTGAAACTCAGTATCATACAGACTTCTGAGAGGTGATCTTTGCCTGGCATACAAGGCTTCACTCACTCGCACCTACGGCCAGTTTAGATTGTCCAATTCACCCTACTACATGTGTTTAGAATGTGGGAGGAAACCGGAGCACCTGGAGAAAACCCGCACTACAGTAGGCAGGACATGCAAACTCTGCACAGAAGGCACCTCAGCCGAGAATTGAACCAGAGAACCTCTTGCTGTGAGGTAACATCATGTATGATTCAAGATAAAATATTCTGATACCTTGTGTGTAGCATAGTTTTGGAATTATTAATGCAAATATGAACAAGCAGTATTTGATGCCTAGAGGCGCAGTAGGAGTTAACTGCAGAAATGCCTGAAGGTGCACTAGGCTGTAATGAGTTAAGGATTGTTATATACAGCGAATCTAGTGACAGTTGAGCCATGCCACTATGGATTCATCAAAGGAAGATCCTACTTATTTATCCTGTCAGACTTCTTTGAAAAAGTAACTGATGCAGTGGATGATGGCAGACCCATGCACAGTGCACATTTAAGCCTCACAAAAGGTGTTTTAATACCATTCCACACTTGGGTATCATAGATAAACTCTTACAACTAGATGTAAATCCCTATGTAAAGCTTTGGATAGCAAATTGGCTTACAACTAGAACCCAGAAAACATGGATGGGCAGCTCCATCAACTTAAAAAAAGATCTGCACCCACAGAGTACCTCAGGGTTCAGTGCTTGGGCCACTCCTCTTTGACGTCTATTTCTCAGAGGTCAGAGCCAATGCAAAGAGCTTATCCCTTACAAAGTTTACAGATGAATGCAAGCTTGCAACCATAATTAACTCCTCCAAGAAGGCCTGTCCCAAATGAATAGCTGGTGCCAGATCCAAGGGCTAAAACTGAACATTAAGAAATGTAAAATCATAGCCTTCAACAGTCAAGAAACTCTATGTAACTACCACAATGACAATGTATCCCTGTAAGTTGATCCTGCAGTTAGGAATCTATGCTGACAGCAAACTATCATTTGATCACTACGTATCTACTACTATAATCAAATCCTTTTTCATTGCACAGCTTATATTAAAGGTATGGTGTCTAACTGTTTTCAGCAATCATTACTTGATCATTGAGTATAATATTCACTTAGGTGTCAGTATAAATACATACCAGTCACAAGTAGAGCATCCACACCACTTTCTCACTAACAAATCATAGGCATCAGTCATAAAAGTTATACTATCTCATAGTCCTGTCCCTCTTCATGGTACAGTCTAGTAAAACCCTATAAATCAGTGAAAATAGAAATAAAAATCTGATAATGCCCCCCCCCCAAAAAAAAAAGAGAAAAGTGGATTTCTGCATTATTTTGTCTTTAATGGTCAAAATTAATTCCTTATTTAATTTTAGTTCAATTTTATAGATCATTACACTGGAAAATATATATTTTTGCCATAACACTCACATTCATACAAATTAAGAAAACAGATTTTAGCATTTTCCTTAACATAACTTCTAAATACTCACTGTCATGGTTTCTTTCTTACCTATCTGGAAGGCAACAAGCTGTTAAATGGCAACAAACCTACTCATACTTTCAGCCAGTTAATACAGGTGTCCCTCAGGGCTTTGTCCTGGATCTTCTCATATTTAATATAATTATTAATAACTTTTACTCACCATGCTAGTTTAGTTCAGTTTAGTATTCAGATGACTGAACGTTAATATGTGCAGTCTCAACAATAAATAAGCTTCAAGACATTGCTCAGAGATCTTTTTTCCCTCTGTAGAAACCGAGTCAAAGAATAAAACCTCCTACTCAACCCCAAGAAAGCTAAGTTAATGTTTTTTTTTTTACCTAAAAAAGTTGCCAAAATCAAAAGTAATCTTTTACCATAAAGTCAGCAAATAATACTGTCATTTTTTTCAAACACCTTTATTGAATTATCACTTGTGACATAGAAATATTTACATTCATATAAAGGTAATCAAACTATATTAACATAAACATTATACTTCACATATATTGCTATATATCATATAACCTAAGCAATATTACCTAAATTATTCAATTTCTGTTTTTTTAAACAAGAAACATCTTTATTAAACCATCACTTAGCACATAAGCAATCATACATTTATATAAATGAAAACAAAGCAGTCCAGCACAATCCTAGTTGCAAGCATTTTGCATCACAAACCATACTGACACACTCCTAGTTGCAAATATTATATATCACTTATAATCTACCCAATCTTTCCACTCAAACATTACATAGTTCATTTAAGTCCTGCCACCTTTTAGACCTCATTACTCCCTTGTATGTATTGTTCCCACAATTCCTATTTTTTCCTATGTAGTTTGCTCCTGCCCTTTTCTAAAGATCTCAATTCCAGTTGTTTTATCTCTTACTGTATTCACTACTTCCAGAATAGTTGATTTAGATTTTGATTTCCATTTTCTAGTAACTGCTTTTTTTTGGCAGCCACCATTATTAGATACAGCAAGCCTTACCATGTTTAGGCAGTTCTGATTCTATATCATAGCTCAGAAAAATCATCTCTCTTATCAGATCAATCTGTCCACCCAGCATCTTCGACAGTGCATCCCGCAAGGAATCCTTAAAGTCTGCCAACTCACCATATTCCCAGAAAATATGTTCCCAATTATCTCTTTCTTCCACTTCAAACCTTCAACATTTATTGTCTGCCCAAGGAAAACGTCTCTGGAGTCTACTTGGGACATAGAAATATCTATGAAAAGATTTCCAGGCAAAAATCCTAAATCTTCTAGATTTTGTTGCATACTTGGGAGACATACATATATTTTTCCATTGTTTCTTTGTGAATTGCTTATCCAGTCTCTCTTCCCAATCCTTTCTAACCCCCTCTGATTGATTCTCATAGTTATCATGCAATATTTTATATACTCTACTAATTATTCCTTTTTAATGTCAGCTTCTTTTCTAGATTCTATTAAACACTCTACCAGTGCTGTTCTTTTGTTTAGGACCCTCCTATTAATTTCTCTTTGCCTATACTCCGATATCAATCCCCGACAGGAAAGGCAATTTCTAACCTGCAGTCCAAATAACTTCTTGGTGTTTTCCCATTCTATCATCATTTCCTGTCTAGTTATTTGCTATTGGTTCCTTTGACAGTTTTCTCTAATAAATTCTAGCTCCCACTTGCCTATTGTCTGTATCCCTATTTGCAGTCATCCCTATCTGCATAATCTCCTTTCTTTGTCCCCATGTTGGTTTAGTTCTTAGAATACTTTCTGCTACTTTAACTATATAATATTCTATATGATTATTGTTATGCTCCTTAAAGGCCTGCATCCAAAATCCCAGTCTTTCCTTGTTTCTTGAGCTTCCTCCGTGTTTCATCATCATTCCTTTCCACTTTGAATTATAGTTTTCTGCTTGTGCTAAATATAGGAGTCTTAACTGTGTAGCTCTGAAATACCCCTTCAAATTGGGTAATCGCAATCTGCCCTGTTCTACTGGAAGAAGCAGCTTATCCCACTTGACTCTTGCTGTCTTCCCCTCCCAGATAAAGCCCTTCAGCTCTTTATTAATTACTCCCCACAACTTCTCCTCTGGTTGATAAAAATATGCGTGACCTGTGTATAAGACTAAAAGGGACTAAAAACATTTTAACTGCTTGTATCTTACTATCCATATCCATATAACAAAGCTTCCATTTTCTCTGTTTTTGTATAATCTTTTGTTTAGTCTCCTCCCACATATGCTTAGCTGCCACACTGGAATAATTTTTAATCCATACTCCTAAATATTTCATTTTATCGTGTCCCCATAAATATGGGTATTCCTGAACCAGTTCATGTGTGGGTACATACTTTACTCTATTGCCTTTCAGCTTCATTAATTTTGTATCACAAAAAGATCTGAAACTGTCTCAAAATATTCCACAACACTGTAATGTCTTTTTCTGGTTTTATCAGGTACAAAATAATATCATCTCCAAATAAAGCCAGCTTTTCTTGACTATGATCCTAATTATATTCCTGAATTTCTTATTTTCTTTGTCAATGGTTCTAAATATAATGCAAATAATAAAGGGGAAAGAGGAGACCCCTGCCTGGTTCCTCTGCTCAAACAGAAATTATCAAAGAGGACCCCACCCACTTTAATTTTCATCTCCTATCCCTCATATATTCTCCTAATTAACCTTATAATTTTTTCAGGAAATGCAAATGCTTCCATTGCCCTGCTCATAAAGTCCCAGCTTATTCGGTCAAATGCTTTCTCTGCATCAGGACCCACCAACAACAATGTTATTTTCTTACATTCTGCTTCCCTCTGGATCATTAATGTTCTGTTAATGTTGTCATATGTTTGCCATCCCTCCACAAAACCAGATTGATCCATATCTAGCAGTTTTGGCATCAGTTTTGCCATTCTTTTAACCTTTATAGACACAAACACTTTATAATTATGGTTTAGGATTGAAATAGGCCCATATGAAACTGGGTCTGATGGATCTTTACCCTCTTTAGCTATTACAGCTACCACTGCTTTCTTCCAGGACAGTGGTAATTCTTGTCCTCTAAAGATACAGTTAAACAAAACCTTCCAGATCTTTATCAGTTTTCTTTCCTCCTAGCTTCCACGTTTCCCCAGGAATACCATATATTCCTGAGGACTTTCCTGTAACTTGGTTATATATATCAATTTTTATCACATTTCCTCCTATCCTGTTACTGAGCCTCATGTACCTCTAACCATGGCATATTTAATTCTTCCACGAACATTTCCATTTGTATCTTTTCTTGATTTTAATATTTCTATGCTTTATATAGATTTTCATAGAATTTCCTAAATATTTCTAATACCTTTACAAGATCTCTTGTTACCTTCTTTGTTATAGGGCCCCTAAGTTTCCAACAGCCCTTTCTACTTTCTGTTCCCTGAGTTGTCGTGCTAAAAGTTTTTATGCTCTAGTGCTATCAAAAAACAGTTGCTTAACAGCAATCATTCTAAGCTCATGCATAGTATCAAAGTAATCCTTTATTTTCTGCCTAACATTCTGCAGTTGGTCCTCTTTTTGTTCTGTGTGATTCCCCCTATTCTGCAATAGTTTAACATTTGTCAGTCCCTTTAAATAATTCATATAACTTCTTAACCATAACTCGCTTTCTTTTATTTCCACCCTATTTTTAAACTCCACCTTAATTTTATCCCACTCCTTAGCTATATTTTCAGAAGAAATTTCTGTTCTCCCTAACAGCTCCTGAATAATCTCCATTATCCATTCCTTAAATTCCTCTCTTTTCAACATATAGGTGGTAAAATGACAATGTCTCATTTTTATTTTATTACCCTGTGTTTTATTTTGGCTATTATTGGCGCATGATCTGAAAGTTATTTGGTGGGTATCAAGACCTTTAATTAAATGCACATATTCCTGTGAAATGTAAATTATATCTAACCTAGTCAAGTTTTTATATCTTGGGGAATAATATGTATATTCACTCTGAACTCCTATTACCAAATTCACATCTTCCATGCCAAATATTTTCATAAATTTCTTCAAAAATCTACCCTCCTTTGTTATATTTTATCTTCTAGACCCCCCAGACAAATCTTCACTGCTGCAAATCAAATTCCAGTCCCCACCTATAAGTAATATTCCTTGCTGAAAAAACTATTTCCCCCAGAATTTTCTTAAGCTCCATTATAGCAGCTTTAGGTGGAATGTAAATGCATGCCATTGTAATTCTCCTCCCTTGCCAGTTGCCCCTTAGCACTACAAATTTGCCATTATTATCTTTTTATCACTATTGGAGCTCTTCTTGCAATTAATATAAGTACTCCTCTTTTCCCTTGTCCCAGGTATTCCACTGAATAACCATCCTGAAAACCTTTCTTTATCAAATTCACACATTCAGTTCTTTCTGTGTGTCCTGTAACATAACAATTCGCACTCTATATTTTTAATATAGTTCAGTACTCTTTCTTGGTCATATTTATCTGTGAGGCCATTTACATTTAAAGACATTAAAGAAAGCATCATTGTATTAAAAAGTTATTCCCACCTTTTATGTATAACACCTTTTTTGTTAAATGTCTAGTTCCAGCTTTTGTGTTACATGCATGCACTGGCAGATTGAACTTTTATACAGTTGTTTCTTGTCATATACATTTGAGCCTATGTCACATCTTATAAAACTTTTTTTTATTAAAGCCCTCAAACCAAAAAATAATCAGACCCCCAATACCCCCTAAAACCTATTCACTTAATACTAACACGCAAAATTCTGTACACCTTCAAATATTGACATTTTTACCTTCCTAATAGGAAGAAAAGTCCCAACCTGACAGCCACACTGATAGACTTGAGTTAACTTAAAAGAAAGGTCATCCATGCCAAGACGCATGGTGCAGCCTGTGCTTCTACTAAGTGCTAATTGGTTTTGTCTTATCTTTACAACAATCCGTTATATGGCAGAATGACATATCTCCACAACTACCTGTCTCCATAGGGGTTCCCCAAGGATCCATCCTTGGACCCCTACTCTTCTCTGTTTTCACCAATAATCTAGCTTCTGCCACCAAACATGGCACACTCATACAATACACAGATGACTCAACCATCATCTGCTCAGCCCAGTCCCTACCCAAACTGCAAAAAGTCACACAGGAAGCCATTTCCTCTGTTGAAACTTGGTTATCTTATGCCCAGTTAATACTCAACCCAAACAAAACTAAACTACTCATCTTCCAACCCACCAAACATACTCAGAACAACCCTCACTTTAACATCACAGCAAAAGACAACACCACTATATACCCAACTGAACACACCAAATTACTAGGAGTGAAAATAGACAATAAACTAAAATTTGACATTCACATATCCATGACCATAAAAAAGTCCACAAAAAACTAGGAGCATTATACAGAATTAAGCAACTTCTCACCAAAGCAGCAAAGATTTCAATAGCAAATTCCCACCTTATCTCCACCCTACTTTATGCCTCTCCAATATATACAAACCTAAGGCAATGCGATCTAAACAAGCTAGAGACCTGCTACAACAAAATCACCAAATTCACCACAGGGGCATCCTACCGTAGTCACCACTGTCTCTCATTTGCTGAACTGGGCTGGCTTGAACTCCCTCACCTCCTTCAATGGTATCAACTCTCACTCACCCACAAACTAGTAAACCATCCACTAAATGTCCCATCCCTCCAGAATCTACTCCAACCCTATCGCACCACCAGACCACTAAGATCCAACAACAAAAATCACTTGCAGATCACTAAAGCCAATAACTCTGCTGGTGAAGCACTATTCTCTTGCGCCATAGCCAAATTATGGAACTCCCTCCCACCCACAATTACCTCCATACCATCATGCACCCACTTCAAAACTTTACTAAAAGCACACCTAAAAACATGCTGGCTATGCCCTTGCAATTCCCACTGTAATATCACCCACCCCATCCAACTACTACCTTTCTTTCCACTCCACTAACTACCTTGATTATAGCAAGCTCAGATGCTCATAAGCCTAGTACTTATTATACAGCAGGAACTTCTTATTGTAACATTTGTTAATGTCTGTTATGTACTTCACAGATAGATTCTAGTTGTCTACTGATGTACTATGTTCTTCATCTGTAAATATGTTGTAAGTAATTGCTATGTAAATTGTTAATCACTATGTAATCCAATGTAACTACTGTCTGTTTTAACTGTGGAGCTTTTCTCCCGGGCCTCCGCTGAAAATGGACCTACGTCCAGTCGGACAATCCCGGTCAACAAATATAAATAAATAAATTAATTAATTAATTAATTAATTAAATAATTAAATAATTAAATAAATGTACAGCTCTCCCGGTTAAGAAAATCTCTGAATGTTTTCAGAGAACACAAAGTACATTGTGAAAGCCCTGAATGCTTTCAGAGAACATTATCTACTTTGAGAAAATCCCTAAATGATTTCAGAGAACATTATCTCCTAGCCAATTACTCTCTTCTTTTTTTTTCCTTGGCCAATCACTCTCCACCAGGCTATAACCAGTTTCTCTTTGTCAAATTGCCTCCATGGAGACATGAGAACCAGGTAGCCAGTTTCTCTTTATCAGTTTGTTTCCATGGAAACATGAAGACCAGCTGCTGAATTGTTACTGAGCATACATGTATTTGCTAGAAAAAAAGCCTAATAATTTTCAGTGTTCTTTTTCATTTATTTGCTTTCTCTTAAAACTTGTTACGAAATCAATCTAAGGTCTTTAATCCAGTAATTTCCCCATGCAAGAATGAGAAAAAACGCATTATTTTTTCTTTTATCATGCTTTTTAACCAGGCTTTTTTATACATTGCAGTGCCTGCATTTCTTAAGACTGAACAAGAAGAGAGAGAGAGCAGAAGGGAGAAAAAAAGAACAGCAGCACCTGTTTATAATCCCCATTACACTTAAAAATAACTGAAAAAAAATTACTTTATAGCATGTAAAGAAAACCACATGCCACAAAATTGATACTATTTAAGAAAAAAATCTTTACTTAAAGTTAACTTTCTCCCTCCTCTTCCCCTCCCCAAAGCACTTATCTGAACATTAATGACATGAACTTGGGCATATGCTTTAGAGTCCCCCACAAGTCCAACAAATTCTGAAAAAGTCCAATATTTCCAGATTTTCTTGACCAAATAAGACTGTCATTGAAACTGTAACTCATAGTAAACTTCTAGGCTTATAATAGTTGGCAGTCTCAAATGTGACCAGCATATACTGTACAACTTTAAATCTACAGAAACTAGGCTCCCTTTATAGGACTGATGGATTCCTTACAGATACTGCATGAAAAACTCCAGCCACTGTCTTCTTATTGCCAACTCTCTTACATGCCGCTCCTATCCTAAAAAATGTAAAGAATACTCAAAGAAACTTGTCTCCTACTACAATTAAATAGCCACTTTTGCCACCAATCTCCCTCATAGGATCCACCACTATCATAGCTTAAATCAATTAAACTGGCTTGAACTGTACAACTGTCTAACATATTCATAACTAACTTTAGCACACAAACTCATTCATTATCCAGAAAAATGTCCTGCACTACAAAACTTATTACTGCTCTACTTTCCAGCAAGGAACCTCCACTCTAGTAACAAATATTTACTATTCACTAATAAGTCAAATAATGTTGCAGGAGACTCGCTCTACTCCTAATATATTGCAAACTCTGGAATAGTATCTCCACACAAATAAAACTCTCTAACAAGCTCAGTAGTTTTAAACTACTGCTTAAACAGCATCCTAACCAATCCTGGTCCAGCACATGCTCATTATCAGGTTAAGACTTTGTGCTCACCATACAATACTCTCCAAATACTCTCAAACTCTCACTGAAATGACATTTTTATATATAACAGTTGCATGTACAATCCACTAAGTTGCATGTGGGCTTTCTCTTTAGTAACTTTTACTTCTGTAAAATCTTAGAATGTATAAATGCAACAACTGTATGTGTATAAATATAAATAGAAATCTATCTACTCTGTGTTTAACTGGAAATAATTATAATGCAATGTAAAGAAATGGTGATTTTCTCTATGGGCCTCCACTGAAAATGAGTATTACCCATTTGGGCTTTCCTGGTAAACAAAGACAAATAAAATATAAAAAAAAATAAATGAATTCTGCAACACAACCGCACATCTCAAGTTTAGTTTTATTACTAAATTATTTGTAACCAATTTTAATACCTATATGTTTATATACAACAAAATAACAGATACTTACGTCTTGTTACCCAAAAGACAAATACATGTTCAAAAAATCAAGGCACAACTAAGTAACCCATATGCTAAATTAAGCATTTTTATATACATTTTTTTATTGAAGAGCCAATATTTAAGTTTAAAAATATACATTTCCCCCTAGATTTGCTTTAGGGGGGAAAATTATGAATCCTGCCCCAAAAAAAGCAACAACCAAGCTTGAAAAAATAACTCCCTTTGTATAGTCAGCCAGTTGCTATTCTGTTTCATATATTGTTGCACAAATAAGTAACCCATATGCTAAACTAGGAATTTTATATACTTTTTTCATTGAAAAACAATAAGTATAAAAATACACATTTTCTCCCATATTTGCTTCAGGAGGCAAAATTATGAATTCTCCCCAAAAATGCAACAACCAAGCTGGAATAAATAACTCCTTTTGCATAGTCAGCAAGTCACTGTTTTTTTTTTTTTTTATATATATTTATAAGAAAAATGATAAATAATACATACAATTACCTCTTTGTGTGGAAAAGAGTGAAAGTGCAGGCATTAAAAAGGTTGAATCAGATGTGAATAGCTAACCCCGCCTCTTTCCTTGCCCTGCGACGTCAGGGAGTCCTATCAGACATGAGAATCTAGCCTTGTCCTTAAATATATACTGTACTCAGGTACATTATCCCTGTACAGGACAAAAACATGACTATGGAATAGAAAATATATATGCACATATTCTTTATATATTATTTATTCATTTATTTATGGATTTATTTTTTGCCTTTGTTATGTTTATATATAAACACACATTGTTTATGTGGACAGTATTTAGTTATAATATTTGATTTTATTTATATATTTTTTTATTTTATTTTTTATATATTTTTTGTTTATGTGTTTGTTTTTTTGAACATCTTAGTAGACTGATGAGTGTTTATGCAGCAGTTTAAGTTTTTTATTGTAAACTTCATTTAAGGTGTATACTTAGTTGACTATGTGGATGGCAGGACTGTTTCAGCCTTTGTTGACGCAGTTCAGCATTAAATTTTCTAAAACATTAGTATATTTGCAACAGCATGATGAAATGGTTTATGTATGATATATATATTACACTGCTTATATATTTGCAATGTATGTCTTATTTATTATATCTGAAATTTATTATATAAGTTGTGGTTGGAACATACTAAAAATGTATTTATTTTGCTAAAGTGTTAGGTTACTTTAAACCATTTGGTTTCCACTAATTAATTGGAAGCAAAAAGGTTGCTAGCAGTGATTGGTTTAACAGTTTTTAAAATGTTTTGGCTTGTGACAGAATTTTATGTCTGATGAAGCATAGGAGTACTACGCGAAAGCGCTTACATGTCTTTTACTAAATAAAACATTTGGTTTTATGCTGTGCATGTCCTTTGCCTGCTTGGAATTCCCACATTATATTTTTGGAGCCTGGTCTAGACTATCTGGTTTTGTTTTTGCCTATGAAATAGAAAATGTTTTATGTTTTACGTTTACTAAGGAACACAGCTATGGAAATAAAATTCCTCACGAATAAGGGAAAAGTCAAAAACAATTGGGTAAGGTCAAAGGTCCAAAAGTAAGGACAATTTTTAAATATTATTCTAATTCACTTATAAGTTAACAGAATAACAGGTTTTGTACCAGCATGCATTTCCTGGATAATTAGTAATATGAAATTTTAATTTCTTGCATTGCTGATTGTATAATTGTCAGGGACTTTAGCAGAACACCAATAATTTTATGACAATTGGGACAAAAAGAAGAGGTAAAATCAGAAACACCTAAGGGATGCCTGAATTCTCAAAAACAAAAAATATAACCAATTACATTCCTACAGTCTGCGGTGGTGGTGCTGCGGTAGCGTTGTCGCCTCACAGTTAGACATTGCCCGTTCGATTCTCAGTTAGAGCGTCTTCTATGTAGCGACATGTGTGACTGGGCGTTCCTTCATTGAAGGTTGTGCGTTAGGCCCGGCAAGCCAGTACGTAAAAGCTCTACTGCCAATCATTAGCGGACCGGAGTTCCGCTGTGGTGACCCCTAACCGGGAAAAGCCGAAAGATAAAAACAAACATTCCTACAGTCTGCTGCTAAAAGTGAATCAGTCATGCGAGCTTTAAGAAACAACATAACCAGAGCAAATACTTGCATAGAACTGTACTGTGTCCTGAGTACCCTCCCACCGGGCACTAAAAGTTACATGTATATGCACTTCTCCACATGACAGCACCAAGTAAGGAAAAACAAAAATACTGTTCCTATTGACACAAAGTCAAAAAAGGACATTATGTTAATGCTAGGAAGTAGGTGACATTTCTTTCATTGTCTTAGATTTCAAACCATTTATTCTGTAAACAAACATATGAGTACATCAAAGCCAGCAAAATGAGAGACAAGCCACCACTTGAAAAAGAAAAACTACCATAATATTAAAATAAATCTAATAAATTAAAGAAGTTATATTTATTTAAAATGTTATATTCTACAACTGGCGTGCTTTAGAATTTAAACTCAAAGTAATACTCTGTGGAATTCTCACTTCCATAATATTATTATTATGTAGGGCATGGACAGCGCTGATTATGATCTGATATTTGGAAAAAGTCAAACCAGTTAAGCGCCAGAATGGAGCGAGGTGTTACTTGACCTTAACAACTGTTAAGCATCCTCTGCTACAGTTGCGAAGGTCAGGTCTAGTGAGCAGTAAAATAGTACTGTTGTGTAAATTTTACCATAACAGTAGATGTCCTTCTCTTCACTGTTGCAGTATTCCTGAAAGAAGGGATGTCCTGTCCTGACCAGCCTGTTGTTCAGCCAGTATGGAAAAGCTTGAAAAGGATCTTGCTTACACCGTACATCACATTTATGCTCCTCACACAGAACACCGGGCATAAAAGGGACATACAGATGCAACTAGCCAGCCACTAGAACTGAATTGACCCAGAAGAGAACGATCGCCATAGGACAAAGGAGTCTGTGCACATCCAGAAGGAAAAAATGCAGAATAAAGAAGAGAGGTTGGAGGGAGGGAGCAAATACTGCAACAGTGAAGAGAAGGACATCTACTGTTATGGTAAAATTATATACAACTGTATTATATCCTTCTGTATCACTGTTGCAGTATTCCTGAAAGAAGGGAGATTAAAAAAGCTCAAGAAACAGAATGGGAGGTGGAAGGCTGAGAAGAGCCCTCAACAAACCCACACAAAATGGTTTCAGCAAAACCTGCTCTGGCCCTAGAAACCATAACTGACTTATAATGCTTAGTAAAGGTATGCACTGAAGACCAAGTAACATATTCAAGGATGGAATTGATGTCCAACCCCATGAAGAAGGCACCAGAAGAGGCAACAGTCCTAGTAGAATGAGCTCTAACAGAAGCAGACAGAGACTTGCCATGAAAGAATAACAAAAAGAAATGGTCTTAGATAGCCAGGAGGAAATGGTTTGCTTAGAAAATGGTTGCCATTTTGGAGAAGGTTTTTATTAAATTAGGAGATGACACTTTAATAAAACAAAAATTGCTATTTAAGGAATCAGTTTTTATTTTAAAATATAATACTCTTGCTCCATATGGATTGAATCTTGAAATTCATTAGAAATATTTAATTTAATTGTTCTTGGTTTGCTTAATTGTTTGATTAGATGATTGTTTTATTGGTATGTGTATTTAAGGAGAATGTTTTTTGTATGTAATTTACTTCTTGAAGGCTGTGATAGCCGAGACGCTAAGGTCTGGTGAATAAATTCTTTGGACCTGTTGCCAGTGGTGTTTTCATTTTTTATTCTTGGATGTGTTGCTGTTGTTGTATTGAATATGGGGTGAAAAGCCTGAGGGGCCAGAATCAGAGCCCTCATTTCTTTGATGTTGATATAGTCTAATTTATGATGGGGAGGCCAAAGACCATGAACTTTCAGGTGACCAAGAGATGCCGACACCCCATGTCTGAGGCATCGGTGAACAACTCTTGAGAAAAGACTGGAAGCTTCAAGGGCTGGCCTGGGTTGACAACAAACTGTTGAATCCACCACTTGAATTCCTTCTTGAGACAGGGAAGGAAAGGTACACTGAAAGTCAGAGGGTGACAATGCTGCAGCCAAACTGACTTGAGGTACCACTGAAGCTCTTTCATATGCAGTCTGGCAAGAGGAAGCATCAGAAGATAAGAGACCATGAATCTCAGGGCCTGACGAAACTCCCTGGCTGGCATGGGAGATAGGGGAAGAAAAGACTGAATATAGGCTGCCAATGGCAATACCTTTGGAGGTGGAAGAGAGGCCAACATTGCCACTGTCTGAATCTTGCAACCCAGATACAAATGATCCTTGGAGGGAGTCAAGACAGACTTTTAGAAGTTGATAGTAAACCCCGGACTTTGAAGAAGAGAAATGGTGAACTGCAAATCCTGGAAAAATTGACTGGGAGAAGGTGCCTGAAGCAAAAGGTCATCTAGATAAGGAAAAATCTGAATGCCTTGGAATCTGCAGAAGGCAATCACAGGAGACAGGCATTTTGTGAATACCCTTGAGGTAGTAGAGCGGCCAAAGACCAAAGCAGAGAACTGAAAATAAGAGGAAGACACAGAGAAATGTAAAATCTTCTTGCAGAGGAGGTGAATATGGATATAAAGTTAAGCATCTTTCAGATCCAATGACACCAGAAAAGCCTGAGGTAATAAGAGAGGAAACCTAGTTTGAAGAGTAAGCATCTGAAAAGAAGGGATCTCAAGAAAGCTGTTGAGCTGAGAGAGATTCAAAATAGGTCTCCAAGTGCCCTCCTTTTGTGGACCCAGGAACATCATGGAATAAAAAAAACATCCCACTTGGGTAGGGGGGGCAGGTCTTATGGCCCCATGGTTTAACAGGGACTCCAGAACCACCAGAAAATGAGGAAGCTGCTCTAGAGGAGGTTGAGGAATCCCTGAAAAAGGAAGGAGAGATTTCCATACCATGAAGTAGCCCTGATGGATGATGGAAAGAATCCAAGAGTCTGAAGTGATGAGACGTGAATTTCAAAGACAAAGGGAGGGATGAAGGGACAAAGGGACCTGGTCAAAGGTGAGAGGGGTGGACTGTCAAAGAGAAGCAGGCTTATCAGATAATGAAGGCATCTGGGCAACAGAAATCTGAGAAGCCTTAGCAGAAGGGGCCTGCCACTCATCCTTCTTGCCATTATAGGTCTGTCAGGGTTGCCTGCAACCAAAAGCAGATCTAGAAGGATAATTCCTCTGGAACTTTGGGATAAGAGAGAAAAATATATGTTTAAGGTCTTGCCAGGCTTTGCCTTTCTCTTGAAGAGACTTAAACAAGTCAGCAGCAGTCCCAAAAAGATGAGTATCATCCAAAGGACCCTCCAACAACTTGGCCTTAATGTCCTCAGGAAGACATGGGAGATGAAGCCAAGAATAATGCCACATGACGGATCCAAAAGCTGCGGCCCTAAAAGAGATGTCAGCAGCATCATAGCCACACTTAATACAGTGGCAAGCCACTTGAGAAGCAGAACTTAAAAAAAGGTAAGACAGAGGATTTGCTGTCAGAATCAGGGAGGGCAGAGATAACCTGACAAGCCTGAGCAACCAAGGCCAGAGCATACCTGGACATGTGGGTCTGGTAATTAATAGCAATGAAGGCCAAAGCAGAAGCAGTGTAAACTTTTTTGCCAATCCTCTCCATTGCTCTGCTATCCTTATCAGAAGACAAAAGTTTGGAAAAGAGCAAACATTTAGAAGGTTTGTCAAAAGAAATTGACAACACAGCATGATCAGCAGGACATTTAAATAAAAATAGATAATCCTCAGGAGCCTTACAGAACTTATCAGGTATCTTAGCAGCAGGAGGTTGAGAATCAGGAGACTTGGAAGCAGCAATGAAAGTATCTAACAAGGCAGCTGACACAGGAGGAGCTGACGATGATGTAGGAGTATCCGCTTGAAGCAACTCATAATATCTTCTCTGAATATCCAACACCTGAGAAGAATCCCACTTAAAGAATTACATCATCCTTTTATATGCTTCCTCCATATACACAAATCTTTCTAAACATAATCTTAACAAACTTACTACATCATATAATAACATTGCCAGATTTGCAACTGCCTCTCCATATAGAACTCATCATTGTTTAAATCTCAAGAAACTTGGGTGGCTGGAACTACCACACCTCATACAATACTATCAACTCACTATTGCCCATAATGCCCTACATCACCCTGACAACACTCCAATACTCTCCACCCTCATAACACCCTATAACAATCAGAGGTACCTACGCTCCACCAACAAAATACTGGTCCAAACCTCCCGATCCAAAAACTCAGCAGGTGACTCCACATTTTCCAACTCAGTTGGCAAAATATGGAACACGTTACCACAAGACCTTACATCCCTAACTTCACTCTCCCTATTTCAAACTAAACTAAAATTCTTCCTAAATAACCATTGGCTATGTTCATGTAATAACCCTGTTTAGCTGTCTTTTTTTTCCATCTTTATCTGATTCCTTAACAACCTTTCTCTTTCTTCTTTTCTACAAACTCTAACAGAGTATTTAATCTTCTTCATCTTTTCTTTTTTTACCATCCTAGATTTAGATTCTACTCAAAAGTTTATACAACCTATTTCAAGGTTTATTGCATATGTTTTTTTTCCCTATTTTTGTATATTGATGTATATCTTGACATTGTTTAGTAGTATGTAGTGGAGCTTTTCTCCCCGGGCCTCCACTGAAAATGGACATATATCCAGTTGGACTAGCCCGGTAAACAAATGTAAAATAAAAATAAATAAAATAAAATTGTGCCCCCAAAGGACAATTCCTCAAAAGACGACCCATGGTTAACAGACTCCTCTGCATCAGAACCATAAGCCAAAGGTGAAAGCATCTCCAAAGAATAGGACAAAGACCCCTCACCAGACAGGGAATCTTCATCTGAAGAATCTGGTTCTCTAAACCATTTAGAAGGGGGTAGAGATCCAAGGAGGAGCAGGTACTGAAACCCGTTGAGAAGACTTTAGGGCCATTAAGGCAGAGAACAAGCCCTGAGTAAACTCCTGCCATTCCCTTCGAGGATCCATCGAACAAGATGAAACATACTTCAGTTTTTGTCTTTTCTTAGAAGGGACATCAGCCCTAACAAATACTAGAGGTTCCAACACTTGGCGAGATTCAAGAAGTAAACACGGAACTTCCCCCCTGACCAGTATTACTGAGGAATCCCTCTAGGACCCTCTGAGATAATCAACCGTGGTTTCCCCTTGACATCTGGAGCAGATGCCTGCAAAGTGAAAATATCGATCCAGGCCAGCTTCCAGCAGGGTTGTTGCATAGGAATCTGATGTAAACACTGAACAACCTACAGAACTATTATTTGCTTCTATAGGAGCATTTGGTGGAGGCTGGATAGCTAAAGAATCGGCCCAAGACTTCTTGGCCTTTTTCTTACCAAGTGGGAGTATCTCGAGGTTAAAGGATTCCACTATGGTACCCTGGGCTAACTGTCTAATCCATTGGCTTTCAAGATAAATGGCCATGGAAAACAAACAGCTTCAGTGTCTTAGACACAAATGCCTTACAGATACTACAAGAGGTATGGTTGTGGGAAGCGCCCAAACAAAAATGACACTGTTTGTGACAATCCTTATTGGGAATCTGCCTTCCACACTGAAATGTTCCCTTCCTGGATGACTTGAACTCTAGGTAGTGATAAAAAATACAAGAACAAGAAAATAAACCTTAAAAAAAAAGAGAAAGCTAAAGAAAAAGACACCAACTGGGCATTTCTCTGATTTTCTAAAAAGTCAGAACAAAAACAAAACATTCAAACTAACTGGCATGAATGGCATTTGAAATGGCAGCAAAATAAGTTTTGGGTACTTGCATCCGTACATCCCTTTCATGCCCTACATTCTGTGTTGTTGTTGTCTTTCAGCTTTTCACAGTGGAACTTCAGACCGCTAATGATTGGCAGTAGATTTTCACAGTGCCGAGTTGCCAGCTTGATGCCTAACCTTCAACGAAGGCACGCCCATTCACGCATGTCTTTCGGAATGCCACTCAACCTGCGGGGAGGGCATGCAGACTCCACACAGAAGGCACTCCCCACACACAAGCTGAGAAGCAAACGGGAGAACCTCTTGCTGTGAGGCAACAATGCTACCGCTGCACCACCATGGATAGTGCCGCCCTACGTTCTGTGTGAGGAGAATAAATGTGACTTACAGTGCAAAGAGGATCCTTTTCAAGCTTTTCCATACTAGTCGAGCAATGGGCTGTCCAGGACAGGACATTTCTTACAGGAATACTTCAACAGTGATATAGAAGGACATCTGAATATACTGATTGATAATGACAATGGCAGAAATAAAATACTTGCTTCTGCCTGCTCTCCATACTGGTAACCTGTCCCCAGCTTCCTTAAACCGAGCTGCTAGAATAACAGGATGTGTAAGCATCCAATTTTGAAGGACACAAATACTGAAACTCAAATATATAGGTTCATAGGTAGGTACTAGGCTATCAGCCCTAGGGCCCATACAAGCCTAGCCAAAAAATGTACCCTGGCTTTTGCCACCCAAGAAAATTATTTTCCTGTGCCCCTGTCGAGCAGAGCCACAGAAGTGATCCCCGGGGTGAATTTCTCATTTCCCATCCAATCATCAAGATTTTTCTTGAAGAGTGCTAATGAGGAGCTCTGTTTGACATAGATAGGTAGTCTGTTCCAGAGTATGGGAAGTCTCTGGGACATGAATCTATCCCTCCAGCATATTCTGTTTATTGTGGTGACAAGGTTTAGGTCCCTAGAGCGTGTAGCTCGGAGGGATTGGGATTTCTTTAAGTGGAGCATGTCCAACAGCTCTGGGTTTGACATAGCTTTGTATGTTAGGCAGAGATTGCCCCTGAGTAGGCGATATGCGATGGAGAAAAGCTTTAGTTTTTTGAGACGGTCTGCATAGGACATCTGTTTGAGGCCAGTAATCCCCTTTGTGAGGTATTTCTGTGGTCTTTCCAGTTGTTGTAGATGTCTTGTGAGGTACATACCAAAAGGGGCGTTGTACTCTATAATGGGTCTAATGAGTGATGAGTAGAGGGGAACAATGACCTCTTTTTTTCTGGATGAGAATCCTTTTGTGATGAGATGAGCCACGTAGAAGGATTTCCTGACCACTGTGGCGATGTGATTATCAAAGGAGAGACTACTGTCCACCTGTGTCCCAAGGTCTCTTATCACATTTTCGGCATTAAGTAGACTACCAGCTATGTGGTAGTTCATGGGTACAGAGTTTTTACCAAAGGGGATGACAATACACTTTTTGGCATTGAGCTTCAGGCAATGGCTTTGACACCAGGCATCTGTCTCAGTGAGGCCCTTTTGTAGTTTGTCCACATCGTTAGGAGTTTTGATTATGGCTCCTAGTTTGCAGTCATCTGCAAACTTTGTTAGCTAAAGAACTTCTGTGTTGGCCTGCACTTCAGAGAAGTAGATACCAAATAGGAGAGGACCCAGGACTGAACCCTGTGGTACTCCACTTGTCACTGGTCTGATGTCGGATTTGGAATCTGCTACTTTCACAGTGTGGGTTCTGTCCATGAGCCAGTTGACAACCCATCTTGTGACATAGGGATTTATACCTAGTTTAGTGAGCTTATCTATAATTCCAGAGTGGGGAATGGTGTCAAAAGCCTTGGCAAGATCTAGATAAGCTGTGTGAACCATTTTACCCTCATCTATGGCTTTGGTGACTGCTTCAAAGAAGTCAATCAGGTTTAGGAGGCATGATCTGCCTTTTACAAATCCAAACTGGGTAGGGTCCAGAGTTTGGAGATTGCCAATGTCTTTGTTTATGAGTTCCACGATGATACGTTCTATGGCCTTGCAGACTAGGCTCGTCAGGCTAATGGGGCGGTAGTTCTCGGGGTCCATCATGGCTCCCCCTTTATGGAGTGGGATAACCGTCGCGGTGCTCCATTCAGTGGGTACAAAGCCTGAGGTGAGGCTATGACTGAACATGGTACTTGGGTAGGGTGCCAGTTCATTCTGTAGTTCGTGTAGAATGCAGCCTGGGATATTGTCAGGTCCCATGTGTCATTAATTAGTGACTTCAGTCATTAGTGGTTTGTCCGAGAACCATGTACTGTATTTTATGAGGAACAGACCAAAAATATGAAGCAATAATCTAGATGCCCTTCAAAAATCTAGAGAGCTGAGATGCATTAAAGGAGACTGTACATGTGTGGGACTAGTTACACTACCTGACTGACAGGGCTTGCTAAATGCTTTATGGCTTTGAAAGCTGGGGAAATCACTTAGCGATTTCTCCCTTTTGTAGTATATGGAGCAGATAAAGCTCCATACACTACTAAAAATTATGATTGGTTCGCCGATCATAGCCTTAAATTATGTGCTCTTTGCATCCATGTCTTGAACACATAATAAGAAGGTTATGATCAATGAGCCAATAGTAATTCTCTGTATTATACCTATTCCCACAATACTCTGCTCTCCTTAGCTGTCAACTGCTACGATGAAGTCAACTATTGTTATGAGAGTTATGTGCTAAGTATAGTTTGACAGGTGTTTTAAGAGCTAACTGACTTCATCATAGTGTTTGACAGCTACAGACATGTTAATCACATAAGTGGAGGGTTGTGGCTAGATTCCCTCGGCTGAAGGGATCTGGTCCTTTCAGTCATGGGAATCTAGCCTGCTTATAGTGAGATGGCTAGATTTTAGTGGGGAAAAGGACCGTCTTTACACCAATAGATTTAGCCCCTTTGGTGTGAGCAGGCTAGATTCCCTTGCCTGAAAGGACCTAGTCTTTAATAAACATGAGGTGGTCTGATGTAATACATGTGATTGACAGGGTCCTTTCAGAGCATGGAATCTAGCTTTTTTAATGCAGTAGATTGTAGGGAAGAAAGGACTATCTTTTAGGAAACATTTTTTTAATTCTTTATAAATATGTTACAGTCTATTTACAAGAATAATGCCTAACCTATTTTGCATATAAAACAGAGTAAATTATATTGTGTAAAAGCCCAATTCAAGAAAAAGATTCTAGCTTGTAGTTTATAAAATTACTCCTGTTCATCTGCGAGAGTGAGTCAAGTTAATATTTTATGTAAAATATGCTGCAGTTGTTAACACAATGCAATAGCAGTGGAATAACCTGGTTTGTAAAAGAAGTCAAATTATTGTGAGAGAAAGGAATCTCTGTCATAGAATACATAGTTGGCTTTTGGAAGAACACTATTAGGTTCATTCAGTACATATTTCTTTGGATGAAGGGACCTGGTCTATTCTTCATGACACTGCCAAATTCTAGTGGGGAAAAAGGACCTTCTTTCCAGAACAGAGTCAAGCTGTTTGGTGTACAGTGACAGGAATGACAAGTCTGCTATTTCAAAAGGTTACATTCTAGTGGAGGAAAGGGCTTTCCTTCAGGGAATAGCTTCTACAGTCGCAGGAATGATGATTTTTTTCAGGAAGGAGCTGCACTACACAATTTTGACTGAGTGCACCATCAGGTCCCTTCAGACTACAGCCTGATGGCTGAAGGGACCTGGTCCTTTCAGCCAAGGGAATCTAGCCTGTTCTTTGTGACATGGCTAAATTCTAGAGGGGGAAAAGGACCTAGTTCCTGGAAGTAGATTCTAGCCCCTTTGGTGTACAGTGGCAGTTATGGACCTGTTTTCAAGAAGGAGCTCCACTACAGTCTTTTGTTCCACATAATTTCTGCTCCCCTCAACACAGATTACAATGGCTGAAGGATCAAGGGCCTATCAGCCAAGGGAATCTAGCCTGCTCTATGTGAAAATGATAGATTCTAGTGGAGGAAAGAACCATCTTTCTGTGAATAAATTGTATCCCCTCTGGTGTACAGTGGCAGCAATAACCATTCTTTTTGGAAATAGATGGACTACATTTGTTTGACTGAGCATAATTATAGATCCCTTCGGCACAGATTGTCAGGGATTAATGACCCTGGTCCTTTCAGCCAAGGCAATATAGCCTGCTGTATGTGGAAAATGCTGTATTCTAGTAGGGAGAGGGACCTTTTTTATTAGAATAGATTCTATCACCTCTGGTGTACAGCTGCAGGAATGACCATTTTTAGGAATGACCGACGCTATATTCTTTTGGTTGAGCATAATTTCTGGCTGCTTCAACACAGATTGCCATGGCTGCAGGACACAGGTCTTTTCAGCTAAGGAAATCTAACCTACTCTATGTGAAAATGCTAGATTCTAGTGGAGGAAAGGACCATCTTTCCGTGAATAACTTTTACCCCCTCTGGTGTACAGTGGCAGGAATGACCATTCTTTTTTGAAAATACATGCCCTACATTTATTTTGCTGAGCATAATTTTAGGTCCCTTCAGCAGAGATTACCAGAGGTGAAGGACCCTAGTCCTTTCAGCCAAGGGAATATAGCCTGCTGTATGTGAAAATGCTAAGTTCTAGTGGAGGAAAGCACCATCTTTCTGGGAATAGATTCTAACCCCTTTATTGTACACTGGCAGGACTGATACTTTTTATTGCGTCCTCTAGCCTGTTCTCTATGACATGGATAAATTCTAGTGGGGAAAAGGATCGTCTTTATTGAAAAAGATTCTATCACCTCTAGTGTACAGAGGCAGGAATGACCATTTTTTTTGGAAACAGATGCACTACATTCTTTTGACTGACCATAATTTCAGGTCCCTTCAACACAGACTACCATGGCTGAAGGATCCTGGTCCTTTCAAGCAAAGGGAATTTAGCCTGCTCAATGCGAAAAAGCTCCATTCTAGTGGAGGAAAGGACTGTCTTTCTGCAAATAGATGCTATCCCCTCTGGTTTACAGTGGCAGAAATAACATTTTTTTTCTGGAAAAAACTGCACTTCATGTTTTGGCCGAGCATTATTTCAGGTCCTTCAAGACAGTTTATGTGAAAAGGTTACATTCCAGTGGAAGAAAGGGCCGTCCTTCTGGGAGAAGATTCTATCCCCTCTAGTGTATAGTGGCAGAAATCACCTTTTTTGTGAAAGATCAACACTTCATCTTTTGGCTGAACCTATTTTAATTCCCTTTAGCACAGTTTATGTGAAAAGGCTATATTCTAGTGAAGGAAAGGACTGTCTTTCTAGGAATGCATTCTAACACCTATGATGTACAGTGACAGGAATGAGCCTTATTTTCAGCAAAGACCTGCACTACATTCTTTTTCCTTGGTCTTTTCAGCCAAGGAAATCTGAAAAGCTAAATTGTAATGGATGAAATGACCTTCTTCTTGAGAATAGTCTTGTCCCTCTGGAAAACAGTAGAAGGAATTAACCTTTTTTCCAAAATGGCTG
The DNA here is from genome assembly GCF_019279795.1 of Protopterus annectens. NCBI lineage: Eukaryota > Metazoa > Chordata > Ceratodontiformes > Protopteridae > Protopterus > Protopterus annectens. Next base: position 1,483,845,899 of record NC_056743.1, on the reverse strand, counting down.
CACTACATTCTTTTGGTTAAGCATAATTTCAGGTCTCTTATAGACAGATTGCTATGGTTGAAGGACCCAGGTCCTTTCAGCCAAGGAAATGTAGCCTGCTTTATGTGAAAAGGCTGAATTATAGTGGAGTAAAGTTCTAAAATTAGATTATATCCCCTCTGGTGTACGGTGGTAGGAATGATCTTTTTTTCTTGGAAATTCTTTTTGCAGAAGTGATAGCTACTAAAAAGCCTGTTTACATGATAGGTACTTTAAATCATTTTTGCAGAAATTTCAAAGAGTTTTTGAGTCAGACCTTGTAGTACCATAGTCAAGTCCCAGAGAGATGAAGGATCCTTTACTGGGGGTCTAAGAGGGAAGGTGCTTTTCATGAATGCTTTACATAACTTTTATAAGCCAAACAATAATGTTTATCTCCTGTATGAAAATTTGATATGGATGCCAACTGTAATTTAATTATAGAGAAACTAGCTCCGTCTTTGAAAAGTGCAGCCAGAAAATAAAGAACAGCAGAGACATGAGCAGTAAAAGGGTCATCGTTTCTTGATGCCCAAAGGGAAAATCTTTTCCATTTGCTCTTATAAATCTTTTTGGAGTCTTTTTGTGAGGATAATAAAATGGTATGTGCCGGTGAAGAAAGCCTGGGCTGTCTGCTATTATTGGAACTGGAGAAACCATTTGGTTAGTTTGAGGGCTGGAATATTGGGATGACTCATCTCTAAGGGGTGTGAGAGAAAATCTGGAGTTGGGTCTGGTATTCAGGGAGGATAATGAAGATGAGACCAAAGGAAGGGGAGCCACACCTGGCAAGACCAGAATGGAGCAATGACAGTGACTGAGCTCTGCAACCAAATTGCTTTCTGTAGATATTTTGGGATCAAATGAAGTGGTATTGAACAGCTAGAGTCCATTGAAGGACATTCATAAAGTAGCATGCTAGAGGAAGTAGGACTATCTCTGCTGCCTTAGACCCTAAAGCTTGAAGAATTAATCTGGCTGGAGGAGATGGATGGGATAGAATCTGATGAACCTGAGATCTGAGTGAGTCTGTGCAATGAGTAGGCAAAAGGATAATTTCTGTTGTCATGTTCAGATGTGCACCAATAAACTCCAGGCTCTGTATCAGTGTCAGATTTGATTTGGCAAACTTGACTGTTATCCCTATTGAGTGACAAATCTGGAACAAATAGTCCCTGAATTGTTGTAGGAGATGTATGGTAAGGGTGGTGAGGAGCCAGTCATCTAGGTATGGGAACACTCGGAATCCTTTTAGACTCATGAGCTGCCACCACTGCCATACATTTGGTGAACACCCTGGAGTCTGTGGTGAGTCCAAAGGGTAGGGCTCTGAATTGGTAATGACCATCTCCCAGCCAAAAGTGTATTTGGGAGTGTCTGTCTATTTTGATGTGGTAATACATATCTTGAAGATTTATGGAGCACATACAATTAGCCTTGCATAGAAATGGCAGAATGGACTGGCCCCTGACTATTCTGAAATTTGACTTTTCACATACTGCTTTAGTTTGCGTAAATCCAATATTGGTCTCAAGTCCCCTGACTTTTTTGAGCACTAAAAAGAAACAAGAGTGAGTTCCAAATCCTGTTTTGTCTGGTGGGACCTCCTGTATGACTCTCTTGTCTAGCAGCTTTTGAATTTCTTGTGCTGCTGCTTTTCTCTGACTGGGTAGAACATGGGGAACCCTCTTTCTTTTGTAGATTAGGAGCTGGGAAAATGGTCTGAAGTAACTTATGGATATTATTTTTAGCACCCAGGTATCTTCTGTTATAGCAGCTCAGGCATCTAGGTGCAAGAACGACCATCCCCAACTGCATCCAGAGGTGGGCAGTTGGGCAGTATTTCAGGAGTGCTGAAAGGGTCTATCTGGAAAGGAGTTGTGGAATCCCTGATTTTGTGGGCCTCCTCTGCCTCGAGGGTGGCATCTACTGTTACACATGCCTCCTCTGCATCTGAAGGGTTTTTTTTCCACATGAATCTTGGAAATGTTCCTGAAATTTGTGGAACCACATTATCTTTATCACCTCTCTGATTTCTAGGGAAAGTTCGTTGAGGGGTGGAAAACTTGATTCTTATGGCAGACAAGGTCTTTCCTTCTTCACCGCGGGTAAGCATTTCTTTCAGAGATGGACCAAAGATGTTCCATCAAAGGGAGCATTGATGAAAGACACATTGAAAGGCTCCACAAAGTCACATAACCACATCCAGGCAAGTCTCCTTATGGCAATCCCTGAATTGGCCTCCCATGAGATATCTTCAGCTGCATAAGACATCAACCTCATGGATGCTTTGGAAATTGACAAAAGAGTGGCCAGCTGAGAAGATGATCCTTTAAATTCCTCTGCAGACATGAGCTCAGAGAGAGAATTTTGCAGTTCTTTGGTGAGATCTCTCTGTGGCCTTGTAAAGTGTGTTAGATAGTTAAAGAGACCTCAGAGTGAAAATCACTGAGGCAAAAACTCACTTTTCAAATCTCTCCAGCACCCTAGACTGTCTAGCAGGTGGACAGACGACCTCTGTTCTGCTAGCTCTTTTTTAGTTACTGCCGCCACCAACATTGCATCTATGTTGATTCCTTTGCTCAAGTGAGGTTTATCTTTTGGGGGGGGGCTAAGAACTTGTCAGGGCATCATGGTATTGACTCAGTGGAATCTGGCTCCTTCTGTGCCCGGCAAGACTATGTCAATCTCATCTGCCAGGGGTCATCCAAGACATAGACGGGCCAGAACCAAAAGCCTCCAGAAATACTGATTCATCTGGAGAAAGATTATCAGAAGACCAACTACCTTTTTGTTTACAGATCCCTAATATGTCTCCAAACGAGAAGTAATCAGGTGATGATCTGGAGGACCCTTCTCCTTACTCAAAATCAGTATCTTCATTGAGAGACTCTATTGAGGAGTCTGTGTGCTTCCTCTTTTACATTCTCTTCCAAAGGAACTCCTCAAGAGGACATTTGGAAGGTGTCAGAAGAGAAAGGGAGTTCCTCAATAGGAATCAGCTGGAAGCTAGATGGAACTAGCTGTCACTGTAGAATAAGTCTGATGGACTCAAGAGCATGGAACTAAGGCGGGAATAAGGGTAGGATCCAAAGGGAGAGAATCTGGATCTCTATTTTGAGAAAAAGCCCTGTCCACAACCTCAAAGGCAGACAAACCTAGAGAAGGCATGGCCACCCACACCAGAGCTGAATGTTCCAGTACAGCCAGATCATGACTCCGGCCTGATCTGTGCCTAGAGGAGGGAACCACATCCAAGCTGTCCAGTGCCAAGGTTCCAAGGGGCAGGGATGGATCTGATAACATTGGAGTCAATCCTGGTCCCACAGATCTGACTCTTCAGCTCCTGAACCTATTCCAGTCTGAAGACATAAGAACAAAACTAGTCATGGATACTGTCAAGAAAGTAATTCTGTTTCTGTTTGGATTTGACTCTGGAACTTTCGGAGCTGTCAGATCCTGGGGCTCTGAAACCGAAGGATGGATCAGAGAAAGAGATGAAACTGTGTGAGTAGTGGTAGAAAGACTCATTGATCCAATAGGGGATGGAGCCCAGATAACCCCCATCTAGCTCTGAGCTTTGAAGAACTTTCGCATCAATCTATCCACATCTGCTTCAGAAAGACTTCTGGAGGATCTGGTGGGTGATGTAGTTGTCTGGGGCCTAGAGTGCTTTTTGGGAGTTTGCATGAAAGGGGAAAGGAGTGTAGGGGAGATCTGAGCCTAAAGAAACTCAGGGGCATGAGCTGTAAGAGTGTATGATGTACTAGGCTTTGGATCCAACGGTTTGGAATCTATAATCTGAGTTGTAGGGCTTGCTGATATGATAATTGTATCCAATGGTTTAGGATCAAAAGATTTTTGATCCGGCGTGCATATTTTTGGGTCCAAAGAAGTCAGATCTGATACTTTCAAACCTTTAGGAGGTGGTTCCAAAGAAGTCGTGGGAGACTTAGGCAGTGAATGCTTTTTATGCTTTGAAGGAGCTTTAGTGGTCTTACTTGGAGTTTTAGCCCATGAAGAAGATGTAGTTGAGGGAGGAAGTAAAACCTTAAGAGTAAGTTCACTGTGTTTGCTAGCTAAAGCTCTGGTATTGAAAGCTGCACATATTGAGCAGTTCATATTTCAATGAGCTGCTCCTAGACAATAAATGCACTCCTTGTGGGCATCTGAGGTAGGGATTTTGTGCCCACAAGATGTGCATTTTTGAAAGCCTGTTGGCTTGTCGGCCATGAAAGTACAAGGAAGAAAACAATAAGAAAAAAGAGAAATATAACACCAAAAATGTATATATATATATATATATATATATATATATATATATATATATATACACATACATATATATATATATATATATATATACATATATATATATATATATATATATATATATATATAGAGAGAGAGAGAGAGGGGGGGGGGGATTACCGACCATGGTAACTAAGACTTACCCTGTTAAAAAGGGAAGAAGGGACAGAAAACAGTACACAAAGAGAAAACACTAACAATGGTAAATTTAAGTAATTACTACAAGAAAATAGTATAGAAACTCCTGAAGCAGAAAAAATGAACACTAAGAGGGAGGATTATAGTAAAGAGAAGAAGGAAAAACTAGTTAAGAGGTTTAAACTTATGAATAAAAAAAAAAAAAAGAACTTATGTACTTACCATCCCGTTCCATATGCATTGCCCATTTTCTTTCATTGTCAATGGTTGGGTCCGGATCTGATTGAGGTGGCCATTACTAAAACTCATGGGCTGCAAACAACTCTCAAGCTCCTCTCTTACCCATAATGCATCAGTATCTTTATACCTTGTATCTTGTTTCCTGATTTATGTAAAAATAAAGAAAATAGTATAGTATGTTATATAAAGAGAACTATATGTGGAGCTCAACACTAAGGAAATATACATTATTGTCCTTCCAGAAGTCCTTTGTGAAAAAGGGTTGGGGGTGGGAAGCTGAGGATAAATGAAAATGGACAACACAAATAGAACGTTATGGTACGGACATAATGTCTTTATCTGATGTTGTCAATTTTCATTTATTCCTCAACAGTTGGGACAGAGTCCTGAGCTCCCAGGTCGATCCTAAGGAAAGATATTCCTGAACATAGTTGAGCCAAAGACTGCTCTTCCCTTCGAAACCAGATCCAATTTATAATGAGTGATAAAGGTATGAGGATTATCCCAAGTTGCAGCTGCACATATATTGTCCATGGAAGCTTTGGCATGAAACACTGTAGAGGTTGCCATGGATCTGGTTGAATGGTCTTTCACCGGTCTTGATAAAGATAAACCAAACTTGTTGTAAACAAATGATATGCAATCTGTCAACCATCTGGTCAATTTTACCTTTGGAACTGATTTGCCCAATTTATAATCTGCAAAGTATACCAATAATTGATCAGTCTTTCTAGTTTCTTTTATTCTATGTAAGTAAAAATACAATTGTCTGTGGACATGCAATAAATGTAACAAATATTCGCCTTCATTTTGAAATTTGAGAAAAAAGATAAGCAAATTTATAGACTGATTAATAGTGGACTCTGACACCACCTTAGGAAGGAAAGAAGCATTGGTACATAATGTCACTCAGTCCTTATGAAAAATTAGGTAGGGAGGTTTAGAAGATAATGATTAAAGTTCTGATATTCTTCTAGCACAGGTAATAGCCACTAGAAAGATAATCTTCCAGGTCAGGAACATACAATCACATTTAGCTGCTGGTTCAAAGGGGGACTGAGTTAAGGCCTGTAGTACCAAATTTAAATCCCATGAAGGAGTAGGATCATCATATGGAGATCTGAGTAGTAATGTGCCTCTCAAAAAGTCTTGCAAAGTTTTAATGATACTAAGAAGTAGGCATTGCCAAAACCAGAATGAACGTAAGATATTGCTGCTAACGGTGTAACTTTAATTGTTGAGGAGCTAGCACCCTCATTAAAAATTATTGACAAAAACTCCAAAACACTTTGTGCAGGTACTGTAAATGGGTCTATGTGTTTCTGTTGTATACAAAAAACAAATCATTTCTATTTACTTTTGTAAACTTTTCTTGTAGAAGGTTTAAGGGAAGATAAAAGTATATGGCAGATGGGGAAGAGAGCATTGGTTGTCTGGCTACTAAAAGAATTGGAAAAACCACGCTGTTAGCTTCAGGTTTGATATATCTGGATGAATCATGCCTGTCGGATGAGACAGGAGGTCTGTCATTGGTTTAAGAATCCAAGGTGGGTACAGTAGGTGAGGTCAATGGAAGGGAAACCAGATTTGTTTAGACCAATAAGGTGCAATGAAGATGAATTTGCTCCTCAACAGTGCAGCTTTCTGTAGCAATTTTGGTATAAGGGGAACAGGGAGATAGGCAAAGAGAAGATCTGGGGGGAGCCAATCGTGAAGGACAGCATCTCTCGGGGATTCCCTGGTGGGGGGATCAGGGTGAAGAAGCTGCTGCATTTGTTGTTCTGGGTGATGCAAAAAGATCACAGCAAGGCCGGCCCCATTGACAGAAGACCGTATCTGCTACTTTCATTACATTGAGAGAACACTCATGACGTAGTATAATGGACCTATTCAGTTTCTCTGTTATCACATTGGCCTTCCCCAGAATGTGCATTGCTGTCAGAAAGTGGTTGGAGGAAATTGCCCATTGCCACACCCTGAGGGCTTCTCGACATAATTGATAGGACCAGGTTCCCCCTTGCTTGCTGATGTACCAGACAACTAACATGTTGTCTCCTTGAATTGGAATTGTTTTGAAAGGGAGAGAGTCTTGAAATGCATTGCTCTCATCTCCAGGATGTTGATATGCATGTTGGCCTCTTTGGGGGACCAAGTCCCTTGGACTGTCTTCCTTAGAAAATATTCCCCCCCCAATCTGAGTAGCATCCATGGTCACTACAGCCTTAGGCTGAGGGAGAAGGAAAGGATGGCCTTGAAGAATCTAATTCATTTGAATCCACCACAAGAGGTATCTCTTGCATGCATGACTGGTCCTTATCTGAGCTGATACACAATGATAACAGATCAAACATTGTGTTGCTAGCATCCATTGAAGGATTCTCTTATGAAATCTTGCTAGTGGAACTAGAATTATGGCTGCTGCCATTGAGCCTAATGCCTGAAGAACCTTGTGGGCTGAAATGTTTGTATTGCAGATTATTTCCCTGACCTGGAATCTGATTGTCTTTGCCCTTGAAAATGGAAAATAAACTGTCACAGATTCTGTGTTGAGCACTGTTCCTATGAATTCCAGAGTCTCAGATGGTTCTGTGATTTGTTGTACGTTATTTTTATATCCAGATTGAAGCAAGTTTAAAGTACCTGATCTCTGGCTGTTATTAGTTGATGCCTGGCCAGGGCAGTAATGAGCCTGTCATCTAGATACGGAAACACTCAGAATCCTTGCAATCTCAATTGAGCTGTTACCACTGCCATTCATTTGGTGAACACTCTGGGTGCTGTAGTGAGACCAAAGGGCAGAGCTCTGAACTGGTAATGATTGGCTCCCAGACAAAAGTGGAGATACCTCCTGGATCATCAATTTTTATTTGATTGTATGTGTCCTGAAGGTCTATGGAGCAAGCATATCCAGTCATCCTTGTGCAGAAGAGACAGGATGGGCTGAACCATGGCCATTCAGAACTTTGTCTTCTTTACAAACTGGTTCAAGCTGCTTAGATCCAAATTGGTCTAAGGTCCTCTGTTTTCTTTGGCACTAAAAGGAAGCGTGAGTAAATTCTGAATCCTCTCTGGTCTGGTGGGGCTATCTGAATGACTTTTTTTCTAGCAGCTTTTGTATTTCTTGTGCTGCTTCCTTCCTTGACTAGGTGGAACATCGGAAAATTTCTTCCTGCGACAGAGGAAGAAGAGGAAAAAGGTATGTAGTATCCTCTGGATATTATTCTTAGCACCCATAAATCTTTTGAGATATTTGTCCAGAAGTCTACATGCAAAGAAAAATAACCCCAGTCTGCCTCCACAGTAGAACAGTCAGGCAGCACTTCATGAGAGTTGATGGGGCCTGTATGAAAACGAATCCCTAAAGCCCTGGTTCTGCAGCCCTCCTCTGCCTCTAGGGTGACATCTGCCATTATAATTTACTCCTCTACCTCTGGAGGAATTCCCCCCTCCCCACCATGAATGCTGGAAAGGCAGCTGAGATTTATCGAACCACATCTTCTTAACACCTCTCTGGTTTTTACAGAAGGTCCACTGAGGGACAGAAAACTTGACTCCTACAGCAGACAGGGTTTTTCCATCTTTTTGCAGTGGGTAAGCGTATCTTTAACTGATGGCCCAAGCAGAGAAGACATCAAAAGGGGCATTATTAAAGGACATCTTAATAGGTTCAGCAACGTTGCACAGCTGTATACAGGCATGTCTCTTTATGGAAATACCTGAACTGGCAGCTCATGAGGTACCTTCAGCTGTATGAGACATTAGCATCATCAATGCATTTTGAAACAGACAAAAGAGTGGCCAGCTGAGAGGAAGTCCTTTGGAAATCAGTAGCGCAGACATGGACTAAGAGACAGAGTTTGATAGTTCTTTAGCCAAATCTCTCTACAGCCTAGTAAAGTGTGCCAAATTAAGCAACCTCAGAGTGACGGTAGCTGAGGTGAGCACTCACTTTCCAAATCTGTCCAATGATCTGGACTCCCTGTTTAGCAGATGATAGCAGCTGATGATGGCAGAGCTCTTCTATTCATCTGATGAACAGGGAGTCCAGATCATTTGACAGTTTTGGAAAGCAAGTGTTCACCTCAGTTACTTATGAGAGACTCCTTGGGGGAGTCTATGTGTCTCCTCTTACACATCCTCTTCCAAGGAACCTCCTCTGTGAGATGTTCAGGGGAGGTATCAGAAGAGAGGGGTAGTTCCTGTAGTCAAACTGCCTGAAGACTAACTGGAACTGGCTGTTCCTCTGGAGGAGTTCTGATGGACTCAGAGCTCGGAGACAGTGAGGGGTAGGGGTAGGGAATAGGATCTGAGACATGAGACAACAGTTGTCTATGAACAGAGAATGCCCTTTCTACCACCTTGTATGCAAAGGGACCAGGTGAATCCCTTTCTTCCCTCCTCAGAGCTGAAGCTTCCAAAGAAAGCAGGTCTGGGCCACTCCCAGATCTGAGCCTCAAGGTGAGAATTGGGTCTGAGCTGTCCAGGGCAGAGGCATCAAGAGGAAGGGAAGGATCTGATGAAAAATGGAGCCAACTCCAACCCCTCGGATCCAGAACTAACTTCTCTGCTCTAAGACTCATTCTGATCCAAGAGTATCTGAGCAGAGCCAGTCGGGAAAATTGTCAGAGTGAAGAAAGGGAGTATCCTTACACCTGCCACCAAAGCTCTCGGAGATCTTTGATCCTGGGACTCTGAAACCATGGGTCAGATCTGAGGAGGAGAAACAATGGACTTCACAGATCTAGTAAGGGATGGAGCTTGAAGAATCCCTATCTGGATCAGAGCTCTGAGGAATTTCCACATTATTCTATCCACATCAGTCTCTGACAGACTTCTGGAAGACCTAGAAGATATCATGGAAGCGTGTCGAGAGTGTAACTGAGTGGGCAAAGAAGGAGAAACAGGTTTCAATGTATATTCTTTTGTACGGCTTTTATGAGCTGAACTGAAACTCAGATCCAAGGACTTGGGATCTGAAAAAGTAAATGGTATGGGGGATATAACAATAGGGGACAATCCTTTTGGATGTGATGATAGCTTTAGATCAGAGGAAGGCCCAAGAGGTTTTGGATCTGAGGAGGTTGGATCTGAAATTTTTCTGATTTTATTCAGCAGTTCCAAGGAAGGCCTAGGAGACTTAATCTGAGTCCTGTTCCTGGAATCCAAAGAAATGGATTTGGACATTTTACAGGGGATCTGAGCCCCAGAAGAAGCAGGAAGTAACCCCTTATGGATGACCTTATTACGTCTGTCTGATAATGCACTAGGATTAAAAGTAGTACAAGCAGAACAGGCCGTATTGAGTTGCTCCTGTCCTAGACAATAGACACACTTCTTGTGGGTGTCAGAGTTTGGGATCTTATGCCCACAAGAAGTTCCCTTTTTAAATCCAGTTGGTTTCTCTAACATAGTTAAAAGGAGAATAACAGAGTTAAATAAAGAGAACAGCAATAATAACAACAACATTTTTTTTAGCTGTAGCTCTTAGGCAGAAACCACCAAACAAAAACTGGTAATATCATCCCAAAAGCAGCCTAAAGAAGAAAGGAGAGGAAGGAAGAAAAGTACCATCTGTGGTACTTAAGGGAAATTCCCGAAAGATAAAGACAGGAAAATACCAACAATGGTATGAAGACTGCTCAAAGTAGTAGAGAGTCAAAGAAAAGGTGTAGAAAGATCCTAATGCCAGTGACCTAAGAAAGAGGATATAAGAATAAAGACTAAGCAAGTTTAAGAAGAACTACATCAGTTTTAACAAATAACTAGAAGAAAAAACTGCTTACTATGCTCGAGAGCGGAATGTACATTTAACCACAATGACGGCAAATGAGATCTGAAGCAATGGGGATGGAGTAGAACATTATGGCTAGAGAGAGGAGTTTGAGAGCTGGATCTGAAATCCAGTATATGTGGCTGAGTCATATCAGAGGATCGGATCTGAACCCATTGGTGAGGAAGAATGAAAAGGACTAAATCAGATCACTCAGTTTTGCTCTGCTGAGTTCAATGTGGGTGACATTATTGTGAATTTGCTGGAAACTGTAATTGTGTTTATGATGTTCACCTGTTCTTTGAATAAACACATTTATACAGTGGGGGCATGAGAGGTTTGCGCTTGTTTGGAAGTTCTGCATAATGCTGTTACCCATGTAGGTACTGGGGTTACTCTTTAGGGCTACAGATGTAACACTCAGTTTTGTGGATAAACTAAATCCTGCTGTTACTGTGGATCTTTCACACATTTAGCCAGTAACATTTTAAACAATGCATGATGATCTCTGCCAAACGTAATACTCAACATGTGTGACTAGACTGTGAAATATCACTCTGTTGTGTCTGTTCTACAAAAAGATGCTCTGGATAACAGTATAGAAGGATTTAGTAGCTATACTTGAACAAATCTGGTTTACACACTGATGGAGGAGAGCTACATAGGTTCATAGGTAGGTACTAGGCTATTGGCCCTAGGGCCTATACAAGCCTAGCCAAAAAGGTACCCTGGCTTTCGCCACCCAAGAAAATTATTTTTCTGTGCCCCTGTCAAGCAGAACCACAGAAGTGATCCCTGGGGTGAATTTCCTATTATCCATCCAATCATCAAGATTTATCTTGAAGAGTGTTAATGAGGAGCTCTGTTTGACATAGATAGGTAGTCTGTTCCAGAGTATGGGAAGTCTCTGGGACAGGAATCTATCCCTCCAGCATGTTCTGTTTATTGTGGTGACAAGGTTTAGGTCCCTAGAGCGTGTAGCTCGGAGGGATTGGGATTTCTTTAAGTGGAGCATGTCCAACAGCTCTGGGTTTGACATAGCTTTGTATGTTAGGCAGAGATCGCCTCTGAGTAGGTGATATGCGACGGAGTAAAGCTGGAGTTTTTTTAGACGGTCTGCGTAAGGCATCTGTTTGGGGCCAGTAATCCTCTTTGTGAGGTATTTTTGCGGCCTTTCCAGTTGTTGTAGATGCCTTGTGAGGTACATACCAAAAGGGGTGTTGTACTTTATAATGGGTCTAATGAGTGATGAGTAGAGGGGAACAATAACCTCTTTTTTCTGGATGAGAAACCTTTTGTGATGAGGTGTACCATGTAGAAGGATTTCCTGACCACTGTGTTGATGTGATTATCAAAGGAGAGACTACTGTCCACCTGTGTCCCAAGGTCTCTTATCACACTTTCGGTGTTAAGTAGACTACCACCTATGTGGTAGTTCATGGGTACAGAGTTTTTACTAAAGGGGATGACAATGCACTTTTTGGCATTGAACTTGAGACCATGTCTTTGACACCAGGCATCTGTCTCAGAGAGGCCCTTTTGTAGGATGTCCACATCATTAGGAGTTTCGATTATGGCTCCTAGTTTGCAGTCATCTGCGAATTTAGTTAGCCAAAGACCTTCTCTGTTAGCCTGTACTTCAGAGAAGTAGATACCAAACAGGAGAGGACCCAGGACTGAACCCTGTGGTACTCCACTTGTCACTGGTCTGAAGTCTGATTTAGAGTCTGCTACTTTCACGGTGTGGGTTCTGTCAGTAAGCCAGTTGGCAACCCATCTTGTGACATAGGGATTTATACCTAGTTTAGTGAGTTTGTCTATAATTCCAGAGTGGTGGATGGGATTGAACTCCTTGGCGAGGTCCAGATAGGCTGTGTGAACCACCTTACCCTCATCTATGGCTTTGGTGACTACTTCAAAGAAGTCTATCAGGTTTAGGAGACATGATCTGCCTTTTACAAACCCAAACTGTGTGGGGTCCAGAGTTTGGAGATCTCCAATGCCTTTGTTTATGAGTTCCATGATGATATGTTCCATGGCCTTGCAGACAAGGCTCATCAGGCTAATGGGCCGGTAGTTCCCAGGGTCTGTTGTGGCCCCTCCTTTGTGGAGTGGGATAATTGTCACGGTGCACCATTCAATGGGCACAAAGCCTGAGGTGAGGCTATAATTGAACATGGTACTTAGGTGGGGTGCCAGTTCATTCTGTAGTTCATGTAGAAGGCAGCCTGGGATGTTGTCAGGTCCCATGAACATTGTGTTCTTGGCTTTGGAGAGTGAGGTTTTTACCTGTGCAGCCGTGATTACAGGAACTTTGCATTCTTCCAGTATAAAGATGGGCCCTTTAGGGGGTGAGAGGGGGGTAGTGTCATTGTGCTGTAACTCAGAGCAGATCTGAGTGTTGCCATTGAGATTTCTGACATGGCTATAGAATGCTTTGTGGTTGTCTTTAGAATCAGTGGCAATTTTGTTTTCATAACTAGCTTTGGAGGATTTTATGAGGGATCTCAGCTTCTTACTGAGGCTGACCAGGGAGTTCCTCCAATCATGGGATTTTACTCTTTTTTGCAACAGTTTCTTTCTTCTGATGTAGAGTTTGTTTATGGCAGAAGACCACCAGATTGGCTTCCTTTTTTTGGAGGATAGCATCTTGGTTCTGTTAGTGCTAGCACGATCCATGCACTCATGTAAGTGCTTATAAAGTACATTTGTGTAGGATTCAGCAGTCATATCTCTATTGTCCATCTGCATGGGTGTCGAGAAGTTTTCCACCTCTGTCTTAAGAAGCGTGAAGATGGCTTTGGAGAAATTTTTTACGGCTGTTTTCCTAATGGGGGGGTGGGAGCAGGATGTGGATGTCTAGGATGATTAGCTTGTGGTCGGATCTGACCAAAGAGGAGCTGACCTCTGGTGTGGAACACCGGTCACCCATGTTAGTGATGATCAGGTCTAGGATATTGCTGCCCCTGGTGGGGGTGTGGATAAGTTGATCCAAGGCGTTGGAATTGATGATTTCCAGAAAACGTTGAGCAAAAGAGTTGGTACATGAGTAGTTTTCCCAGTTAATGGTAGGGTAGTTGAAATCACCTATTATTAGAGTGTTGGGTTGTACCTTAATATTTTCCAGTGTATCAAAAAAAGAGGAGTGGGAATCCTGGGGGCATGGTGGGGGGTCTGTAGCAAGCTACAATCTGGATTGCGGTTTTGCCCAGAGTTAGTTGAACTTGGATAATCTCGGATGCATTATGCTGAGCAACTAGCTTGGAGGTGTGGATATCCTTAATGAATATGGACACGCCTATACCTTTAGTGTTTCGGTCTGGGTTTGGTGGCCAAAAGGTGTGGTATGAATTATAGCCTGGTAATGCAGGGGTGCTCCCTGGAGCTTTGAACCAGGTCTCTGTCACTGCATAGATGTCAATGTTCTCCATTTTAAGGAGTGCCTCTAGTGAGTGCATTTTGAGGTTTAGACTTCTAGCATTGAGTAGCATTACCCTCAGATTTTGCTTGCTTGTACCTGTTACCATGGTGAATTTGTCATTTGAACCTTGCCTAAAAAAGGCACTATAGGGGTGGCAAGACCCTTTGCCAGTATCCAGAATCCCAAGGGCGACAGGTGCAGGCCATCTCTGGCAAAGCAGCGTGGTCTGTCGATCATGTCATCCCAGGCAGACAGATACTGGATTCCCTTAGAATGACACCAGAAGCTTAGCCAATTGTTAAAGTCAATCATTTTGTCCTTGTACTGTGGTGTCATTCTGGGTGATGGCAGGATGCTACTCAGGGCTAGGGTCATACCGGCCTGGGCTTCAAGATCAGAGAGCTCTTCCATGTCTCTTTTCATGTAGTCCAGGGAGGTACATCTCAGGTCATTCACACCAACATGGACAATGACAGAGTCATATTTGTACTTGTTGTGGAGTGACCTGAGTGCATGTGTTATGTGGCGGATCCTGGCACCTGACAGGCAGATGACAGTAACTTTTTCCTTGTTTAGCCTGGTGAGTGGAACATCAGTGTGCCTGACTATACAGTCACCTATGACTAGAGTGTTGGGTACGTTATGCCTTATGGGTTGTAGTTGAGTGGCACACTGAGTATGTGGGCTATGTGTCATTTGGTTTGTGTTGGGGGGGTGGAGGTTGCTTGCATTTCTGCTTTGGAGGTCTGTGTTGTTTGGGCAGATTTGTACTGAGAGCCTCCATGAATGTAGGTGTGTGTTTTGTGCTTCTGTGTGTGTGTTTTGGTGGTGTAGGTTTTGAGGGACTATGTGATGATTGTGGTGCGGTGCAAGTGTTTACCTTATCCTCTTGACTGTCTAGGCCAGTCTTTGGTGAAGAGAGCTTTGCTTCCAGTTTGGCTATATAAGTGCATCTCTCACAGGTCGTAGTGTTGGGTGGTAGGAGGAGAGGGTTGTCTGTGTACATGAGGCAATTGCTGCATTTTCCCAAGATGCCCAGATTCATCAGATAGACAGGAGAAAACACCGGGAGCTGACCTTTAGACATGCCTGAATAGGTGCTTATTTATTAAGTACTAAAAACTGTTTTCCTCTAGACAAGTGAGGAAAGTTGAGTGCTGTAGTAATTTGTAGCTTATTTAGTGCTTACATTGAGTTCTGAAAAAGTGCTGAGATTAAAGAAACAGATGAGTGCTAAAACTAAAAGGCTGGCTAGTTGCAAGGGAAATTTTGTAGAACAAACTTTATGGCGCCAGGAATAGTTTAACCCCAGTTAAGTGGGGGGGGGGGACTTAGGAACTCACAAACAGTCCTGGACACAGCAAATCTGTATCTGACCTGCCACAGGAAAGGAGGGAAGCAAGATTAGAATTTTTTTCCCAGTAAAATGGAAATGGAGAAAGCTGGAATAGAAGTTAATTCAATGTTAAGAATCTGAGTGGGTTGGCCTTCACAAATGTTCTCTATTAGATTGAGTGAACTAATTACACTAGACTGGGAGGAGTGTCACAGATAAAATATGCAGTATGGGCGGGCAACTGCAAAGCCACCAAGTATAAGAACACACAACACTAGAGAGGGTGTGTGGGAAAAATTACAGTTCCTAGCTGTAGCCACTAAATGAAAGTTTTAAACAGATCAAGGAGCAGACTCGAGAAAGCTTTTAACTGTAAACAGACAAAAATACACAGAAAAGCTCGGCTAGAGCACTCACAAACAGAAAATACAACTCTCAGTATGAAGAAGCAGTTTACAGTTAAGTAATGTTAAAACAGTATAAAACAGTACATAAATGAGTGAAACAATAAAAAAGCTTTATAACAGTGCAAAAATGTAGGAGATCAACTGTATAGCACAATTATAAGCATTTCAGAAGTGCAGTTCAGTGAAATAAGTGTAAGAATTAACTTATCCTGCTCTTGGAATCTTAAGGAATTTCCATTTATGCAATGCAATCCAGAGCCTGACAATACAAGCAGAACCTTTATAAGACACAGGGTTTATATAGCAGTAAGAATGGAAGAGTTGGAAGATTAGATTACTACTCAGCCCCTGCTATTACCCAATCACTCGTACTACAGAAGGTCAGGAGGCCTTGTTACTCTCAATAATAATGAAGACAATCAGCAGAAAATGGCTGCCAGAAACACAGGAAACTCAAACAAAACTACCAGCCTAGACAACAGGCCTCTATCAAGATTATGCCACCTGAGCAGAACACAGAAACCTCACTTTAAAAGCATAGAAAGAACACCCACAAAGAGAAATTACAAGTCTCAGTATGAAAAAGCAGTTTACAATTTAGTAATTTAAATAAAAAATGCAATTATAATAATGCACACTATTACAGTTCCTAGCTGTAGCCACTAAATGAAAGTTTTAAACAGATCAAGGAGCAGACTCGAGAATGCTTTTAACTGTAAACAGACAAAAATGCACAGAAAAGCTGGAATAGAGCACTCACAAACAGAAAATACAACTCTCAGTATGAAAAGCAGTTTACAGTTAAGTAATGTTAAAACAGTATAACACAGTACATAAATGCAGTGAAATAATAAAAAAAAGCTTTATAACAGTGCAAAAATGTAGTAGATCAACTGTATAGCACAATTATAAGCATTTCAGAAGTGCAGTTCAGTGAAATAAGTGTAAGAAATAACTTATCCTGCTCTTGGAATCTTAAGGAATTTCCACTTATGCGATGCAATCCAGAGCCTGACAATACAAGCCATGAAGACCACAATGACTGTTGACAGTGTAATTGTGCAAAATGATGTATAAAACAGGACACTTAACCAATGAAAGATATTATTTACCAATGAAAGATATTATTTCACAGTTTTTGAAGATGTGGAAAACATACAGGGAAGTAGCAAATGCTGTTTTTTTTCCTTATCACATCTATTTTGCCTTCATTTTATGGGAAGGAACAAAAATGGGAAAATGTATTATACATTTATAGGTACTTCATCGATATTGATGGTTTAAAGTCATTAACTGAGGGACTGTGGTAAGGCCATGTCAGTTTATCACTTACATGTAAGTACTTGAGATTAGAATTACATTGAATTCAAAGTTAGAAAAATGCTGAAAACCAATAGTCATGCAAAATGTTTTATAATCAAATATAACTGTATGCATTTTACTGGTGATACATAAGGAAACCTTATTGGAACATACTAAATAAAACTGGAGATGGAAAAATTATATTTAAAGAAAACACACTGGGGATGAGGACACTACTATGAAACCACTGTCTTATTTCAGAGGTCATAAAAGCAGAAGCCTCACTATTTCTGCAAAAAAAAAAAAAAAAAAAAACAGTCAGCATTTCAAAGGTTCTATGGAAAGAATTTTGGAAGGCATTGATTGTGGTGTGTGTGTCACAGAAGGAATTCAGAATAGCAAGGTGCTGTTGTCTTCCAATGGAAGACTTCATTATGGCAAGTTATGGAAAAGATGGATGACAGCACTATCAAACTCATTATAAAAAAATGGCACGTGAAGCAATGTAGGCTAGATCAAAAGACAGATGGATAAGCAAACAGGAAAAAAAGATGCAGTTACAGGCAAAATGAAGTGTGACATTGCTATGAGGCTGGATGGGATAAGGAAGCAATCTTAAACAGAACTGACAAAGAGGTGTTTATTTGAAATCATGACATAGGAGTGTAATGGTGTTTCAGAAGGAATACAGTACTTGGCAAGGTACTCTGACCAAGGGAGCCCGCAGGATTTTTTGCAGGGGGGGTGCAAACCCAAGCCCTGCCCATGCAGCTCCACACCCTCTGCTGCCCCCGCCCACTCAGTCCCACCCCCTCGCCCATGCAGCCATTCCAGTGTCCCATTACTTGGCTATTTCTCCCCATTTGTCATAGACACTATTAAAATCTCTCAGTGTGCATACTGTTTTATGCTTTAGTTCTACAATGATTGCAGATATTTGGATTTCATTTACAACGTTTATTTAAAATTTTATAGCACAAACACTGATAGACATTTACTAAACCTAAACAAAGCAATAGTCTTACAATGAAAAGAGACTAAGCATTAAAACTTCTCTACCTTTGAAACCCACATTCACTGAAACAACATTGAAACCCGCATTCAAAGAAAGTGCATCTGGCCAGTGGCAGGGTATGTTTACCTTTGGGCTCGTTTCAAATCATAGGCTCCTTGTACACATTTTTAGAACCATGGAAAAGTTATTTGATTCACCTTCCTGACTGGATTAATTATACTATATAATAATTGAATTATATCCCTTGTATAATACAGCACCACTTGTTAGAGCGTGTTTTAAATTTATAGTTCTGAATATTTTTCCTTTAAACAATGAAACAAATCATATATACCAATAATGACAACCTGCCCAATTCAGAACATTTCAACCATAAAGGGCCACTCTACTCAAACTTCTGTCATACAATCCATCAATATCAATCAATATGCAGAATCTTTGCAGAAGTAAAAGTCATCTGAATAATTCCACATTAAAGAGATCTGAAACCAGTGAAGAGGTTGTTGCTAGAAAACAACTTTATATTTCAGCGTTTAATCTACAAATTCAATACCTGCTGCCCTTGAAGAATAAATTGCCTACGTTATATTAAAAAAAATGGTATGCTGGTATATTGCAATGAGGAATGGGTGGCAAGCTGAAAAACAAGTTCATAGTTATTAGGCATCTCATCCAAAGGAGGACATACACCCCCTTAAAATACAAATCTACATGTTGTGGGAGTAGAACCTACAGCCCTCTGTATCAAGATGCAAGTATGCTACCCGCTGTGCTGCTTTAAAAATTCTATACCACAATAGTGGTACCATTTGCTAAACAAAACATTTGCACATTTTAAGTAGGCTTAGCATGAGCAGCAGTAAATTTCTCTTCCCTTGAAGCTCACAATTCCTTGAAAATGCACTTGAAAATAAAATCCACCTGCTAACTCTAACTAGGGCATTTCACTCTCTCTCTCTCACATACCTCAACATCTTAGTGCAAGAAGTCTGGACAAAGCCTAAAATAAATAGGAACATATTATAAATATTGCTGTCATGAACTTAGAACATTGCTACTGCTTCTGACAAAGTACCTTCTTGATGACACACAGGACAAATATATATCTGTGCAGTTATTCAAACCCAGACTGTTTTTAAAATAAAAAAGTCACTTATTACCAATGGACAAATTACGCTACCAAAGAAAAATAAGTAGTAGATCAATAACTACAAATAGGTCTAATTAAAGAGCTGAATAATATTACCTATGTACTTTCTTCACAGTGTGACTCAGCTTCTTAACTACCACAGTTTGTGCCAAACCTGAAGTGCTGAGAGCAAAACAGAATAATGGAATCACTGGAGATAATTGAAAATAGTTTAGAACATTACTTTGCTAAAATATTATGAAAACAGCATGAGTTACAGAATTTCTTGGGAAGAAATTGAAATGCAAAGTAACACTAGTCAAACATTTCATTTATAGCCCCATGGGTGCTTTATGTAATGAAATAAGTACTTTTCCTGAAATTTCATAACATACATGTTTAGATACCTACTGTACGATGATGTATACTAGGTGGCCTAGTATACATCAAGTGCATTTTTTTCAAATAGGGAATAAAATGTATTGTTTGAAAAGTAATGTATTTCTATAGTCACCTGCAGATATATTTTATAGAACTTCATATAAATGTATACATGTATTTCAGAACCTCTTACATTAACCTTTATAAAAATTTGTTAAGTTATATGTCTATGAGTAAATCCAAAACACGGAAACAGTCCACCAACTGCCGAAAGAAAGACTTTATTAACAGACTCAAAAAAGCTCCAAAGCTTATATGTCTATGAACTTTAACTAAGAGCAACCATATGAATTTATTGGTGTGTGTGTTCAGGATGAGTAGTGAAACCATATGAAATCAAGTTCCTTATTCCTACTAGTATCATGCTAAATTCAGTTAGTAAATATTTAACATTTAGCCCAGTTCATAAAACAAAGTTAATATTTTATTTCAATGAACACTTGCATCACTAGCTGGATTGCCAACTTCCTCACAGGATGCAGAAGATCAAAATAGAAAATGTCTCAGCACCAAACCCTGGGGGACTCCATTGGTAACTAGTCTCTTCCCCTATTTTGATCTCCTGCATCCTGTGAGCAAGTTGGCAATCCAGCTAGTGATGCAAGTGTTTGCTCCTATATTATTCATCTTTTGTACTACACCTGAGTAGGGGATTGTGTCAAAAGGCTTGGCCAGGTCAAGGTAATGTGGTGTGAACTGTTTTACCTTCATCCATTGCTTTGGTAACAAAAGTAAAGCCTAAACTTTGCCCATGATTTTGAGCCCTTCACACTTTCCTCTGGGCTGTTTTCAAACACATGTTATGGGTCGTGCAAGTGTATACATGTATGCATTCTTTGATTCACCTTCCTGATTATATTAAATTATATTTCTTGTATCATACAGCAGCAGCTCTTAGACTGTTTTAAATTTGTAGTTTTGAACAGTCTTCTAGTAAGCAATGAAACAAAATGTATGAACCAATGACAGAACTACCCATTTCAGAAAATTTCAACCATAAAAGGCTACTTAAACGTCTGTCATTACAATCCACCAATATCAGTAAATATGCAAAATGTCTGCAGAAGTCAGTCATCTAAATAATTCTACATTAAAGGGATCTCTAATGAAGAGGTTGCTGCTAAGAAAACTTTATATTTCATTGTTTCATCTACAAATAAAGTGGCTGTTGCCTTTGAAGAATAAATTGCCTATGTTACATTAAACAATGATAAGCTAGTAATATTGCAATAGGGAATGGATGGCAAACTGATAACAGGTTCATAGTTACTAGGTAATTTGTCCAAAGGGGGACATTCACAGGACTGCAGCATCCACTCCCTTTAAAGTACAACAGTACAGTATCAACGATCCACCTGCATACTGTGGAAGTAGAACCCCTAGCCTTCTACATCAAAAGTAAGGCAACTACCTGTTTTGCTACTAACAATGAAAACAGACTTGGAATAAGCAGCACTAAACTTCTCTTCTCCTGAAGCCCTCAGCAAAATTTTTCATTTATTTAACAGGAAAGTACAACTTGAACAAAGCCAATTTTCAGCGGAGGTGCAGGTAGAAATGCACCAGACCAAGGTCTTTGTAATATAGGAGAGAACAGACCACCCAGAGGGAACCCACACAAACACAGGGAGGACATACAGACTCCACACAGGAGGCACCCCAGCCAAGAATCAAACCACAGAACCTCTTGCTCTGAGGCAACACTACCACTGCACCATCAACTTGCCACAGCTAAATCTCTCAATTTCATAGCAGAAGAAAACTGGAAAAAGACAGAATTTATTTGGGGAAGAGGCAAATGCCCAAAACCAAGGACACATTGTAAATATTGCTTTTAGTATCTTAGAATGTTGCTGAAATAGTGTTTTGTGTTGCAGTGTGTTCTGAAATAGTGTTTTGTGTTGCAGTGTGTTTCCAAAAAAAGATTATTTAGTTAATTCCATTCTCACTGATTTAACACAAAACCAGAAATTTTAAGAGGACCTATCACAACTGGATTGGTGGTGACGGCGTGGGTAGAGAATGCAAGCTGTTGTGCCTAAGGTTCAGGATTTAAACCTGGGTAATTCTAACCCCCATGTATAAGTAACTGGGGCAACACACACACACACACACATTAAGTGAAATGGAGCACAGTTCTGCATAATGAAATGAAACAGCCTACTTAAATTGAAACACCTGCATATAGAAATGAAACAGAGCTTACACACCCCTTAAATAAAATTACTTACTGAAGCACAGTTAAAAATTGAATTCAGGTTTGGACCCAGAAATACATTGCCTAATTGTTTTTATGTCCAAATAAAATGGCACAGGGGAATTGTTGCTACAACTGTGGTCCACAAGCAATGCAATCTATTCTCAAATACTAAAGCTATTTTTGTGATAAAATGCTGGTGTTATATAAAATAGCAACTGCGGGTTGAGTAGCTAAAATGTTATACTATAAAATGCTAATCATATCGGAATTATGTTCTATCTACCCAGAAGTAGCAGTTAACCACCAATGAAAAAAATAAGCCTCTTAAGTTAACACTCTAACTTAAATGACAGTGTGCTGTGGTCTGAATATGTACAGTGAAAGTTACTTTCCTGAAAAGTTCTCTGTATTCAGTCTCCAGCATTTTTAATTTTCCACAGCAGAGAATTATCAAATTAGACAGTTATAACAAGCAAATGAGCATGATAAATGCATCACATTTTTCCAACTTCCAGAAGGAAATGCAGAAATGTATTAACATTCTTTTAACAGTTTTATAGTTATGCTTTTATTTGTTTTGATATGTTTCTCATATTTTTTAACTTTGGATTAACTTGATAAGAAGAGCATCATATAGTTGACAATGACAACTAAAATGAAAGTGCATAAAGCTCAGAGGCGCTCAGAGCTTATATCTATTCTTTTATTACCCCCCCTTTGAGGAGTTCTTTATTCTTAAATGAAACAGAGCACAGCTCTGCATAATGAAACAGCCTGCTTAAATAAAATGGGACACAACTCTTGATGATGAAATGAAACACAGACATTTGTGTTACTTTTTTGTGTGGTTCCAGAGGAAGACTTTTTGTTTTGAGAGACTTTGACTTTGAATAACTGTTTCCCTCCAAAGAGGTTTCACATGTGAAATACACAAACGTTTATTACCAGTAATTCTCTGTTTTAGTAAACTCCAACACTTCATTACTAGGACTTTCACTAGTAAGCATAGACGTCACATTGGACTGTCATCTCAGAGCCCTTGGTCTGTCTTTCCTTTCACAAAACATCTTCATATTCCTCTGGATTCTAACTCTAAATGACTTCTCCATGCTAAATTTTCCCTGGCCTTAAAAAGGCACACATACTCAGCTGGTTCCCATTATCAGGCCCGTAGAGACCATTCATTATTTATTTGTCCAAGCTTAGTCTTCCATGTAATAACTATTTTCCACTTCCAGAAACAGCTCAGCTTTGGCTCACTAATATGTCTCCTAAACAGCCTGCTTAAATGAAACCGAGCACAGCTCAGTTTCCACATAGAAATTAAATGAAATGGAGCTTACCGACCCGTGGAAGTTGACTTAGTGTGAACTGATGTGATCATTTTTTTTTCATGCGCACTTTTGTGTTTTTAAATTAAGTAGCGTGCGGCACACACATGAGTCAGGTCTTGCAGCTGTAAAAGTGGGAGGGTGCTTCTCTCCTCCTCGCCCTATGGTTCTGGTGCCTAAAACGGTATGCAATGGGCGTTCTTAAAGAGGAATGCCCTTTCTTTAAAAAAAACAAAACAAAAAAAACCCTTTTTTTTAAAATTAAAATAAAATGAATTTCTCGGCCAGCCGATTCCAGGGGGGTGCAAGTGCACCCCCTTGCACCTGCCTGCGGCCGCCCTTGACTCTGACTGTATCTGGATAGTATACAACACACTTGGCCTACAACATGAGGTGTATTACTTGGGAAGGAGGCCTATTATCTCATATAACTGGTGCTGCATGTCATTATGGAACAAACTGGAGTTGACAGTAGGAAAAGGTATAACTGTAGCACATAATGGAAGATTTGGTATCGAAAAGTGATAAGTTCATGAAGCACTGACTTTATTTAAAAAAAGTTGGTATACAGTTCAGGAGGAAGGTAAAACTGAAATGTGTAATGTTTCAGAAACAAGATGACAATGTCTGCTATACATGGGCATGGGAAATTATAGAGGCTTATAACACTGGAGACAGGTTAAAACAATTACTAATAAAGGTGTATGAAAAGAATAGAAAGCAAGTATTATGTAATGCTTGGAAATGTCAGAATACTGTATTTATTTGAAAGGTTAATGAAGGATAACCCTTAATGGTATTTGTGTGTTAATATCAGATATAGTTACACATTGTCAGAAACCCATGAGTTAATTACTTAAGCAATGCTATTACACATTTCTGCACCACAACTATCCCTCCTGTTGCTCCCTTGTATTTATTTGCAGAACAAGAATATTTTGCTAAGCCTAATGGTTACATGGCTCTGATTTCTGTATTTATTGAAATGTTTACAATTTAAAAAGCCATGGTGGTGCAGCGGTAGCGTTGTTGCCTCACAGCAAGAGGTTCTCCTGTTTGATTCTCGGCTGGAGCGCCTTCTGTGTGGAGTCTGCATGTCCTCCCCGTGGTCGAGTGGCATTCAAAAGACATGCGTGAATGGGCGTGTCTTTGTTGAAGGTTGGGCATCGAGCTGGCACCTCGGCACCATGAAAATCTACTGCCAATCATTAGCGGACCGGAGTTCCGCTGTGGCAACCCCTAACCGGGAAAATCTGAAGGAACAACATTGAAATGTTTACAGTTTGCACCTAATGGTTACATGGCTCTGATTTCTGTATTTATTGAAATGTTTACAGTTTACTGTTAAAATGTGTTGAAAAAAATGGTGCTCACTACTTGGTTTTCAGTACTATTTATATACTTTTTCTATATTTCTATTGTATTTGTAGGCATTTCCTAAACAGATGGTTTTCTCTGTACGGGCCTCATCAGAAGAGTTTTTCTGTGTACCAGATTGACCTACACAGTAAACTACTGCTAAATAAATAAGTCTAAAGTTTCAGTACTGAGAAACAAATACAGATTTTGATCATTTGATAAATATCCTGTTAAAATACAAATAACTACAAGTAAAAACAAGTCTTACTTTTTATATGCATTAGGGAAAAAAAGCAGAATGAAGTATAGCAAGCAGCTCATTTAGAGTACAGTTCTTATAACCATCCAGATAAGAATATTTCAAGGTCTCATACTGCTGCTCAAGGCCATTGTTGGTGTTTACTCCAATGTGTTCTGTTCTTGTCCTGTACACGTGCCCACATCTGCAGTAAATGAAATATAACAGAATTAACACACATAAACTGTTTATGGACTGCATATAACAAGAAACAAAGAATATGAAATATAGTGTGTTACAATAATTTGTCATTGCCAGATATTGAACTGAACTACAGTATTACCCGTTAAACACGTTTACAACATAAGGAAGAAGGAGACAGTTTTCAATTAATTAAGACAGTATTCCTTTAGTGTAATCAAAATGTTATGCTACACAAGATTTGTGGATGGTAGACATATCTTTTCAGAGTGTACCCCAGTTCTAAATACTGTTGTTTTATGTGTAGAGGCAATACTTTTGCTTAGGAAAGTGAGGCACTTAAAACTGCACCGTTTTGCTGACTAGTACCATTTAACAGTGGCACTTCAGCATGACTGCAAAATACCACCTAGCATGGATACTTGTTTTAATTCATTCTCAGTGTTCATAAGGTCATAAAAATATACAGTAAGTAGAGGATCTACAACTCCAGCATTTTCACAAACATTTCATGACAAGAATAACAAGGAATTATGTAAGGGATAACAGAGAAAGGTTAGTTTGTTCATCATGATTCAGTTCAGCTGTGCACATACACTTATTTGTACATTTATTTAATTACCTGTGTGTTTGCCAATAAGCAGCAGGTGTTATTTCACAGAAATAACATTTCCTAATTAAAACCTAACATAGCAATAAAAGATATGTGAAAATACTGTTGCAGCAGCCCAAACTTACACTGTTTATGTCATGCTAACAATATGACCAACCATCAGTTAACTTTCAAAGCTTATGAGCACCTTCCACATGTTCTAAATGCTAGCAGCACAAGAATATCTACATTAAACAGGCAGGTACAGCACTAAAACCTTCTGCTCTTTCCTAGCTCAAGAAGGGAGGCTGTAGTCCTACAAAAAGAAAAAAACAAATGCTATGAAAAGTACAACAAACAGAAACAGAAGTAGTAACACTACATTCATTTTGTCTTGTCTCACCTGGTTCAAACAAATGGGTGGTCAGATTCAACCAGATCACAACTTTGTGTATTATAAGAGCTTGGATCCAGGGGCCACTGCAGTTGATATTAAACTGTACCTTTCATGACTAAGATGTCTTCTCAGATGATGTTCCATGCAATCAGCTCAATCTTACAGTCCAGTTAGCAGTGTATGTGGGTCTGCAACATGTAAGGATTATACCAGTGACTTGTAAATGTTAACATTTTGCAAGTTATACAAGTAATATTTTCATGTGAATTTATACTGTGGTACTTCTGAATACTGTTACACTACTGAAATGGGCATTTGCAATGTACATGCACTGCTACGTGTACTGCAAAAAATACAGAAAACAGCTGTGCTTGCATCCCCTATGTTTGTTGCTGCAGAAATAGTGACAAAAACGCTAAAGCATAACTGCATACCTTTGTTAAATAAAAACAAATTAGGACAACACAAAAGGCTCAGATGCAAAAACTTTACTAATGTACACCAGGAGGCAAAAGACCATACAATACAAGTATAGAATTCTGTCTGGCATGATACAGGAAGTGTTCTACATTTTATAATCATACATTCAAGCTGTGCCCACCTTACTGACTTGGTCAGTCACAGGGCACCTACATCACTATAGTCTACAATATTCTATTCATAAGAAAAAGCTGATGTTATACTTTTTAAAAGTTTTCCCATGAGAATAATACAGCCTTGCAAAGCACCTGGTCAGTTATAATGTCTTTCTGTAAATGTTATTCTTTCAAGGTTTCAGTCCTGCTCGAATACAATAGTCAGATCAGTCTTGTAATACACTTCTTTGTTCTTCTCGCAACATTACTTCTAGCAGCTGTGCTTTATCTCTGATAATATTCGCAAGGCCAACCATCTCAGAGGAAGGAAGAAAGATTCAATGCTCTATACATTCATTTTCCTGACCCAGCAGATAATCATTAGTGAAAAACATAAGCTTGCTGAGCTGGCTACTGCCAGGGTCAGAGTTCAATCACACTGCAGCTCCAAAGCTTCAAGCAATTACATGTAAGATCATTCTTACTGCCATATTGTAAAATAGAATAAAATGCATTACATACTATTTGCTTTTAAAACTAGCACTTTATATATGTTCAAATACACATTTTTCTAACATTTTCCTCCCTTTTAATACTTTTTATTCTATTCAGAAACATAAACAATATCATATTGTTCCCTAGCGTTCTCCTTTAAGGACTTTTAACTAGGCAAGTCATTTGTTTTATATTTCGGAAAGAATTTCATTTGGAACCAATAGATCCAACTCAATGTCTTGGTACATAGTCTCAGTTACAGATATATCAACAAATTCTCTGACTAATCTTTTCATACAGGGAATCCCACAACAGACACATGCTCCTAATAAGAGCAGAACAACACAAATAGCAATCAAAATATTCATTAGGATTGAACCCCACCCACCAAATAGATTCTGGAAAAAGTTCGTCAGTGGGTTTGGGCCTTTTTCAGTCATGGCCGATACCTGCTGTATTACCTCTAGGTGGTCATTTATCTCATGCTTATTATCTGGTATAAACGCACAGCATTCTTCTTTGATAAGCGTGCACGTACCACCTCTCGCCGCTAGGGTGAAGTCAAGAGCCATTCGGTTTTGTAGCACAACAGTTCTCATTGCATTCATTTCATCAGTCACAAGTTCGAGAGCAGAAAAAGTTGCATTACTCATTACTTCGAGAAGCTTTGACAATTTACTCAGCTCCCAGATCGATTTAACTGCTTCATAGGCTGGGAATATTCCAGCCCTGGATATAACACTGTCACTCAAGTCCATATGAGTCAATTTTTCTTTATCTTTCACCGATGGATGATCCTTCCAGCCAGCTTCGATCTTACCCACTGGATTAGCAGGTTTCTCGACTGAATTCCCAGTTTTTCGAGCTACATCTGTTACATTTCGTATCTTACCTAGAGATAATTCTGCAGTATGCCTTATAGCTGGAACCAGATAACCTAAAAAACAACTGCCGGACCAATTCTCAGGTAGCCATTCATATGCTTTTTTCCCACAAACAAAATAACAGTTCTCTACTTTAGTACTGATGCGGGTTAACTCTGAATGAAACATTTTCTTGTCTATAACAGACAATTGTTTATGCAATTCAGGATTTTTCTGCACATCTTTTATGGTCATTTTCATTAAGCTCAAATATGAATCATAATTTGTGCTACAGCTAGTACTTTTATCTTTAGCCTTAATATAGCATTTATAAGATACAGTTATGTTACAGTTACTCCAACCAACGTGGAGTGTATCATTTTTATAGAAACAAACAATTCCTCTCTGTGTAATAGGCAAATACAATGCAATTTTGTCCTGTGATCTCACAGAACCTGTATCAAAAAGTAGATTTTCCCAAGTCTCATTTATCCCCAAGGGGACAGCGGACATCAACAGTCCTCCATATGCTGTTGGTATAGCAGTACAAACCCAGCGGTTTGAAACGTTCATAGTCTCTACATATACACGCTTCATAGCCAGGTATGTGTTAAAGTTTGGATGCCAGTCTATAGACAGTTCATCACGTTTCACCACTTTCATTTGTGCGGTTATATGCAGGAAAAACCACAACAAAAGGAAAGTCACCACAATCATAGTCAATAGATGTATAGTTAGCAAGATGGTTAAACAATATCTTCGGGGTTGGTTTGTATTTTTACTCATTTTGCTCTTGGCCATCCTGCCTTTGTGGTGTATCAGTCACAAAATGTTTATCAAGCTGAAAGTTCTGTGAGGTGGACCCAGGATGACCTCTCAGCAACTTTGACTGCAGTAGGCGTCACCAACAGTACTTGGTATGGACCTTCCCACTTCGGACTTGTCCAGTTTTTCTTTTTTATGACCTTCAGCCAAACCCAGGACCCAGGTGTCAGCACCGCTTCCGGTCTCGTTTGTTCTTTATCTGAAAAAGAGTTCAACTGCAAAACAGTCTTATTTGTTAACAATTTCCTCATATGATTAGCTAATGAGCTGTCAGCCTCCAGCTCTGCAGGCATGAGAGCTTTCCACTGTGGCACATAATATGCCCTTCCAAATATCACTTCAAAGGGGGTCAAACCCTTTACGTTTGGAACTGTTCTCATGCTCAGCAGTGCCAAAGGCAAACAGCAAATCCAATTCTTCTGTGTTTCATTCATTAATTTTCTCAACTTACTTTTCAAAATTCCATTGTACCTTTCCACCAGTCCTGCAGACTGTGGGTGGTAAGCACAATGATTCTTCAAGGAGATCCCAAAGAATCTCCCAAGTTGTTGGATTGTCTGGTTGACAAAGTGTGTCCCATTGTCACTATAGATTCTTTCCGGTATGCTAAATCTAGGAATTATTTCTTTTATTAGGGCCTTTGCCACTGTCGCTGCATCCGGATTTTTAGTTGGAAAAGCTTCTACCCATTTGGAAAACATGTCTATAATCACTAAACAGTATTTTTTCCCTTCACATTTACTCAGTTCTATGAAATCCGTACAGATAGTATGGAACAGATATGGTGGTATAGGAAAACTCCCTTGCTTGGGTTTGAATGCTCCTTGTGCATGATGTTTGTTACAAATATGACATGCTGCACAAAATTTTTGTGTGAAGTTCGTGAATCCGTATGTTTGGAATATTCGATTTACTAACTGTACCATCCCCCCTGTTGAGACATGGCTCTGCCCATGGCTCAACAAAGCTGCATATCTAAATAAATTAGACGGCAATATTGGCTTTTTCTCTTTGGAGATGTACAGTCCATTTTCGAGGATTGCACCTCGTCTCTCCCATTTCTGTTTCTCAGCTTTTGTAGTTAATGTCTGCATTGTTTTCAACATTTCTAAATCTAGAATCTCAGAGGGTTGTAATTCCTCATTCAAAAGTAAAGTTTCTGAGTCTGAAGCTGCTTGCTTTGCAGCTGCATCAGCTCGTGCATTACCTTTTGAAATCGAATCCTGTTGTTTTGTATGAGCTACACATTTACAAATAGCTACTTTGGTAGGTAACTGAATAGAATCTAATAAGTTCAAAATAAGTTGCGCATGATTAATCGGTTTACCAGTAGATGTTATCATTCCCCTATTCTTCCATTGTTGCGCAAAAACATGCACTGTAGAGAAAGCATACTGACTGCCAGTATATATGTTCACACATTTGTCTTTCGCTAGAGTGCAGGCCCGTGTCAAGGCTATCAATTCTGCTGCTTGAGCAGACAGGTTATGTTGTAAAGGTTGGGCTTCTAGCATCTCTGTGTCTGTGACTACTGCATACCCTACTAGATTCTTCCCCGTAGGATCCTTTCTGCATGAACCGTCCACATAAAATGTCACCTCGGCATCATCCAAGGGCATATCAGTGAGATCTTGTCTGGGCAAAGTTATTTGCTCAATTTCCTGCAGGCAACTGTGTGGTGTGCCATCCACAGGAGTCGGAAGTAATGTTGATGGATTTAATGTTGTACAACGTTCAATTACCATATGAGGTTGGCTCAGCAGTATGGTCATACAAGAAAGATGTCTAGCAGGTGATAGATATGCTACTTTCTCTTGCAGTAAAATTATCGCGACTGCATGAGGCACTCTCAATGTGAGAGGGTGGAATAACACCACTGAGGCTGAAGCCTGTACTGCCATTGCAGCTGCGACTACTGCTTGTACACAATGTGGCAATGATCGTGCCACTGGATCTAATTGTGATGAATAGTAAGCTATGGGGCGTTGCTTACTTTCATGCTGTTACATCAGAACTGACGTCATGTATCCCTGTTTACAATCTACGGTTTGGAAAAATCTTTTGTGGTAATTTGGAAGTCCTAAAACTAATGATGAAGCTATCAATTGTTTCAGTCTGCAGAAAGCTGTTTCTGCTTCAGGTGTCCATTGTAATACATCTTGTGCTGCCATTGGTGTTTTATATATTAAATCAGCCAATGGAGCAGATTCTAAAGCATAGTTCGATATCCAACTTCGACAAAAATTAGTCGTTCCCAAGAAGGACATCATCTCCTTCTTGGTTGTTGGTTTAGGTGCCTGTAAAATCGCTGTTTTTCTATCCTCATCTAGTATTCTACCTTCTTTGGATATTATATATCCCAGGTATCTAACCTGTTTTCTCCAAAGTTGTAACTTATTCTTGTTTACTTTGTGTCCTTGTGCTGCTAAAAATTTCAGTAATGCTATTGTATCTTCCCTGCATTGCTGTTGGGTGGGGGCTGCTAGCAAGATGTCATCTACATAAAGCAGAATCTGACTACCTCCTGGTGGAGTAAATCCCGCCAGGTTGCTAGCCATTTCTTGTGCAAATATCGTTGGACTTTCACAATATCCCTGCGGTAGCCGTGTATAGGTATATCTTTTACCTTGAAATGTAAATGCAAACCAATACTGGCTATCAGGATGTATAGGTATTGAAAAGAAAGCATTGCTTATATCTACCACAGTAAAATATTTTTGTTGTGGCTTCAAATCGTTCAACAAAGTGTGTGGATCTGGCACCGTAGGTGCTCTGGGTATTATTGCATTGTTTACGGCTTGTAAATCCTGTACCATCCGCCATTCCCTGTTTGCTTTTTTAACAGGAAATAGAGGGGTATTACATGGTGAATCTAGAGATTCTACCAGTACTCCTTCCTTGAGTAATGCTGCTATTATAGGCTTGATTCCCTGCTCTGCATCCTTCCTCAAGGGGTATTGTCTTTTTTGTGGTCTAAATGCTGATTTTGGTGTAATGGTTACTGGACCTGCTGTTCGAATAAGTCCTACATCTGATTTTCCTGTCGACCAAAAAATGTTTGGTATATTGCACAAGGCTTTTTCTTCTTCTTCTAACAAGAATGCTAATCAGCTGTCTTCACTATGTTGTAAGTGTACAGCTGGACGTGTCTGTGTTAGCCAATTCAATTTCTGTCTTTGTACTCCCTGTTCTGATAATTCTAAATCAGTTTGTTTTTCCCACTTTGTTACTTTTTCTCCTAAATCTGCCCCACCTCACAGCTTTGTTTTTTGTCAAGCTGACATGTGGCAGTCTATTAGATTTGTACAGTTTCATGAATTCCTGAGGTAATGAACAGCTTACTACACTGTTTCCCTCAGTATCCCAATATAAAGTTCGTAACACTAATCTGTTAGCAGGATTTTTGAACAACTCTTGCTCATATTCCTTATCTGGTCCTGGCATACTACAGTAGTATAGAGTACAATGTAACAAATGCTGTTGATCAGTGTCAAGGGAGGGGACCTTACTGATGGCTACGTTCATCAGTTCCTCGGTTACTGGCCCTGGACCAGTCGTAACTAGATCCTGGCTGTACCAGTAAAACGTTTCACCCTCCGATCGCACCACAAAAGTATCCATTTGTCTTTGTGCTTCCATACCCTGCATAGTAGGAACTACTGCTATGCCAAATATCTGCATAAGGTCTCTTCCCGGTAAGTTTACTGGACATTTCACAGATACTACAATTTTACTTTTCTGAGTCATACCTGAAACAGGGTCAGTTATTGCTATATCATGGGAAAGTGGTTCCCTATATAGCTGTCCATTTGCTGCTTTCACTAATATATAGTCAGGTGATTCAGAGTGTTCTGGTAACTTTGAAGGGTGTATCAAAGTTCGTGACGCTCCTGAGTCACACACGAATTTCACTTCCCTACCTTCCACCAGAAGCGTAACTTCCGGTTTTGTTTTCTGCCAAATAGAGCTCCAAGCTCAATAATGCTAAGTCTAAAACTTCACTTTCTTCATCCTCTACATCTGCTTGCACTTCCTCTGTTCCTTCCACTACATTTACATTTGTCCTTTGTTTGTTAACCTTTCCTGATGATTTTTGATTGTCATCACTATCACATAGTCAGTCCTCATCACCTTTATCTTTATCTTCTGTAGTCGCCTTTTTATTTAGCCTGCAATCCCTTGCTAAATGTCCTTTTTACCCAACACTTAAAGCACTCACCTTTCTTTTTTCTCTCTTCAAAATCCTCTGACTTTTTGTCAGATTGTTTATTACCCTGGGTATTTTTTTTACCCTTTTTACTCGACTGTACTACAAAGACTTCTGCTCCGTCTTCAGCTGTGA
This sequence comes from Protopterus annectens, assembly GCF_019279795.1. NCBI lineage: Eukaryota > Metazoa > Chordata > Ceratodontiformes > Protopteridae > Protopterus > Protopterus annectens. The sequence continues at coordinate 1,483,812,953 of NC_056743.1, read as the reverse complement.
AGACCTGTGTTTTCTTTTTCTTTTTACTATTAAAGTGTCTTTCAGCATGTCTAGCATACTCAAGTAAGGCTTGTAGCCTACTTGTTCGGTGATCTATCATATGCTTTGTAATAAAGCTACTGATAGGGGCAATGCAACCTTTCAAAAATGCATTTTTCAGTTGCTGTTCATATGCGCTATCATTCGTCTGACTTTCAGGAATAGTCATGCCACTATGGTTATTGAAACATTCCAATAATCTACCATAGTACCCATCTACAGTTTCATTATCTTGTTGTATGCATTGGTTAGTGCAAGTCCAATCTGCTCTAGGTTTCCATTTTTCAGAGATTCGGTCTGTAAGACCTTTCACTCTGGTGTCTAATTCTGCGTCACTATGTAGGAGTGGCTTAAGTTGTGCGTCGCAAGCGTTCCAGGTGCCACAAATCATGTGCCAGTCTGGACCTATAATTTGTCTAACTACCTTTTCTACTTCTTCCCCATTTAAATGGTAACTCAGTCTCATACCTTGTAAATCTTGTATAAACTTTTTATGATTAATTTTCGGGTGAGGGATTCCCTCTGTAGCTTTTCGAATATCTTCCGGTGTCCATGGTCTGTACACCAGGAGAGTTGGGTCCTGCCCTTCCTGTCCTGCCTGAGGGTTTGGTACCTCGATTAATGGACAGATTTCTTCACTCTCTTCTAGTGAGTCTCTCCCTATTTGATATAAATCTGTGTCCCTAAGTGTTTTACGCGTCCGGGACCTAGTTTCAATAGGTTCTCTAACAAACAGTTTTAATGCCCCTGCAACTTCAGGATAACGTGGAGGTGGACTAGCCTGTCCTCCTGCTTCATATCCTAAAAAGGGTATTGGAGGGGGAGGGGCCGTCGCTATTACTGTATTATTATCCTCTTTGTCTAAAAATAATGCTTTCGCATTTTTAAGTTTCTGTTCCCTTCGGTTCACTTCCTCAATCCACCTGTGTGCCTGAGGAATGCCTAATTGTCGTTGTTTCTTTGCCTGACCTTCTGCATCAGATTTAAGCTGTTTTAAAAGTTTAACTAATGAAATTTTATTTAATTTACCGTCAAATTCGTATTTATTAACCCATTTTGTATAATACCTTATATTATCTGCTCGTTGCAACTGCATATATTTTGCGTCATCAGTTAGGGGCGGGTCTCGCGATTTTTTAGTGCACTGATTTCCCATGTCAAAAGAAAACTGTTACGTAACCCTGTTCTTACCATGTGGTATCTTAGTTTCTTACACAGTTTATCTAGAATAACTGCCTACCTTATTCTGTTTCCCTGATCTATGACAAAATATACAGTAATTCCCTATGTCCCTGATCTGTACAACAAATCTATGACATTAACATTTACTGTAACCTAGTCCCTGATCTAAAACAGAAAAAAGGCAAAAATCTTCCTACCTGAGCCTCTTGGGTCCACCAATTCGAGACCGCTCTTCAGCCACAGATCAGAAAAGTGGCTAGCCTCTCAAGACGACAATTCAGTCGGAGGTCTTTGTGCTTCAAGAAGAACCATTTCGGTAGCTTCTCCTGCGCAGTATTCGACCACCGGTACACTCTGATCTGTAGCTGTCGAGGGTTTCCGGTCAAAGAATGGACCAAACTGTTAAATAAAAACAAATTAGGACAACACAAAAGGCTCAGATGCAAAAACTTTACTAGTGTACACCAGGAGGCAAAAGACCATACAATACAAGTATAGAATTCTGTCTGGCATGATACAGGAAGTGTTCTACATTTTATAATCATACATTCAAGCTGTGCCCACCTTACTGACGTGGTCAGTCACAGGGCACCTACATCACTATAGTCTACAATATTCTATTCATAAGAAAAAGCTGATGTTATACTTTTTAAAAGTTTTCCCATGAGAATAATACAGCCTTGCAAAGCACCTGGTCAGTTATAATGTCTTTCTGTAAATGTTATTCTTTCAAGGTTTCAGTCCTGCTCGAATACAATAGTCAGTTCAGTCTTGTAATACACTTCTTTGTTCTTCTCGCAACATTACTTCTAGCAACTGTGCTTTATCTCTGATAATATTCGCAAGGCCAACCATCTCAGAGGAGGGAAGAAAGATTCAATGCTCTATACATTCATTTTCCTGACCCAGCAGATAATCATTAGTGAAAAACATAAGCTTGCTGAGCTGGCTACTTCCAGGGTCAGAGTTCAATCACACTGCATCTCCAAAGCTTCAAGCAATTACATGTAAGATCATTCTTACTGCCATATTGTAAAATAGAATAAAATGCATTACATACTATTTGCTTTTAAAACTAGCACTTTATATATGTTCAAATACACATTTTTCTAACAACCTTATAATCTGGAAAAGTCATAGCATGACAAATAATGATTTTTGATGGACAATTCATCTTTTTTGTATGCTGAATAAGCTGTCTTTGTTGAAAGATAGTGTGGTAATTTCCTTTTAAAAGTAAGTGTAGAAGTATTAACAGCAGTATCTAAAATGTATGTAATATTTATAACTAGAACATTTTTAAATAGAGATCCAGAATTAATCATTGTGAAAGCACTGGAATTGATATGTTAACCATTACAGTTTACTAAATAAAATCATTGCTGATTAATCACATTGTAATTGGAGTCTGTAAAGTCTAACTGCATGCATATGAAGGTTCAACTGTAATACCAAGTGTAATGGATCGACAATGAAGGATCATTTGAAGCATGCATTTTGGTTGATGTCCATGTATAGTTAACAGCATGCAGATGTACAGAAGAAAATAATCAGACATAGTTCTTTTCCCATGCTATTTTCTAGGCAAACCTACTGAGACGCTACTTGGAGAAGGCACTGCTGACACAGCATAGGCATGTTTCCTCAACATATGGAAGCATTTGTTCTATCAACAGGACTATGATCTTTCATGAAACACTCATTTACTCAACAGACTATTGACCAAGTGCTAATGCACGATCACACAGTCATTGACAAGCCCAAATATTACAAATCCATCTGTTTGCAAGGGGTAAAGCCTTCCTGTACCCCTCCGATACTTAAATATACCAACTTCATGACTGCATCATCATGTGGATAGGTCCATTTTCGTAATGATTATTCCAACAGCCAATATCTGATCAGCTGCAATGACCTGTTCACTTTTTGATGGAAGGACTTGGGAGAAGGTTTGTCTACCACTGGGAGCAGATAATGGGAAATGGCGATAAATACAGACTAAATGATAACAGTAAGCTGTCTGCAGGGCTACTATCATAAATGACATTTAACAGGCATCTCAGTAGCTGCAAGATTCTTAAGATTATGAAATGAAGTTAGTTATCATTACAATAATAGCACTGAATAATTGTAAACTTCTGAGTTTTGGTAAAAATATAAATGTACATTTCTACAGGATAATCACCTGCTACTGAATTCTAATTTAACTAAACTACTTTTCTTTTTTCTAAGATAAGCCGCGGTGGTGCAGTGGTAGCGTTGTTGCCTCACAGCAAGAGGTTCTCCCATTTGATTCTCGGCTGGAGCGCTTTCTGTGTGGAGTATGCATGTCCTCCCCATGGTCGAGTGGCATTCGAAAGACATGCGTAGAATGGGCGTGCCTTCGTTGAAGGTTGGGCATCGAGCTGGCACCTCGGCACGTGTAAAAAATCTACTGCAAATCATTAGCAGATCGGAGTTCCGCTGTGACAACCCCTAACCAGGAAAAGCCGAAAGAAGAAGAACAACTTTTCTTTTTTCCAAGAATCCCATTTCCTTGAAAAAAAAAAAAAAAACAACTATCACATTTCTTCCTTAAATAGTAACACCATTGAAGTTACCCCACCACCACAAAACTACTTGGCCTGACAATCAACGACAATATTAAATTCAATTTGCATATCTGGAACAGCATCAAGAAAACCCATTCAAAACTAGGCACCCTACACAGTCAAGAAATTCCTTACAGACTCAGCCAAGGTTATTCTAGCTACCACTTACCTCTTACCCTCTCTCGTATATGGATTTCCTATTATGACAAACTTATAAGCCCTACTTAGATCTAAACTTGAACAGTGATATAACAAAATTGGAATATTTGCTTGGAAAAGTAACTTACCAAACCCTCCACTGTTTAGCACTAAAAACACTTAACTGGCTTGAGCTTGTTCAACACCTATCTTATACTCAACTCATCTTAACACATGAAATGATTCATATCCCACCTGCTTGCATAGCAATTAGACCCCTACTCCAATACTATCTTCCAAACAGTCCCCTATCATGCAGTAAATGTATAACAGCTTACCGTCTATAAATCATAAATGGCCGCTGGGGTCAATTCCTATTCCAGCACTGGAGCTAGAACTTGGAATAACATTCCTATATCAATCAGGTCTTTCGCATACCTTCATCTTTGTAAAACATTACTAAAAGAGTTCCTCTCTGCCTCTAGACTTTGTCCCTACTCCTCATCTAGGATACAGCTCTCCAATACCCTTTATCACCTTTGTTATACCTGCCTTTAAAGCACTGAATCATTTAACCTCCTTATCCCCTTCTATCACCTCACTTTATTGTATTTCTTAAACTACTGTACCTACTTTTAATTAGCACACCCACATTTGTATACCATCATTACTTGTCTATTAACACTCAGACTTGCTCATCTCCTCTAATACCTCACTCTGTTGTATTTACAAAATTACTCTGGCCTGTCTTAAACACTACTCTTTTCTATGTCACATCTTAATACAATGGTTGTAAAGTAACGTTTGTGAATAGAAATACAACTGTTATTACACTGAGCATTATGCTATGTACTCAATGAAATTGCATTATTAAATTTATAATTGTGAGTATGGAATGCATTACATATGGTACCTTGCAACTTTTCTCCTTGGGCCTCCACTAACAATAAAATAAATAAATAAAATAACTTGCATTCATTTGTTTTGACCATAACTGCTCCCAAGTGCCATCAGCACCTCACAGACAATCATATCAATGTAAACGTAATAGTACATCAGCTAAGTAAGGAATGACATTTCTCAACAGTACTTAAGATTCACACTGAAAGGTGAATAGTAACATCAAAAATTAATATCATTTAGTGTGAAATCTTCCCATGTTTAGTTAAGTACATTCCCTGGATATTACCCCAAGCAGTCATGCACAAACCTATCTGCTACGTTAATAAAGACATGTTACTTAAGCCATGCAGTGATAAACACAGCATCACAAACTACAGAAGCGTAAAATTAATGTCAACAGGCATAGCAATTGCTTTCCAGCTGTGACACCAAAACTGTACCACTGTAGAAGGACATGCAGTGACATGAATATATCAGCAATGACTAAGCAATACTGCAATCTTCATTCAGTACGGTAGATGTCTGCCTGTAGGGGACAGCATGAGAATCTGATGATGTATGCTGTGTGGGTATGGCTGGAAAGCACTTTGCAGCAGAGGAAACATGGAGGTATTTGGTATATGCAAATGAGATATGCTGATCAGCCAAAGCAATATGTGCACATTGAACATATTACTGCTTGCCAGAAATGGTAGAAATACCGAGTTCCGCTGTGGTGACCCCTAACCGGGAAAAGACGAAAGACACAACAAACAAACAAACCATGTGTCACACTCACCTGTTTGTAGTGGTCCAGTGCACTGTTCTTCAAATGCTGGTGCTGTACAAAATAAATGGCAGTGTCTGTTTCTTTTGTCTCCTTGTGGAAGTAGATTTGTAATGAGAGGTTTACAGTCCAGGTATTTTAAATTAATAATGTTCCATTCCAAAGGATTGGCTAGGTAATATGAAACTGTATAATTTAGTTTAAAGAGGAAATGTGTAAAACATTTAATCAGCAGAATGCTGATTGTTTCTTAACATACGGCAGTTCAAGTGATGACTTAATGGTAGCCTTCATGTAAACCATGCTGTGTTTGAAATGTACTAAGTATGGGTTAGTATGGATATGCATAGCACACACAAATGTTTTAATCCAGGTCTGCAAGCATTGTGTTTAACATAATGTTTAATATTTGCCCCATTTTTTCCAGTGAGGTATTACATAAAACAAATACTGAGCAGCATTTATGTAGCACTGCCGTATTTCACACGGGGAGTATATCACAGAGTCATTACCATGTGTTCGTACATGAATATACCATTTAATGCTTGGTGGTGAAATATTTTTAGGGGTGAATTAGTTAGAATTCAACGTCAGTATGTGTTATATCTTAAGGCACTGAATGGAATAAACAGCAAACCCCCCAATAAAGAAGATAACTGTGGCCAAACTGGTGCATGGTTATTACAGCAACATACCATACTGAAATCCTTCAGACATAGAAAATGTATTGTGCATGGTTCCTCTCTTTATGTAACTGGAATACGTAACATAAAATGTACACCTAGTTATGAGATTAAGTTTCAGTATGGAAGCTTGGTGTTTGAATTTCCAGTTATAGTCATGTGTCCAGGGACATTTTTGTTTAAAGTTTGTTTCTGTTCAGCATACATCATCAGCACATTATGACAGCATGTCATTTTTGACTTGTCAAGATGAGGTATTATACACCTTCAGTGACATCAATGTAATCTGTGTAGAAGTACACTGAAAGGAAAAGCAAGTGTAGAGGAAGTAGATGTTGATACATAGTGTTGTGTTGAAGATGATTAATGCTGTGCCTAAAGAAACAAGAGAGGGAAACATGATGGATGAGGGAGAAGCATTTTTTCAAGAGAACTCTCAAACAGTATCTTCTGTATGTAGTATTAAAGTATATAACAATATATTATTTATTTATTTATTTACATTTGTTTACTGGGAAAGTCCAGCTGGACACAAGTCCCTTTTCAGCGGAGGCCCGGGGAGAAATGCTCCACATAAAGTTACATATAGATAACATGGTATACAGCCTAGACAGTATTATTTTACAGTGATAAAAGGTGTTAGCATGACAAATACAGTGGAAGATTTGTTAAGGTTTAAGTCTATGCATGTACAGAACAGAATACAAGAATACTAGGTAAAAGAATGCCTATTAAACACTTCATCTGACACTAGAGTTATGATAAAAGAAGAAATTAAAAATTTGTTGGTAAGACCTGGATTTAGTTGGGGTTTTGGCAAGGACAGATCCAGTGAGATTTTAGATGCGATTTAAGAGCAGACTTGAAAAAATGGCTAGGGAGGGTCGTAATGTTAGTTGGTAGGTTGTTCCAGAGCTTGGATATGCAACAGGAGAACAGAGTTTCCCCTGCAGAATTTTTGGCTTTGATGACTTGGAGCAGATTTTTATTGCAGGAGCTTAGGGGTCTGGAGGAGTGGTGGGGCTGGAGAAGTGTGTGAAGAGCTGGGGTATTGATATATATGATCAAGAAAATGATGTGCTGAGTATCTTGCAGCATAATATATTAGTCATATACATATAAATGACAATTACTGAACCAGAGGCTTAAAATGTCAATAGTTCACTTAGCAGTCATTGTTTCCATAAAACAAATGTACATTATTCATTTGTATGACATATATATATTAGACTGGGTTAAAAAGGCAGTGTTTCACTGATTACCAAGTTTTTTTTAATACATTGGTAATTATGAAGTATTGAATAATGGCTGCAAAGTTTGCTAATTCTCAGTTAAGTCGGGGAATAATGATAATTTTTTATAACTGCAAACAAGGAAATTTTGAACTATAACTGTTATTACACTCCATCAGTAAGACTGAAACAACTAATTTGTAAAAACAAGCATCATACTCTTTAACTGTTTTATGTTACTCTGTTCTGCATATTTCCTTTTCTTGGCAACTGCAAAATCTCTTCCTAAATTCAGATTAAAACTTTTCATCCACCAATCACATATGGAATACCATTGAAGGGTATCACAGTTGTACCTTGTAGTAGCTGGTGCCGCCAATGAAATCTTGTCTTCAGATTTGGCCAGAAGTCAATGTAAAGAGAAAAAAAAAAAGAAAAGTTCATCAATATAATAGCAATAATTCTTATTTATCAGGTTTGTATTATAATTAGTGGTTACCACAAGGTACTTAGAAGTACATGGTCCTCTTTTATGTCTGTGTGTGTCAAACAAATACATGTCATACATATACATGCATGCGTGTGTGTGTGTGTGTGTGTGTGTATGTGTTCATCTATGTCTATATGCATATGTGCAGCTATATATTTGTACAATTGCACCACATTCTATATATTTATAGACACACATACATTTTATATATATATATATATATATATATATACACACACACACACATATATATTTATATATGGAATACATTCATTTGATCGAGCGCACATTGCTTGATCATGCACATCACTGACTTTAAACCTCGATTTTCGGAATGTCAAATGGTCGGAATGTTGTAAACACCGAATACGACATTTCCAACCACTCAACCACCTAAAGAGCACTACCATGGGTCAAAAAGGGGGCGATATTTTGCGATTCACAACTCTTGCAATCGCTTTTTTGGGATTTTGCCGAACTGCTTTCAACATGTTATACATCGGTAATATATCCGTCGGCTAATTGAATGTACGCCTAAATATATATATATATATATATATATATATATATATATATATATATATATATATACACACACACACACACATATATATATATATATATATATATATATATATATATATATATATATAGAGAGAGAGAGAGAGAGATGCACAGTCACACACACATGCAAAAACACATGCACACTCCAAGAAATACAAGATATACAACTCTTTATTGGAACTGGTTGTCCAGTTAGTGCAAATCTGCGATATTGTGGAGCCACAGGTGTCAGATTTAGAAGTTAGTAATGGTAAGCAATTTTTGAAGGCCCTTCAGCATTGAGTGCTCTTGTCTGACATGGAGTACAAGATTACATTCCATGCGGTTTATAATATAGAACAACTTGAACTGACAAATGGAATATGTGGATAGCTATTGCAAAAAGTGTATTCCAGCATAACAAAAACAACCTTTTGTGACACTTTTGTTAACCAAAATGGTTCTCATTCTGTATGATTACTTTGAGATCACAGAGACAGTCAAGAAATGTAAATAAAATGCATCATTAAGAGTACAAATGCATTTTTTGGTGCATGACATCAAAAACATAGTAAATTAAGTGGTACATTCAGTACAGTTATGAACCATGTGATGGTTGTTTCAGTATGAGCCTTCATGATTTTTTCATTTAAAGGGACAATCCCAGTGTTGAAAATTTGGGTCCAAGTTAAAGCTGACAAAAGCAGCACCCGCTTTAACTACATCATGTTTATTCCCACCCACAGTGGCAACTTACTGGGAATATCCTGTAAATCAGCAGTTCCAGTTTCCTTTCAGTTGCTTGTGTGAACTACAGTTTGGTTCTGTGTTTCTATTAGATTTAAAATAGTCATGCACTTGAAAGTTTACTGCTTTTATCCTGCCCTTTTCTGCACCATCCTTTTTATTCATATCATCTCCTATGAAATACTGCCATTATGTTCTTCTAAATTATCTTATTCACTGTGGATCCTGAGCCATCACTGTTTTTTTTCCTCTGCCGATATTGCCTACAACCCGTTTTATTACATAAATGGGTAGAGTTGTAAGTAAAACAGTATACCTTTACCATCATCTCCTTTCAGCTTATCCCGGTTAGGGGTCAACAGAGTGGATCACCGGTCCACTCATGATTGGCAGTGGAGTTTTACGGTGTCGAACTGCCAGCCCGGTGTCCAACCTTCCACAGAAGGCACACACATGCACACACTCACACCTAGGCCAATTTAGAGTGTCCAATCCACCTACAGCATGTCTTTGGGATGTGGGAGGAAACCGGAGCACCCGGAGGAAACCCACGCAACCACAGGGAGGACATGCAGACTCCACACAGAAGGCACCCCAGCTGAGAATCGAACTGGAGAACCTCTTGCTGTGAGGCGGCAACGCTAACCACTGCACCACTGTGACCGCCCAAAGCAGTATACCTTTACCAAACAATTAAAATGAATGATACCAGAAGAAATGCTAACAAAGTAGCAGCGATCAACTATACTCACAAAATTACTGTCCTGTTTTTGTGCAATCTTGTCATGACAACACTTGCAGGTCAAACCAGGGAGGCAAGGACTTAAGTCTGAAGCATTGTTATCAGCAAGTTTATGTATCAATTTGCATTTAGTGCATCTAACTTCTCAACTTCTATGCTACACAATTTCAGACAAAGCCAAGAATACTTATGTGAGAAAAGGTCCAAACTCTTGGTCAGTTTTTAAACAATAGTTCAATTCACTTAAAACTGTTAAGAAAACATTGGGTTATGCATCAACTTGCACTTTATGAGCAACAAGATATGTTAAACAGGGGAGCCCGCAGGATTTTTTGCAGGGAACTGCAAACCCAGAGCCCCCCCCCCCCCACAGCCATTCCAGTGTCCCCTTACTTGGCCATTTCTTCCCAATTGCCATAAACACTGTTCAGAACTCTCAGTGTGCATACTGTTTTATGCTTTGCTTCTACATTGATGACAGATATTTGGATTTAATTTACAAATATTATTTCAAATTGTATAGTGCAAACACCAATAGACATTTGCTAAACAAAACCATAGTCTTGCAATGAAAAAGACATGACATTAAAATTTCTCTACCTTTGAAACTCGCATTCACTGAAACAGCATTAAAACCCACATCTGGCTAGTGATGGGTTAAGTTTACCTCTGGGCTGTTTTCAAATCATAGGCCCCTTGCACACATCTTTAGGATCATGCAAAAGTTCTTTAATACAATCAAGAAGGTGAATCAACTATAATATATATTGATTGAATTACATCCCTTGTATAATACAGCACCACTTGATAGAAAGTGTTTTAAATTTATAGTTTTTAATATTTTGCCAGTAAGCAATGAAACAAAACATATGAACCAATAATGACAAACATCCCAATTCAGAACATTTCAACCATAAAAGGTCACTCAGACTTCTTCTACTATTACAATCCACCAATATCAGTCAATATGCACAATCTCTGAAGAAATGAAAGTAATCTGAATAATTCCACATTAAAAAGATCTGAAACTAATGAATAGGTTTTTGCTAGAATGTACTTGTAGCAAAAAATAGGTGAGGCAATGCTAATAGCAGACAAACCAACAATTTATTCGATAGGAAGTGCTTTCACAGTAATCACTACTGCTTCATCAGACATTTACTACTACTTCTTTCATCTGCTCCCATTAGGGGTTGCCACAGTGGATCAACTGTTTCCATTTCTTCCTGTCCTCTGCATCTTGCTTTGTCACACCAACCACCTGCATGTCCTCTCTCACCACATCCATAAACCTTATCTTAGGCATTCCTCTTTTCCTGTTACCTGGCAGCTTCATTCTTAGCATCTTTTTCCCAATATACTCTGCACCCCTGCGCAGCACATGTCCAAACCAACATAATCTTGCCTCTCTGACTTTGTCTCCAAACCTTCCAACCTGGGCTGACTCTCTAATATACTTATTCCTAATCCTGTCCATCCTCGTCACACCCAGTGCAAATCTTAACATCTTCAACTCTGCCATGTCAAGCTCTGACTCCTGCTTTTTTTGTCAGTGCCACTGTCTCCAACCCATATAACATAGCTGGTCTCACTACCCTCTTGTAGACTTTCCCTTTCACTCTTACTGGTACTCGTCTGTCACAAATTACTCCTGACACTCTTGTCCACCCACTCCATCCTGCCTGTACTCTCTTCTTCACCTCTTTTTCATATTCACCATTACTCTGAACTGTTGATCCCAAGTATTTAAACTCATCCACCTTCACCAGCTCTACTCCCTGCATCCTCACCATTCCTCTAGCCTCCTCCTCATTCACACACACATATTCTGTCTTAGTCCTGCTGACCTTCATTCCTCTTCTGTCTAGAGCATATCTCCACCTCTCCAGGGTCTCCTCCACCTGTTCCCTACTCTCACTACAGATCACAATGTCATCTGCAAACATCATAGTCCACGGGAACTCCTGTCTGATCTCGTCTGTCAACCTGTCCATCACCATTGCAAATAAGAAAGGGCTCAGAGCTGATCCTTGATGTAATCCCACCTCCACCTTAAACGCATCCATCACTCCCACTGCAGAACTCACCACTGTCACACTACTCTTGTACATATCCTGTACCACTCTTACATACTTCTCTGACACTCCCGACTTCCTCATACAATACCACAACTCTTCTCTAGGCACCCTGTCATATGCTTTCTAAGTCCACAAAGACACAATGCAACTCCTTCTGACCTTCTCTGTACTTCTCCATCAACACTCTCAGAGCAAACATCGCATCTGTAGTGCTCTTTCCTGGCATGAAACCATACTGCTGATAACTATTCATCACCTCCATTCTTAACCTAGCTTCCACTACTCTTTCCCATAACTTCATGCTGTGACTGATCCATTTAATCCCTCTGTAGTTACTACAGCTCTGCACATCACCCTTATTCTTAAAAATTGGTACCAAAACACTTTTTCTCCATTCCTTAGGCATCTTCTCACTTTCCAAGATTTCATTAAACAATCTAGTTAAAAACTCCACTGCCATTTCACCTAAACACCTCCATGCTTTCACATGTATGTCATCTAGACCAACAGCCTTTCCATTCTTCATCCTCTTCATAGCTATCCTTACTTCCTCCTTACTAATCCACTGCACTTCATGATTCACTATCCACACATCATCCAACCTTCTCTCCCTCTATTCATTCATCAGCCCCTCAAAGTACTCTTTCCATCTGCTCAACACACTCTCCCCACTTGTGAGTACATTTCCCTCATTATCCTTTATCACCCTTACCTGCTGCACATCTTTACTAGCTTGGTTGCTCTGTCTAGCCAATCAGTACAGGTCCTTTTCTCCCTCCTTAGTGTCCAACCTTTCATACAACTCTTCATATGCCTTATCCTTAGCCTTCACCACCTCTCTCTTTGCCATGCACCTCATCTCCTTATACTCTTGTCTACTTTCTTCATCTCTCTGACAATCCCACTTCTTCTTCGCCAACCTCTTTCTCTGTATACTCTCCTGTACTTCTTCATTCCACCACCAGGTCTCCTTGTCCTCCTTCCTCTTTCCAGATGTCACACCAAGCAACTTTCTAGCCATCTCTCTTACTAGCTCTGCTGTAGTTACCCAGCTATTCGGTAACTCTTCAGTGCCACCCAGTGCCTGTCTTAACTCTTCCCTGAACTCCACCTCACAATTACCCTTTTTCAATTTCCACCATTTGATCCTTGGTGCTGCTCTCACACTCATCCTCCTCTTCTTGATCACCAATGTCATCCTACAAACCACCATCATATGCTGCCTAACTACACTTTCCCCTGCCACCACTTTACAGTCTTCAATCTCCTTCAGACTGGCCCTTCTACATAAGATGTAATCCACCTGTGTGCATCTTCCTTCACTCTTGTATGTCACTCTATGCTCCTCCCTCTTGTTAAAATACGTATTCATCACAGCCATGTCCATCCTTTTTGCAAAATCCACTACCATCTGACCTTCTGTATTCCTTTGCTTAACACCATACCTACCCATCACTTCCTCATCCCCTCTGTTCTCTTCACCAACATGCCCATTGAAATCTGCTCCAATCACCAGTCTCTCACCCTTGGGTACAGCACTTCATCCAACTCACTCCAAAGTTTTTCTTTCTCATCCATCGCACACCCAACTTGTGGAGCATATGCACTAACAACATTCATCATTACACCATCAATTTCCAGCTTCATAAACATCACTCTATCTGACACTCTTTTCACCTCCAAAACACTCTTAGCATACTGTTCCTTCAGGATAACCCCTAAGCCATTTCTCCTTCCATCCACACCATAATAAAACAATTTGAACCCTCCTCCGATTCACCTAGCCTTGCTCCCCTTCCAGCTGGTCTATTACACAATATACCAACCTTCCTTCGGTCCATCATATCAGCTAGCTCTCTCCCTGTACCAGTCATACTGCCAACATTCAAAGTTCCGACCCTCACTATCACAGTCCTAGCCTTTACCTGCCTTTGGGCATGCCTGCCCCCTCATCTCCTCCTTCGGCCAGCAGTAGCCCAGTTTCCGCCAGCACCCTGTTGGCCAACAGTACTGGTGGCGGTCGTTGTTAATCCGGGCCTCGACCAATCTGGTATGTATATCATACAACCATAAAAATGCCCTTGTTTTATATACTGCAAGCCTATCATGTGATCAATTAAGTAACATATTTAATTAATCAGACACAGCTTCTTAAAGTCACATAGCAAACTTGCATCTGAATATACATGCAAAGAGTGCAAAATGCAAAGAATAAACAATGCAATAAAATATCTACACGTCTCTATCACATACATATAACTAACTAGGAAGATATATAAAAACTGTTCATATAATAAAACATAAAACTACCTTTTAAAATGCATATTGAACCAAACCCCTTTACTTCCTAAGTCTTCTCATCTTAATTAGAGGTTGAATAGGTACATCATTCAAGCCCTTCCCCATATTAGCTCTCAGCTTAATGATACATTTTGTCTCCATTGCTTCTGTCCTGCTCCTTACATCACCCATTCTCATTCCTGGTACATTTTTAGCAATAATGAGAAATTTAAAGTTATGTAAATGTCCCATCTGAGAAGTATGTTTTGCTAATGCATTAGTTAATATGTTGTTATGCATATCATAAATATGCTCTCTTATCCTAAATCTAAACATTCTGTCCATTTTACCTATGTAAAATGCACTACATAGCTGACACACAGCCATGTATACCATATGTTCAGAATTACAATTGCCATTAACCCTGAAAACAAAGTCCTTCCCCAGATCTGGATGTTTAAAACTACCTTCTGAGTTAGTATACATACACTGGTTACATTTCCCACATGAGCTAGTGTAGTACCTTTCAACCTGTTCTTTCTCACTTTTATCAGGATAACACAATATCTTATTCATGTTCTTCATATTCCTGAACTGAAATTTAGGGGTGGGGCCTACAATTTCCCTTACTGCTGGGTCCATCATTAAAATGGACCAATATTTTCTGTATACCCCCAAAATGGGCTTCACATTGTTGGTATACCGAACAGGTACTCTTAATCTACTTTCATTTGGACCATTGCTTCTGCTATGTCTCTTATTTTGTATACTTTGTTCAAAAAAATAAGGCTGGGCTGATGTTGTTCTCAAAGACCTAACATTCTCCATAACGTTAGAGACATCTATATGATTATATCCCCTTTTAATTAATTTGCTATCTAGCTCTTGCAATTCTGCATCAAAAGCTGTTAAGCTGGTATGTAACCTTGATGCATTCATACTCTGACCTTTAATAACATTATTAAACACATATTGGGGATGCAGCATGCTGATCTTATGTAACAATGTGTTTGTATAACATTCCTTTCTATGTATACTGGTATTAACCCTATTTTCATTGTCAATGGTAATCAGCACATCAAGAAAACTTATAGATTCTCTTATAAAATTCAGGGTAAACTTTAAAAATGCAGTTGAAGTATTCAAGTATTCATAAAAACAATGCAATTGTTCTTTATTGCCTTCCCCATAAAAAGAAAAGGTCATCTACAAATCTACGGTATAACTTCACATTTATGCTATATGGGCCTTCTAATATATACTGTTTTTCCCATACTGCCATGACCAGGTTGGCATAGCTATTGGCACATGACGTGCCCATAGCTACGCCATCCCTCTGCCAGTACACCTGTTCAAACACAAAAATATTGTGCTCTAAGATCACCTCCATCAAAAAGGTGTACAAGTCAATAGTACTTCCATCTACTTGTGTCTTCTGTAAAGAACCTCTTAACATCTCTATGCCCTTTAAATTAGGAATTTTGGTAAACAAGAATTGAACATCCATTGTAACCGTTAAAATACCTGTAGATGGTTTCCCTTTAGAATACTTGTACAAACAATTGACAAAATCTTTGGTATCTTTCACTACAACCTCATACAAATCTAAATAAGGTCTACATTTTTTTCTAAAAATATAGACAATGGTTCGGTACTCCTACCCCCTCCTGAAACAATGGGTCTCATTGGTGGATCTTCAGCATTCTTATGGCTCTTAGGTAAACCTTGTATACTTGGTAGTATTGGATTATGAACAATGAAATATTGTAACAACTTAGAATCTATCAAACCTAGTGTGAAACATTCAGCTAAAGCACAATTTATACTATGTACCATTCTTTCTACATCAGCCATGGTTATTTTACTGTAAGTCTCTATGTCATTCAAAAATTCTCTCATTTTATTAAAATAATAAGTGCGGTCCATCACTACGATGGGCCCCCCTTTATCAGATGGACGTATACATATAGATTTATCATGTTGTAGATCAAACAAAGCCATTCTCTCTTCAGTTGTCATATTAAAAAAGTGACTTCTATGAAAGCTAGCATCATTATAAAATAACTCATAAATATCATCAGTACATGCTTTCTCAAATGCTGTTAAAACAATATTATTATTAGGAACAAATTAACTTGGTTTGGTAAAAACATCAATATAAACTTCAGATCAATCATTCATAGGATGGCTATTGGCAGTTTCAAAAATGCTTTTTAAAGTTACTGACCTCAAGAAAGTTTTCAAGTTCAATATTACATCTGTAATGTCTGCCTTCCGAGAAGGTATAAATGTAAGTGTCTTATTAAGGATCTGAAACTTGCCCTTCAATAACTGCTTACTGGAAATGTTCCATACAGTCAGATCTGCTCTGCCTCATCCTCTTGAGTGTTTGATTCGCACCCAAATGTTCTCCTTCTGACTTGCGTTTCAGGCAATTTCTGCTCCTGGACCTCCCCATTTGATTCTCTGTGCATAGTGTAATTGGAAAAGGATGCGTACTCACATTTCCTCTTTCATCAAGTATATTCTGTCTCCCTGTACTGGCATCTTGTGTTAATTGCGTAGTCTGGCTGCCTGATGCTGTTGGATAGGTCGCATTGGACTTCCTTCTAACATCTTTCTCAATGGAATTATCTAACACCCGCCCTTGCATTACCAGTATAGCTGTTGATTGGTTATTCACCTCACAGGACATAATTTCCACTACTGGACTAATCTCTCCATGGGATGCCACAACTTTCTCATGGGAGATGTTACCTCGAGTCTTACTTGAGTTATTCACATTGTTATAGTCATTCATGTTCTGTTTCAGATCTCTTATAGACACACCATCAGCATTCATTTCCTGTCTCATCGGCTTCAGCCAAGCAAAAACATGCCCCTGCTTAAAGTCTCTTTTATCCCTCTGAATTTTCTTTTGTTTTTGTGACAACAGTTTATGTTCATAAATACATAGTGTGTCAATGATATTACACAGTTTGAGATCTACTACATCTATCGGAAATTGAGCGTATAACCGCTCTTGGATCTCATTAACTTCTTTCAACAACCGCTGTTCTTTTGGTGCAAAAAAGTCAATGATTAGCCTCATATACTTGAAGCTCAATTCATTGTTAAGTTTCTGCCACTCAGCTAAGAGACTCAGATATGTATTACCATATGTTGGCATTTTTAGCACTCGTAAGCCTTTTGGTATTATCTGAAATTTAATGCAGGCTTCCATATGAAATCTTTGCATTTGTAAGTGATTTAGTTTTAACAAACCATTCTCTAGCTCTGTTAATAATTCACGTAAGAGCTTGCCATTCAGTTCAACAGTTCTGTCTTCTGTATTAACATTAAACATTTCTGTTTCTAATAACGGATTAGTAATTCTGTTGAAACAGTTCTTTATCCTTTCCTTACAAGAACTACTCACATTTAAGGAAGATTCTGTATTTAAAGAAAGTCCATGTTGCAACTCTGTAACACTGCCTTCTGCCATTGCTCCTAGATAACTGACACTCCACAAAACACAAAATAACCCAGTAAATCCAGGTAAATACCTCATCCATTACGATCATAAACTGTACTTGTAGCAAAAAATAGGTGAGGCAATGCAAATAGCAGACAAACCAACAATTTATTCGATAGTAAGCACTTTCGCAGTAATCACTACTGCTTCATCAGACATTTACAACCATAAAAATGCCCTTGTTTTATATACTGCAAACCTATCGTGATCAATTAAGTAATATAATTAATCAGACACAGCTTCTTAAAGTCACATAGCAAACTTGCATCTGAATATAGATGCAAAGAGTGCAAAATGCAAAGAATAAACATTGCAATAAAATATCTATACGTCTCTATCACATACATATAACTAACTAGAAAGATGTATGAAAAACTGTTCATATAATAAAACATAAAACTACCTTTTAAAATACATATTGAACCAAACCACTTTAATTCCTAAGTCTTCTCATCTTAGTAGTCATTTAATAAAATGACAGAATTTTTGAATGACATAGAGACTTACTGTAAAATAACCATAGTTGATGTAGAAAGAATGGTACATAGTATAATTTGTGCTTTAGCTGAATGTTTCACACTAGGTTTGATAGATTCTAAGTTGTTACAATATTTCACTGTTCATAATCCAATACTACCAAGTATACAATGTTTACCTAAGATCCAAAAGAATGCTGAAGATCCACCAACGAGACCCATTGTTTTGGGTGGGGGTTGGAGTACCGATACATTGTCTATATTTTTAGAGAAAAAAATTTAGACCTTATTTAGATTTGTATGAGGTTGTAGTGAAAGATACCAAAGATTGTGTCAATTGTTTGTACAAGTATTCTAAAAGGAAACTATCTACAGGTATTTTAATGGTTACAATGGATGTTCAATCCTTGTTTACCAAAATTCCTAATTTAAAGGGCATAGAGATGTTAAGAGCTTTTTTACAAAAGACACAAGTAGATGGAAGTACTATTGACTTGTACACCATTTTGATGGCGGTGATCTTAGAGCAAAATATTTTTGTGTTTGATGAACAGGTGTACTGGCAGAGGGATGGCATAGCTATGGGCATGTCATGTGCCAATAGCTACGCCAACCTGGTCATGGCAGTATGGGAAAAACAGTATATATTAGAAGGCCCATATAGCATAAATGTGAAGTTATACCGTAGATTTGTAGATGACCTTTTCTTTTTATGGGGAAGGCAATGAAGAACAACTGCATTGTTTTTATGAATACTTGAATACTTCAACTGCATTTTTAAAGTTTACCCTGAATTTTGCACGAGAATCTATAAGTTTTCTTGATGTGCTGATCACCATTGACAATGAAAATAGGGTTAATACCAGTATACATAGAAAGGAATGTTATACAAACACATTGTTACATAAGATCAGCATGCTGCATCCCCAATATGTGTTTAATAGTGTTATTAAAGGTCAGAGTATGAGGGCATCAAGGTTAAATATCAGCTTAACAGCTTTCTGATGCAGAATTGCAAGAGCTAGATAGCAAATTAATTAAAATGGGATATAATCATATAGATGATACTAACATTATGGAGAATGTTAGGTCTTTGAGAACAACTTCAGCCCAACCTTATTTTTCTGAACAAAGTATACAAAATAAGAGACATAGCAGAAGCAATGGTCCAAATTAAAGTAGGTTAAGAGTACCTGTTCGGTATACCAACAATGTGAAGCCTATTTTGGGGTATACAGAAAATATTGGTCCATTTTAATGATGGACCCAGCAGTAAGGGAGATTGTGGGCCCCACCCCTAAATTTCTGTTCAGGAATATGAAGAACATCAATAAGATATTATGTTATCCTGATAAAAGTAAGAAAGAACAGGTTGATAGATACTGCACTAGCCCATGTGGGAAATTTAATCAGTGTATGTATATTAACTCAGAAGGTAGTTTTAAACATCCAGATCTGGGGAAGGACTTTGTTTTCAGGGTTAATGTCAACTGTAATTCTGAACATATAGTATACATGGCTGTGTGTTAGCTATGTAGTGCATTTACCTAGGTAAAACAGACAGAATGTTTAGATTTAGGATAAGAGAGCATATTTATGATATACATAACAACATATTAACTAATGCATTAGCGAAATATACTTCTCAGATGGGACCTTTACATAACTTTAAATTTCTCATTATTGCTAAAAATGTACCAGGAATGAGAATGGGTGATGTAAGGAGCAGGACAGAAGCAATGGAGACAAAATGTATCATTAAGCTGAGAGCTAATATGGGGAAGGGCTTGAATGATGTACCTATTCAACCTCTACTTAAGATGAGAAGACTTAGGAAGTAAAGGGGTTTGGTTCAATATGCATTTTAAAAGGTATTTTTATGATTTATTATATGAACAGTTTTTTATACAGTTTTTATACATCTTCCTAGTTAGTTATATGTATGTGATAGAGACGTGTAGATATTTTATTGCATTGTTTCTTCTTTGCATTTTGTACTCTTTGCATGTATATTCAGATGCAAGTTTGCTATGTAACTTTAAGAAGCTGTGTCTGATTAATTAATTATGTTACTTAATTGATCAATGATAGGTTTGCAGTATCTAAAACAAGGGCATTTATATGGTTGTAAATGTCTGATGAAGGAGTAGTGATTACTGTGAAAGCGCTTCCTATCGAATAAATTGTTGGTTTGTCTACTATTTGCGTTGCCTCACCTATTTTTTGCTACAAGTATACTTTATGGTCATATTGGATGAGGTAGTTACCTGGATTTACTGGGCTATTTTGTGTTTTGAGGTTTTTGCTAGAAAACAACTTTATATTTCAGTGTTTCATCTACAGATTAAATGCCTGATGTCCTTGAAGAATAAATTGCCCATGTTACATTAAAAATGGTAAGCTGCTATACTGCAGTAGGGAATGGGTGGCAAGCTGAAAAACAGATTCATAGTTACTAGGCATCTCATCCAAAGGAGGACATACTCAGGTCTTTAGCACCCCACCCCCTTAAAATATAAATCTACATGCTCTGGGATTAGAACCTATAGCCCTCTTCATCAAGATGTAAGTATGCTACCTGCTATGCTACAAACACTGCTTTAAAATTCTATATGACAATAGTGATACCATTTGCTGAACAAAGCAGTTGCACATTCTAAGCAGACTTAGCATGATCAGCAGTAAACTTCTCTTCCCTTGAGGCTCAGAATTCCTTGAAAATGCACTTGAAAATAAATTCCCACCTCTAACTAGGGTATTTCACACACACACACACACACACACACACACCTACCTCAACCTGTTAGTGCAAAAAATCTGGACAAAGCCTAAAATAAACAGGGACAGATTATAAATATTTATTTCACGAACTTAGAAAATTGCTAGAATAACAGGATCTGTGTTAGTATGCATTTTTCTAAAGGATATGATGTCTAAAACTCAAATGTCTGTCATTATTTAGCAACTTCAATCCTTTTTTGGAGGAATATGGGGCAAATATCTGGACATTCTGCAAATACCTGGACAGCTGAGGGGTATGATACCTCCCTCTTACACACACACACACACACACACACACACACACACACACACACACACACACACACACACCAGACCTCTGAATCTCTTAGCACAATAAATCTGGACAGAGCATGTTATAATGTTGGGGACAAAGGCCCAAAACTAGGGACATATTTAGAAAGTTGCTAGAATAACAGGATTTGTGTTAGAATTCATTTTCTGAAGGATATGAAGTCTGAAACTCAAATGCATGTCATTGTTTAGTAACTTTAATCCTTAGCTCATCCCGGTGATTTGTCAAAAATAGAATTTTTATGCGGAACAGGCCAAAAATATAAGGCAAAAATCTGGACATTCTGTGAAAATTTGTACAGTTGAGAGGTATGAATACATCCCCCTACCTCCTTAGAAAGTGGATAGAACAACAAGTTTTGATTAGTATGCATTTTCTGAATGATATGAAGTCTAAAGCTCAAATGTCTACCATTATTTTCTGACTTCAGTCCTCAATGAGTTCCCAAAAAAAGCACAATTTTATGAGAAACAAAGTAAAAATATGGGGCAAAAATCTGGATAACTGCACCTGCCTGCAGGCGCTCTTGTTTCTACCTCTTCACTGGATGTATCATTAGAATTGCTGGTGGCCAGCATTAACCTTTCACCTTTCTACCTCAGTTAAAGCTAAACAGACATAACTGCATAGTCCTTAATGGAACAACAAATACTGAATAAATTAAATTAAACTATGTAAATTCACTTGTTAGCAGTTTTGTGGACATTTTCCAGAAAACTAGCTGGCTCAAGCAATAAAACTCATTCCTGATTCCTCAACAGCGACATAACCTTCAATTCAGTAAGTTGCAAACATGCTATAGAGAACTGTATGTATGCCAGTTGACCTGCTGTGACTAAATCTGTCTGACATTTTTCCTCTAAAATCCTGCCATCCATACAGCTCTTAGAATCTATTTGCAAATGAGAGATTCTGAACTTTATTCTAAAAGCATAGCAGGAGCTGCAGCTGAGCTGAGAAAAAAATGCACTTGTTAAACACAGACTCTAGGCTGACATGCACTGCCTAATATTTGGACCACAATCAATAACTACATACACAATGTGAGGTATGAAACCCCCCTTACTCACACCTCTCAACCTGGAATCATCAAAAATCTGAACAAAGGCCCATGAAAAGTAGGTACAACTAGCCAAAAATCTGTACGCTGATTAATAACATTTGCATACATAATTATGTAACCCTGCCCACTCCAATGGAATTGTAGGATACCAACTTTTAAACACAAATAGAAGAATAGACAAAATATTAAATACAAAATATAACTGTTCTCTCAGCCATCAAAAACTAAGTCAACAACTTTCCGCTGGCCATAAATACTTTCCCTGCCTGAACTATGGGACACCAGGCCCCCGATCTAATGATATCTTACAGATTTTGTCCAGGCAAATCTACCTATCAATAAATTACAACACTGCCCTTTTATTGTATTAAAATTGTCTACAATGGATCTGCAGGCATGTGATGTGATGTGAAGGTAAAATACCAAGGGCACAACGAAAATTCGTTATGGTTTTATTTTTCTGAGAGGACTAATAAAGTAATAATTTTTACTCAACTGTTTAGACATTTTCCCAGACACCTTATGTAGTAACAGGGCCCATTTTAGGCACTGCCTAGGCCACAAGGTGAAAATAAACTACAAGTTACAATACAGAATGACAATAAAAGATATTATCGGAAACATTTAACGTCAACAAAAATGGAGAAAAATTACCAAATTTTAGCTACAAACCAAATTAGTATCCTGCTCTACAAAATATTTAGCATCTTAATACAAAACAATATCTTTGGGATATAAAATACAAAAAAACACATCATATCCTATGTACAGTTACATTAATTAGTATCCTACTATAAAATATTTAGCATCTTAATACAAAGCAATATCTTTGGAATATAAAATACAAAAAAAACATCATATCCTATGTACAGTTACATTAATTAATATCCTACTACAAAATATGTAGCATCTTAATACAAAACAATATCTTTGGGATATAAAATACAAAAAAAACCCCATCATATCCTATGTACAGTTACAGTAATTAGTATCCTACTACAAAATATTTAGCATCTTAATACAAAACAATATCTTTGGGATATAAAATACAAAAAAAAACCTATCATATCCTATGTACAGTTACATTAATTAGTATCCTAACTACAACATATTTAGCATCTTAATACAAAATATCTTTGGGATATAAAATAAAAAAACATCATATCCTATGTACAGTTAAATTAATTAGTATCATACAGCAAAATATTTAGCATCTTAATACAAAACAATATCTTTGGGATATAAAATACAAAAAAAACCCCATCATATCCTATGTACAGTTACATTAATTAGTATCCTACTACCCCCCTCCCCCATTAATGCACAATAGTAACTTGCAATTAGTACTGTACTGCCATGTCAAGGCATTTTCCTTGCATGTAGCTAATAACAGTTTCCTAGGCAGTGAACTGTGATTCATAAGACTAAATTAAGAGGCAATAAAAACTCTAAAAGGTGTCATGTCAAAAAGGAAAAACAAATCACTGATATTTTGGGTTTACATTATGCACCAGAAAAGAAGTTTTGACTGTAAAACAAAATCCCACCCGAAGCAAACTAAAAGAAGCATACAAGTTTAAAAATCTACACTTGTTGCCTTATATTTTTGGAACACATGAAAATAAAGTTTTCAAAGAAAATCCACTCAAACTAACATGGAGCTACATTTACATTCTTTAAATATTAATCAAATCAAACTAAACAACTAACCTTACAACACAGAGAAATGACTAAGAAACTGCAACCCCAGTGATCCGGAAGTTGTCAGAAATAAGGTTTGAGCTTAAAATGACTGTAGACTTACTCCTCTCATCTAAATCCAAGCTATAATATTCACCATATCTAAATCTGTAAAAGAACAGGGAGTGGAACAGCCTGGAACACTAATTTTTTAGACTAAGAATAAGGAATATTCCTCCTAATGAGGTACAGCTGAGAGAAAACGGTATGTTTCCACTTGTCTCACTTGGCTAAAGAAAGGCTGAGACTTATGCTCACCTGTGTCCCAAGGAGCACCTGCAGCAGCAGGAGGCAAACCCCTGCACTCCCCATCAGTGACAAACTGCTCTGCAGTTTTTAGATACGGTTCTGATCTCCAGGGGGTCTCCCTGCAGTTGTTACATGCGGTAAAATAATTCCTGTGTGAACTTATTACAGTTTGCTTAGAGTTTCTTTCTCTTTTACTGTCCACCTCCTAAATCACTGATGGAGAATGACATCTATCCTGTAGATCAAACTTGTAGTGCAGCTTTCGCAAAGCTTGCCAAGTCCTTTTGCAAACAGAAGTGATCCAAGCAGCTCTAGTACAACCAGTTCCAATACAGGTACCTCCAGCTACCTGTAATGTTTGCCAAGGGGAAGCACGTAAAATTTGGCAGCTACCTTATCGGAGTCCCGCTTGCAAGATGTGTGCTGCACCTTCTGACTTGCATCAAGGTGACATGCTTGCAAGTTAGAGTCGCTGACTGAAACTACCTGACTTTAGATGCTCTGTATTTACTACACATGTAGTATTTTCCCAATACATAACAAGTGGATTCATTGTTTAGTGCTGTGCGCCACATTTTATCCATGAAAAGTAACTGTATGAAGGTTTAGTGATTCGTTTACTTGAAGGACAGCCTGACCAAAATTAACACACACACACCCCTACCTCCCTCTTACTTACACACACACACACACACACACACACACACACACACACACACACACACACACACACACGCACACACACACATACCTACCTACTATTTACAGACACACACAATCACACACACACACACAAACACCACTACCTTTACCTACCTACTTCTTACATACACATATACACACCCCTACCTACTTCTTACACACAGACCTCTTAAACACTTAAAAGCACATACACACACACACACACCTCTCACTTGTGCATTCGTCTGTAGTCCAAACATCTTCTGGAATTCAAATTCCGTGCGGGCACAAAAGATGAAGACGTACACCATCCGTCACACAGACGGAGAAGACGAAAACAGGTCACAAGCACCTGTTCCATCTGTGCAACTGGATGCAAAGGGCATTCTTAAAAATGAACGCCCTTAAAAAAAAGAAAATTAATCTCCTGGCCAGCCAGTTCCAGGGGGGGTGCAAGTGCACCCCTTTGCACCTGCCTGCGGGCGCCCTTGATGTGAAACTCTATCATCTGGCATAATACCAGAAAAAAATCAAACATTTAAGAAGGACTTGGCAAATGCTAAAATGAAGATGCAAAAATCTGGATAGCTGATACGAAAAACAGGTCTAATTAGTTGCCGTTACCACAACTGCATATTATGCGATCGCATTAATTTAACTTCTTTAATAGATTAGAAACTCCATTCCTAGCATCAACAGAGATGATGAATAATGCTCGTTTATTGTTTTCCCTCTTTTAAATAATAAAACAAATCAAACTATGATCGGCACAAGGCAACTGCTCTGTTATTTTTATATCTAATCAATGAAATAAACAAATATAAGCCAAAATCGTTGCTAGGTAAATTTAAAATATGGGCTATGAATCCAGCCAAGTTAGTTAATGCTATTTATTTGTTTTATTATTTTCCTGTAACTCCATATCCAGAAGTGAACTGAGGTACTACAAATGGCTACTGGCTGCAGGATGGCAATACAGTATATAGAGAAGACAGAAACTGTTGTTGCAGAAGAGTCCAGACCATACCTCTCAACTGTCCAGATGTTCAGAAGATGTCCAGACTTTTGCCTCATATTTTTGGTCTGTTCCTCATAAAATGTATGGTTTTCTGCATTCTTATGGCAAATCATTGAGGACTCATTTCCATAAATAATGACCGGCGTTTGAATTTCAGTCTTCATATCCTTCAAAAAATGCATGGTAACACAAGACATTTTATTATAGCAACTTTCTAAGTTTATAATAACAATATTTAAAATGTGTCCCTATTTCTGAGGCTTTGCCCCCCCCCCATGACTTTTGTATTTGTCCAGATTTTTTGCACTAAGAAGATGAGAGCTATAATCCAGATTCTTGTTACAAACGTGAAATGAATTATAATAACTGCCTGACGGTAGGCTTAGATTAGATTAAGGAGCTGTTAGCATGCTGTTTCCTGTGGTCTTGTGGTGCAAAGTTTAATTCCTCTCAGCTTCAATTGGGGAGTCTTATTGGGGGCCTGGAGACAGAGAGAGAGAGAAATCCAGACCATGGACTGTGTGTGTGTTTCCTGTTTGGCCTTAAGGGAAATTGTGCTTGGTGCAGAGAGCTGCATCTGGACATACTGTGTATATCTAGTTTTGTTCCAAGTGAACGTCCCTCTCTAGTGTCAGTGGTGAGGATTCAGGCTCCTTGATTACAGGCCCGGGGGTGGTGTCACATTGTCAAACATCTGAAATTAATGTTTGAATTCAGAAGTGATCCTTGATAATGAATGGTACAGCAGTTATGTTACACAGATGGCAATGAATTGACTATGCCCATGTGCACACAAATTAGATTAGTCCAAAATCACGTGTCCATTATCAAGAAAGCTATATCGGTGATATTGTACACATACCAAACAACACATGAAGCACACTGTATAAGTACAATGCAAATCTCAATGCATGTGCCACAGCAGCACTGTCCCCCTGAAACTGTCTGTGAAAAGTTTATACTGCCATGAAATCCTGACAGACATCCATATGGGTTCATGGAATGTATCAACTGGTAATAGTGATGTGATGTAGTGGGACTTGTGTGATGTCACTGCATTCAGCATATATGTTTACCTATGCTACAACTGAACATCAAGCTGTACAACAGCTCCAGATAATGATTTGGGTATGAATAATGTGCTACACAGTGGAAATGTCAAGACAGTTGTAAAAGTCTACCTATTTGATGTCATTACATCAGTCATACATGATATGCCTGATACTGCAGTGCTGAATCTGTTGGAGGGACACCCCCAGCCTCATCCACAGGCCTTGTTTGGTGAATGTGAAGGTAAATTAACACTTTAGCATATTTTACTCTAGCAGTGTAAAAAATCCTTGGAAAGACAATAAAAGCCCATAACCATTACATTAAATGCTGCGATTCACCTTAAGTATTTAGAGTTCAAAGACAATGTCTTTGTATCCATAAACATTCTACCTCACTGATTATTTGTATTTGGTGGCAAGCCATCTGTGTGTGGGGGGGGGAGTAACTGCATTCCATTGAAGAACATGATTGGCCTTCTCCTTATCTCAATGGTTTATCCAGCTATTATAGCATCATTTCAAGCCAAAGTCACTGCAATACTGCTTGTCACAGTTAACTTAGGTCTATGTTAACAGCAATCTACCAGTTTGTGTTACTGTCTTTAAAATTATCAGAATTTGTCTTACCTCCTGTTGTGCTGCAGATTTACAGATAATTTTACTGGTACTTACCACAGCATGGGACCAAACTGCTACGTTCAGTCCTTGCTATGCTCAGGCTTCACTCCACTCCCCTGCCCTACCCCCAATTCCCACCCACACTACATCTACACTTATACCTTACTTACTGCACCTCCTCTATTCACCCTCCTGTCCTGTACCTAACTTTCTATCCAATCATAAAGTGTTCTCTTTATACTATCTCCACCCACTTCTGTTCTAAATTCATTCTGAAATCTTACTCTGCTCCCTCCACATCAAAACCTACCTGTTCTCCACACTATCACTGTTCATTACCTCACCTCACTGTACTGCAAGATTTTTACACTAACCATGCTGTTCCCTCCTGTATCACCTTAGTCATCCTCCTCCCCCTATTCCTAACATTACCAGCATTAGTAGTAATAATTAATCACACCTCAACCAATACTTCATCCTCACCTATCAACCACCTTCCCATTAGTTATTAAAAAATCTCTTCAAGCTTATTTCCCATAACTCCATTCCACTGTTTTAACCACAAAATTCTAAAAAATGTCAGTCTCAGTGTTAAAGTACTGTTTCTACCCATCCTGCTAAAAATGACATAATAAACAAACTATCCTTCTCCACCATACAGCAAATGTGGTGTCCTCCACTCCAACCCAGGTCCCAATCAAACCCCAAATCATAAACTACATCTTAAAAGTTTTAAAATAGTCACTATAAACATTAGAAGCATATGCAACAATATCACAGATTTTCTTGGCTGCATGATCCCATACAACCCAGACATCCTAGCCACAACAAATACATGGCTAAAGCCTGAAGTAAAACATACTGAAATACTACACCTGGTTATAATATTATTAGTCTCGATAGATCTAAAGAAGGCAGGTGGAATAGCTATAATCTTCCCAAATATGCTCAAAATAACTTCACATACAGGAACCATCCCAAGTTTTGGAAAAGCAAAAATCCTAATCTTATTCCTTAAACTTAACAGAGCCAAGAGCACATGCATTGCTGTGCTATATATCCCCCAGGACAGAACATTCCAATATTTAAAAGCATACTAGTCTGGACACCAGATACAATCAGAAATGAAATTATCTTCCTGGGTGATGTAAACATTTACTGGCATTCTTTATCAGCAAATTCAGTGATCCACAGCATGAACCCCTTTGGATTCACTCAGCTTATTAACAGCTAACAACAATCTGTCCTGGAATGGATTCTGGTTACCAGCTCATGTAATTTCACCTCCACAGGTACCCTCCGTGATACAGTAAGTGATCACCTGCCAGCTTATACCCACAGGTGTATTTATACAACTAACAAAGAAACATAAGGTCAAAACTACCTGTAATCTCCAAGGAGTCTTTTATAGAATCTCCAAGAGCAGTTACCTGGTCCATCTTAAAAAGACACCCCTTAAGTTATGCAGTTAAATACTCCCATGCAGCATTTCTAAATATTCTTATCACCTTAGCTCCACAGCACACAAAAGAATTAAAAACAGCCATGCCCCATGGCTCATCAAGCAATGCAAACTTCTTATGAAAGACAAATGCAAACTACAGATTAACTTGAAAAAGAATAAAAATGACAAAATTGGCAACTATTCAGACAGCTACAAAACCTAGTCAAGAAACAAGTTAGAGATAAAAAATGTTATTCTACTCAGCTGCAAGATAGCCATAAAATAACATTAAAAAAATCCGACCCTTCATGTGCTCTCTCTCATCATCCCAATTACAAAAAATAATCCCAGCCCATACCCAGATATTCCCCCTCTTCAAACAGCTACCTATTTCAATACATACTTCTTAGAATGCATAGCCAGCTTAACCTCAAACTCACCTAACACACTCCCTTCCAGAAAGCCAGCTTCCCCTACATTAGACCCTAGCACATTTCCTTCACAAAACTCATCGATCTGCAATCTCTCCAGTACACATGCAGACATCTCCACCCACTTTACCTTTCAAGCAGTTTCTATAACTCTCATAAAAAGCTTTTACATAAACTAAAACCTTGTTCCACCTAAATTGACAATCTTACCCCACCTGAATGCCTAAATGTAGCTGCAGATGCAATAGCATACCTAATCAGCATTCTTAGTAATAGATCAGTAACAGAATCTTATGTCCCTGTCTTGTGGAAAATGGCACACATTACCCCCTTACATTCTTCTTCTTTCGGCTTTTCCCTGTTAGCGGTCGCCACAGCGGATCACCTATCCGCTCATGATTGGCAGTGGAGTTTTACGGTGTCGAGTTGCCAGCCCAGCACCCAACCTTCCACAGAAGGCACACACATGCACACACTCACACCTACGGCCAATTTAAAGTGCCCAATCCATCTACAGCATGTCTTTGGGATGTGGGAGGAAACCCACGTGACCACAGGGAGGACATGCAGACCACGCAGAAGGCACCCCAGCTGAGGATCGAACCGGAGAACCTCTTGCTGTGAGGCGGCAATGCTAACCACTGCACCACTGCAGCCGCCCGGAAGATTTTGTTTAACAGTACTTTAAAAAGAAGAGAAGCACCAAGATCTTGAAGAAAGCTGTGGTGGCTGTACTACCCAAAAAGATTAAAAACCCATCAAACTCAGCCTCATACAGATTTTAAATCATGAATATAATGTTTATCTCTATATTAAACTAAAAGAATGATAAAGGTGTTAACAAAATTGATACATCTGGATCAATGTGGTTTTGTGGAGGGGAGGCAAACATTTAACATCAACAGAACAATGATGATCCAGAGGGAATCAGAATGCAAGAAAATACTGCTACTGCTGTTGGCAAGTCATGATGAAGAGAAAGCATTCAGTAGAGTAAGTTGAGATTTTATGAGAAGGGCAAAGGAAGCATTTGCATTTCCTGATGAATAGTGTTAGAAGGCTATGTAAACATTAATGACAGTAAAAGGCTACAGCTGTAAATTATGTACCCACTCATGACTGTTCAGCAACACGCACATTTATAGAGATACAGTAATATGAAGTTGTGAAGAAATTAGACACCGTCATTTGTGCTAGGATGTCTGACTGGAGATTTTGTATATGCTTTCAGATTAACCTGTGTATTATGTTCTTACATGTTGATTTATAACCTGTTTGTACAAAACGTTTTAAAGACTTGAACAGTGTTCCTTTATATTTCTAACTGCGCACATCTGTTAAGAAGATTCTGAAAGCAGACTGTTTCAGAATCAGCTGATCTGCAGATGTAGGTTTTATATAAAGGTGGTAATTCCACTGACATTACAAATGTCTATACCATAGTCATCCAGTTTCTCATGTCTAAAATCCCAGAAAGTTGTCTTCAGCCATGCATTCTCAAGTATCTCTTACAAAATAAACTAATCACCAATACGCAACATGGATTTTGGCCAGACCACAGAACCTCTACTGTATTACTATTATTTACAGACACTGCCAATAAGGCTTGCAAATCAAATAAACTTATATCTGCAGTATTTCTAGATCTATCAAAAGCCTATGACATGGTCTCTCACAGTAATCTCCTCAATCAACTGTCCACCCTGCATCTAGCATTTCCTTGTATTCAGTGGTTCTCTGTCTACCTTGCCAAAAGGCAAACGCTGTAAAATGGCAATGATCTATCTCTGCATACCTTTCCACTTCAACAGGAGCCCAACAAGGATCCATCATTGGCCCTTTACTTTTCAATATTTTTCTCAATAAGCTACATTCATCTTCTTGTGAGGGCACCTTGATTCGACATGCATATGACGTTACCATCATCTGCTCTTCAAACACCTTAACTCACCTCCAAGAAATCACTCAATAAACTATTATCTCCACTAAAACCTGGCTTATAATGGCACAACTCCTACTCAACCCCCCCAAAACCAAACTACTCCTTTTTATCCCAACAACTCACACTCCTAACAAAACATATTTCAAAATCTTTTCTGCAACTGTCATTAAAATCAAATTAGTCCACCATACCAAACTATTAGGAGTCATAAGAGATGATAATCTTAAATATGACCTCCACATCCAAAGCAATATCAAGAAAACCCTTCAAAGAACAGGCATGTTATACAGAAACAAACATTTTCTGAACATACCCACAGAAACTACTCTAGCCAAAACCTACCTTCTGCCCTCCCTACTCCATGGAACACCAATTTGAACTAATTTACAGTCCTCCATAAAAAAACAACTTGAAAGCTGCTACAACAAAATTCTCAGGTTTTTGCTACTAATTCATCCTCCTTTGCTAATCACTGCAAAGCTATGCATACCCTTAGCTGGCTGGAACTCCCCCTCCACCTCTCCTACATTAAACTTATAAAAAGAAGTTATGTACTCACCACAACATTCCATTGGTGTTGCCCATTTTTATTGTTCCTCAATCTGTTGCTCAGATCCAATCCCTTGGATCCATCTTGGCTGTTCCAATGACTTGTAGCCACCAAAAAGCTACTGAGCCCCCATTTACCCATAGTGCAACTCTCCCAAATAACTCACATCTTGTTTGCTGACAGAAATAAAAGAAATTAATACTGTTATAATAATATATACCATAAGACTATTTCTGGAGCTCAGTATACTGAGGTGACAACTAAGGCCACTTGCTCATCCAGGAGTTCAATGGTATGGGGTTGGTAGGTGGGTAGTTGAGGAAGAATGAAAATGGACAACACAGATGGAACATTATAGTTAGTACATAACTTCTTTATCTGATGTTGACCATTTTGATTCTATCCTCAGCCTGTGGGACAGAGTCCCCAGCTACATATTTCCCTGGGTGGACTCAAGGAAGGATGTTTCAACACCATTGAACTGAAAGATGGTCTACCCCTAGAGACCAGATCCAATTTGTAATTAGTATGGGAGTAACCCAAGTTGCTGCTGCACATGTCATCCATGGAAGCCCTGGAGTGGAATACAGCTGAAGTAGCTATGACCCAAGTTGAGTGGGCTTGTAATAGTTTTGAAAACATAATGCCCAGTTTGTTATAAATGAAGGAAATAAAATCTGTGAGCCATCTAGCCAAGGTGATCTTGGTCACTGGTTTACCCATTCTTACATCTGAGAAAGAAACAAACAATTGGTCAGATTTCCTGATTTGTTTTGTTTTATGGAGGTAAAAACATAGTTGTCTATGTAAATCCAGTAAATATAGTAGGTATTCACCTATGTTTGCAAAGTTAGGAAAGAAAACTGGTAAATTAATGGACTGGTTGATATTGGTGTTTGATAGCACCTTAGGAAGAAAGGAGGGGTCAGTGCACAACAAAACTCTATTCTTGTGAAATGTCAAATTCGGAGGTTTTGAAGCTAGAGCTTGAATCTCTAAAATTCTTCTTGCAGTAGTTATGGCCACTAAAAATACAGTCTTCCAGGAGAGGAACTTGAGATCATAGTCAACTGCTGGTTCAAATGGGGGTTGTATGATTTTCTGCAGCACCAAATTGAGATCCCATGGAGGAGTATGATCTTTATAAGGCGGTTTTAGAAGGAGAGTTCCTTTGAGAGAGGCTTTGCAAAGTTTCTGAAAGGCAACTGATAAACCCTGGAACTCCAGGTTAAAATTGGATATAGCCACCAATAAAAGTTTGATGGTCGATGAAGAAGCTCCTTCCTTGAATAGTTGGGCTAAAAATATCAAGGATATTATGGATAGGAGCTGAGAAGGGTTCCACATTATTTTGGCATGCCCAGTAAACAAATCTCTTCCATTTGCTGGAGAATAATTTATGTGTGGATGCCTTATGACAAGACAAGAGTATGTGTCTGACTGGGGAGGAGAGTATAGGTTGTCTGGCTATTAATGGAAATGGAAAAGCCAGGCCATAAGCCTGAGGATTAGTATGTCAGGGCGAATCATTCCTGTCAGGTGAGACAGGAGGTCTGGAGTTGGATCCAGAATCCATGGTTGTTGAAGTAAGTGAGGCCAAAGGAAGGGAAACCAAATTTGCCACAGCAAATATGGGGCAATGAGGCTTATCTTGCTCTTCAACCTGGCTGCTTTCTGAAGAAACCTTGGGATTAAAGGAGTCAGGGAAAGGCATAAAGGATACCAGGGAGCCAACTGTGAAGGAAAGCATTGCCACACTCTGAGCACTTCTCAACATAATGGGTAGGACTTCATTCCTCCTTGTTTGTTGATGTACCAGACTACTGACATGTTATCTGAATTGCAGTCATTCCCAAGAGAAGAGCATCCTGGAAAGCCTGCAACACTAAAAGCACTGCTCTCATCTCAATACGTTAATATGCAATTTGGCCTCTTCAGGGGACCAAGTGCCTTGAACTGTTTTCCCCCAGAAAATGGCCTCCCCACTCTAGCTAGGAAGTGTCCATAGTCACTGTGGGCTTGGGCTGAGGGAGAATAAATGGATGGCCTTATTGAATCTGATTTATTCATTCCACCATTCGAGATCTCTCTTGCATAAGTTGGTGACTGATATCTGGTTTGACAGTGGTTGGTACACGATGGACCATTAAGCTGATAGCAACCATTGCAAAATTCTCATGTGAAAACTGGCCACTGAAACTAGGATTATTGCTGCTGCCATGGACACTAGTGTCTGAAGAACCAGTCATGCTGAGACTTTGATGCTGCAGATTATCCTCATGACTTGTGCTCTGATCATTTTTATCCTTGATGAGGGAAGTGAATCTACTTTGTCCTTTGTGTTTATACTTTGTCCTTTGTGTTGAGAATTGCTCCTTTGAATTCTAAATGCTATTTGGGCTGTAGAAGGAATTTCTTGTAATTTATAGTTATCCTGGAGAAGAACATGTCTGGAGAACACTATCTCTTGCTTGTAATGAAAGATGTCTGGTATGGGCAGAAATGAGCTAGTCATCCAAATATGGAAACACACAGAATCCTTGCAGTCTCAAGTGAGCTGTTACTACTGCCATACACTTGGTGAACACCCGGAGGGCTGTGGTGAGACCAAAGGACAGAACTCTGAACTGATTATGACTGGCTCCCAGCTGGAAGCATAAGTACCTCATGGATAGCCTGTTCTTTATGTGATAGTTCACATCCAGGAGGTCCATCGAGCACATCCAGTCATCCTTTTCCAAAAACAGAAGAATGGACTGAACAGTGACCATCCAGAATTTGCTTTGATAAACTGACTTGTTCAAATTGCTGAGATCCAAAATTGGTCTCCAGTCCCCTGTCTTTTTTGGCACTAAAAAGAATCTTGAGTAAGTTCCATATTCTCTGTGGTCTGGGGGACCTCTTGGATAATTCTCTTTTCTAGCAGACTTTGTATTTGAATAGCTGCTTGTTCCCTCTGACTAAGTGGAACATCAGGGATTCTTTTGTAATGGGGAGG
Organism: Protopterus annectens; assembly: GCF_019279795.1. Lineage (NCBI taxonomy): Eukaryota > Metazoa > Chordata > Ceratodontiformes > Protopteridae > Protopterus > Protopterus annectens. The sequence goes on along the minus strand of NC_056743.1, from coordinate 1,483,777,669 downwards.
GGGAAGGAAAGTGGTATGATATATCCCCTGGAAATGGTTCTCTGCACCCAGGTATCTGAAGTTATTTCTAGCTAGGCTCTCAAGTGCAGGGATAGTTAACCCCCAATTGCCTCCAGAGAAGGGCAATCAGGCCTTGATTCAGGAGCACTGGAAGGTCTGCCACAGAAGGTATCTTTGGACCCTTGGTTCTGCAGGCCTCATCTGCCACAAAGGCAGTGCCTACCTTTTGAGTTTCCCCTCTGCCTCTGGGGGAACTACCTCCACATGTATCTTGAAAAGCCCCTTGGGACTTTTTGAACCATAATTTCCCACTACTTCTCTGATTCTTAGAGTAGGATCTCTGAGGAGTGGAAAAAACATATGCCCACAGCAGACAGGGTGTTTCTATCCTTCTCATACTTGAAGATCACCCAAATGCTTTTTGTGTAATGTAGGACATAAAGGTGACATTCAGGCCTATCAAAAACAGAACTTCTTTGCCACCAGTCCAAACATATCTTTTCACTATTGGTCTGTTTACCTGCATCCATTTTCTGCCAGTTGAACACATTTTCATTCTCCAGTGACTGTCTATGCCTGTTTGCTGAACTTTGCAGATAAGTGTCTCATTGGGGATTTTTTTTTCTTGCTTTTTTGTGTTCTTTGGGGTTAATGTCATCCAGCAAGAGTAAATGCCAGTGTGGGAGAGATATTTCCCATAGAGATTGCCACGATAAATGTCTTTTTTGCCTAGGAACTTCTCATGACCATATATCTTGTTATATTTGTCAACTTTCTTCCCTTTTTTTGTATCTTTAGAACCAGAGTCTTAAGCTTCTCACTAAAGATACAATGGAAGGACTCTCCCACCCTGAGGGTCAGCCTTTAGGGAAGCAGAAGGTGAAAAAGGTATGACTGGAATCTTCTGCTGTCCAGCCCCTGACAGGTGTTTCTCCCATAGCCGTTACAAACCCAGAGGCTCACCTGGGTAACTTGTCAGATTTATCTGCCATGACTGTGTTGGAGGCTGGTGAGGATTCAGTTGGCAGCACATTCAAAGAGGCTTTGCAGGCTGTCTTGGAGATTCAGGGGAAGCCAATGTTGATTTTTTTCTGAGGACCCTAGGGGAGTTCCTCAGTTTTTAGTTGAGGAAGAAGTTCCTACTATGGTTCACAACTATCATCCTGAGTCTGACTCTTCTCAGTTTTTTGGAGGGGATGTTCCCTTAAAAAAGAAACAAGAAATGAAACATGTTTCTTCTGCTCTTAGGGATCCACAAAGTGGGTGGTAGGCTTTTACTCAGGAGTTATTTACTGCCTTAATGTCTTTAAAGCCTCCTCAAGGGGGTTCAGTTCCTGCTCCTCCTTGGTCTTCTACTCCCCCTTAAAAGGCCTAGAGAACAGGATTCTTCTGAGGATGAGTTGGATTCTGCTGATGAATCCCTGACTTATTCTACTCACATTCCTTCTCCTTTGGACTATGGGTCAGAGGAGGAGGAATCTATTAGACTTGATGTTCCTTTGGAGAAAATTTCCTGTGGGGACACACCCTCTAGGATGATGGATTTTTTTAAGTGGGATTGTGCTAAGGTCTCTGATATCCATAAGAGGTACTATGAGTTGCTGCAGTTGGAATCTCCTAAACTGGTGGCTATTCCTTCTCTTTTGGCTGCTTTGCTGGATGCTTTTTCCAATGCCTCTCATGCACCTGATTCTCACAGGTTCACAGATTAGTACTAGGCTAACTGCCTGTATGGGCCATTTTAAGCCCATTCAATTACCCCATGTGAGAACCAAACCCTACACCTTGTGTTTGTAAGGTAAACACCTTAGCCATTACACCAACTTTCTCTCCTCACTGCTCCCAAGAAGCCTGATAGGTTTTATAGGGTGCCTGAGGATTATACTTTATATAAATATCCTGCTGCTGACCCCTCTGTAGGGTTTGTGTCTGCTGATAAGCCTTCTCAATTGCTTCCTTCGCCCAAGTTATTGTCTTCTGATAAGGACAGCAGAACTACAGAAAGGTGGGGAAAAATGTTTACATTTCTGCTACTCTAGCTTTTAGGGCTACTAATTATCAGATTCATATGTCTAGGTATGTTTTGACTCTTCTTTCTCAGGCCTGTCAACTTATTTGTGATTTTTTCCAGACTCTGAAGGTAAAACGTCTGTTCTTTCCTTGCTAGGGACTTCCTCTCAAGTTGTTCATCATTCTTTTAAATGTAGATATGATGCAGCAGATGTCTCTTCTAGGGCTGCTGTTTTTGGTTCAGTTGTGAGGAGGTATTCTTGGCTTAGGCTACAGCCTCTACCTAATGATATTAAAGCTAAGTTGATGGATGCTCCTCTGGATTCTAAACTTTTGTTTGGGGAAACTGCTGCTGGTTTGTTTAAGTCCCTTCGGGATAAGGGTAAGGCCTTACAGGAGCTTAAACATGTGTTTGTTTGTCCTGTACCTACATTTCAGAGAAACTATCCTGCTAAGCCTGTCTTTGTTCATAGGCAATCCTGCCCTTCTACTAAAGGTAAGAAGAGTGGCAAATGGGCTCCTCCTGGTAAGGTCACTCAGTTTCTAGTACCCCAAAAAAGAGGGCACTTGGTGACCTATTCTAGACCTTGCTCATCTAAACACTTTTCTAAAGTGCCTTCCTTTCGGATGTTGTCCCTTCACATTCTGTTTCCTCTCTTGCTCCCTTAGGTCTATTTGGTGTCTCTGGATCTCAAGTATGGTTATCTCCATATTCCAATCCATCCTCTTTTCAGGAAGTTTTTGTGTTTCTCTGTTCCTGGCATTTTCAGTTCTCTGCTTTGCCCTTTGGCCTTTCTACTGTCCCAAGGGTGTTCTCCAAATGCATTGTTCCTGTGATTGCTTTTTGCAGATTTCAAGGGATCCAAATATTTCCTTACTTGGACAACCTGTTGATTCAGGCATCCTCTCCAGAGACCTTTTTGAAAAATATTCATTTTGCCATTTCCCTTCTTCAGAGCCTAGTGTTCACTATACATTTCCAAAACTCTTCTCTGACTCCTTCTCAAGATCATGTTTTTCTAGGTTACAGAATACAGACGGTGTCAATGCTTGCATCCCTGCCCCCTCCAAAGGCCTTAACTCTCATTTCTTTCTTTCTTTCACACTCTTCTTCCTCTGTCTTCCACTACCACCATGGTGTTATTGGAACCTATGTGCTGAGAGACAACCTTACAAGACTATCTGCAAATATATAGAGCTGAGTATATTTTTCTGTATTATTCTGTATTATAGAGCTAAATTGATGCTTAGATATATGTTGTCTTACTGTTCTGCAAATTGTAAGCCTGTTTCCTACCTTTCCTGTAATTAGTGTTCCAGATACAGATTTGCTATATCCAGGACTGTTTGTAAGCTTCTGAGCCCCCCAAGCCTTTCTGTGTTGGAGGGAAGCCTTCTAGCTTATCAGTGGGAGTGGTAAGCATTAGGTAACCTGCCTCCCACATAAGGAGTGGTTCTGGCCCAGAATTTGTAGTTATTGGCCATTTTGGCGGTCTTCCATCTCTCTCAACTTTCTGATTTGAAGGCCTGCATTTGCACTTGCTTCTGTCCTGTAACTCCTGGGCCCATCTCATTTGCTCACTCAAAAAAAAAAAAAAAATATTTGCTTTTACTGTATTTGTGTTTCTTACTTTATTTTGCTTTTGCGTCATCTTAAAAGTACTCAATTGTATTTATTACTGCTTGGTGTAACTCATTCTAAGCCTTTTAGTTTAAGCACTTGGGTTTCAGATCAGTTGTTTTACATTAAGAAGGTTTGTGGTCTGCACTGTAGTGGCAGAACAGGTAGCTTACATCCTTCTAAGTTGGGAACTGCTGATTGAGGGCTCAGTGTCTGTTATTCTAAAAGTGTATTAATTCTGGTTTAAGCACTTGGGCTTCAGACCAGTTATTTTACATTAAGAGGGTTTGTGGTCTGCACTCTTGTGGGAGGAGAGGCTGGACTCTGCCCTTCTGAGCTGGGAATTTCTGGTTAAAGGCTTATAGTGCCTGCATATTTGAACTGCTTCTTACTGAAATTGGTACACCTTGTTTGCTGTAGCATAGACTAGATCCAGGCCTGCTGAATCTAGCTTTGTTTGTATAACTTGAGCACTAATCCAGGCATTCTTTAAAGTATTCAATTGTATTTATTACTGCTTGGTAGTAACCTGATTAAAGTGTAGCTATAATTCTAAGTCTTTTGGATTAAGTACTTGGGCTTCAGACCAGTTGTTTTACATTAGAAAGGTTTGTGGCCTGCACTGTGGTGGCAGGACAGGTAGCTTACATCCTTCTAAGTTGGGAACTGCTGATTGAGGGCTCAATGTCTGTTATTCTAAAAGTGTATTAGTTCTGGTTTAAGCACTTGGGCTTCAGGCCAGTTATTTTACATTAAGAAGGTTCGTGGTCTGCACTCTTGTGGGAGGAGAGACTGGACTCTGCCCTTCTGAGCTGGGAATTTCTAGTTAAAGGCTTATAGTGCCTGCATATTTGATCTGTTTCTTACTGAAATTGGTACACCTTGTTTGCTGTAGCATAGACTAGATCCAGGCCTGCTGTGTTTGTATGCTTGTTGTTTGTTTGCTTGTTATTTCCCTGAAACACTGATTCCACCTAAAACACGGCTTTTCAGCGCTTCTGTGGATCCCTAGTGATATCTGCATTGCTTACTGTACTTATTTCCTTGTTTCACTTGAAAGAAAGTTACTGTTTGTCATTTTTGCATTTAAGTTACCTATAACACATTGCATTTAAGTTACCTGGCACTTGCTCACTAAAGCAATTATATAAGTCAGCACTAAAAAATTAAAAGCACTACACCCTCACAAACTCCCCTTGAGTACCTTGTTCCCCATTTGCCCTTTTTTTCAATTATAAAAGAATTCCCAATACTACCCTAGCATGTCCAAAGGTCAATTGTCAATCTCCTCTCCGGTCCAGCTGGTGAATCTGGGATTCTTGAGGCAATGTTACAACTGCCTCATGTACACAGACAACCCTCTCCTCCTCCCAACAAATTCCAACACATGTGAGAGATGCAACCATATAGCCAAACTGGAGGCTAAGCTCTCTCAACTCAGTACTGGCGTAACCAGTCAGGAGGAGAAGGAAACTACACTCACTACAATTCCAGTCTCACATAGACGTACCACGACAGCAAACCAAACACATAAACACACAAAAACATACTCAGAGGCTCTAAATAAAAATCTGTCTAAGCAGCAGAGACCTCCAAAGCAGACACCCAAGCAACCGCTACCCCAAAACAAAACATGTGCAACACATAGCTCAAAAAGCCAGTGTGCCGAACAGTCACAGCCCTTAAGGCTAAACAACACACCTGATACACTTGTAATAGGTGACTCTATCGTCAGGCACACTGACATCCCGCTCACCAGGCTGAACAAGGAGAAGTCACGGTGAGCTGCCTGTCGGGCGCTAGGATCCGCCACATAACACAAGCACTCAGGTCACTCCAAGGCAAGTACAAATATGACTCAGTCATTGTCAATGCTGGTGTGAATGACCTGAGATGTACCTCCCTGGACTACATGAAAAGAGACATAGAAGAGCTCTCTGAGCATGTATCCCAGGCCGTTATGACCCTGACCTTGAGTAGCATCTTACCCTCACCAAGAATGATGCCACAATATGAAGACAAGATGATCAATTTCAACAATTGGCTTAAGTATTGTTGTCATTCAAAGGGGATCCAATGCCTGTCAGCCTGGGATGACATGCTCGACAAGCCATGATGCTTCGCTAGGGACGGCTTGCACCTGTCACCCCTGGGCTTTCGGATATTGGCAAAGGCTCTTGCTACCCCCATAGTGCCTTTTTTAGGCAAGGCTCAAAAGACAAACCCACCTCCATAGGTATCACAAGGGATAAGAAACTAAGAGTAATGCTACTCAATGCCAGAAGTCTAAACCTCTCCTTAGCATGGAGAACATCGATATCTGTGTAGTAATAGAAACCTGGTTCAAGGCTCCCGAGAGCACCCCAGCACTACCAGGTTATACCTCATACCATGCTTTTTGGCCCCAAAACTTGGACCGAACCACAAAAGGAGTGGGAGTATCAATATTCGTCAAAGATACCCACACCTCCAGGTTGGTGGCACAGCACGAAGCATCAGAGACTATCCATGTGCAACTAACAGTGGATAAAACTGCCTTACAGTTTATAGCCTGCTACAGACCACCCTCCCAAACCCAGGAACCCCACTCGGCCTTCCTGAGAACACTGGAAAATATGAAGGTCTCTTCAAACACCATTATATTGGGCGACTTCAACTACCCAAACATAGACTGGGAGCATTACTCTAGCTCCAACACCCTAGCCCAAAGGTTCCTAGAATTTATAAACTCAAATGCTATGGAACAACTTGTTACCACTCCCACAAGAGGGGAAAACATACTGGACCTGATCATCACCAACATGGGGACTCTATGCTCCAGACCAGAAGTGGATCCCTCACTGGTAAGATCAGACCATAAACTAATCTCACTGGATATTCACATCCCGACCCCAACCCCTGCCCAGAAAACCACATGAAAACTTCTCTAAAGCACATTTCACACTCCTCAAAACCGAGGTGGAATCCTTCAAAGCCCCCGGGCATGTGAAAAATACGGCCCAGACCGCAGAATCCTTTATAAACGCATTCTATGAACACCTTCAGGAATGCATGGATCATGCAATCCCAAATAAAACCAAGACCCAATCCTCCAAAGGCAGACGTCCTGTCTGGTGGACCCCAGCCACAAACAAACTATACAATAGAAGGAGGAAGCTACTACATGATAGAGCAAAATCCCAAAAAGGGAAGACATCTCTGATCAGTATTAGCAAAAAACTACGGGCACTCATAAAATCGTCTAAGGCCAGCTTTGAGAGAAAAATTGCACAGGACACTAAGGATAATCACAAGACTTTCTTTAGTTATGTTAGGAACCTGGGTGGGAATTCCCAGATATGCTCAGAATTAGTCTAAAATGACAAAAAATACACCGAACCCACAGACATTGCCAACATTCTAGCTGACAGGTTCAGCGCAAACTTCTCCCCCCCCCACACCAAAATTGCAAATATCTATCCCAGCAGAGTGCTGGTCCCCTGACATCTCAGATGCTCAGGTAAGAGCCGCCCTCTCCAAAGCAAAAAGCACAGCATCAGTGGAACCAGACAGTGTCCTGGGCTGCGTCCTACATGAACTCCAAGAAGAGCTAAACCCAAACATAAAACTACTGTTCAATCTCAGCCTTACTACAGGATATGTACCCAAAGAGTGGCGTACAGCAACAGTGGTCCCTCTCCACAAAGGTGGTGCCTCAATGGATCCATAAGCCTGACTAGCTTGGTCTGCAAAGCTATGGAAAGGATCATCATGGACCTCATAAATAAAGATATTGGGGACCTACAGACACTGGATCCTACCCAGTTCGGCTTTGTTAAGGGCAGATCCTGCCTCTTAAACCTGGTCGATTTCTTTGAAACAGTCACCAAGGCCATTGACAAGGGGAAGGTGGTCCACACAGCCTACCTGGACCTTGCAAAAGCCTTCGATACAATACCCCACTCGGGCATTATAGATAAGCTCACCAGCTTAAATATAAACCCCTATGTCACTAGATGGGTTGCAAACAGGCTCAAGGACAGAATCCACATGGTTAGAATTGCTGGAGCCATGTCAGACTCCAAACCAGTTACAAGTGGTGTCCCACAAGGCTCAGTCCTGGGACCTCTCTTGTTCGGAATATATTTCTCGGAGGTACAGGCCAACACGGAAGGACTGTGGCTGACCAAGTTCGCAGATGACTGCAAACTGGGTGCCATAATCGACTCTCCAGCCGACACAAACATCCTCCAAAAGGGCCTCATAGAAACAGACAACTGGTGCCAGAGCCATGGCCTCAAGCTAAATGCCAAAAAGTGTATAGTCATCCCCTTTGGCAAAAACAAAGTTCCCACAAATTACCACATAGCTGGTAATCCATTAAGTACAGAAGAAGTAATTAGGGACCTGGGGACCCAAGTTGATTGCAATCTCTCATTTGACAACCACGTGGTCAAAGTGGTTAGAAAAACATTTTATATAGCCCACCTAATCATGAAGGGATTCACATCTAGATCAGTGGAGGTCATCATGCCTCTTTACTCATCCCTCACCAGGCCCATAATTGAGTACAATGCCCCTTTTGGGATGTACCTTACCAGACACCTGCAGCAACTGGAAAGACCCCAAAAGTACCTCACCAAGAGGATCAAAGGGTTCAAACAGATGCCATATGCTGCCCGGTTAAAGAAACTCCAGCTCTACTCAGTGGCATACCGCCTGCTCAGAGGCGATCTGTGCCTGGCGTATAAAGCCATGTCCAACCCGGAATTAATGGACATACTGCACCTCAGAAAATCCAAATCCCATCGAGCTACGCGCTCGAGAGACTTGAACCTCAGCACTGAAATAAATAGGACATGCTGGAGGGACAGATTCATAACCCAGAGGCTCCCTTCACTCTGGAATAAAATCCCAGTCCAGGTTAGGCAGAGTCCCTCACTGACTCTCTTCAAGAGGAATCTTGATGAGTGGATGGGAGATCGTAGGTTTACCCCGGGTATCACTTCTGTGTCACTGTTAGACAGAGGCACAGTATACTAACCTCGAAAAAGGGCATAGCAAAATTAATTTAAAATGGGTGGTGAAAGCCAAACACACTCTGGCTAGGCTTATGAATGCCCTAGGGCAGATAGCCTAGTATGAACCTATGAACCTATGAACCTATGAGTTTCTGAGAGCTCTAGGTTTCATGGCATCCACCATTCTAATGCTCCCTCTGGCCAAACTTCACATGAGAAAGTTTCAGTGGGTTCTGAAGTCAGTGTGGCTTCAACATACATATCCTCTAGACTTTGTAGTTCCTCTTCTTCCTTGTCTCAGACAGGTACTTCACTGGTGGATTTAGCAGTTATCCCTGAATCCAGGGATCCCTTTGTATCCCCTCTTCCCTCTCAGGAATTGTTCACAGATGCTTCAGACAAGGGGTGAGGGTGACATTTGGCTTCCTAAATGTACAGTGGGTGTGGTTGCCTAATCAGCAGAAGGAGCACACAAATGTGAAAGAAATGAAAGCTCTTCTACTGGCTCTTCAGGCCTTTCATTTTCTTTTTAATCCAGGGCCTTCCAAGTTCAATACCACAGTGATGTGGTATATCAACAAACAGGGAGAAATGAAATATTGTCTTCTTTGCTGGTTGGTACTTCTGGTATTGGAGCTTGTTGTCAAGTGTCAAGTGACTCTTCAGGAAGTTTTTATCCCTTCCAGTCAGAACATTGTAGTAGACACTCTGAGTAGGTCCTTAACTCAGTCCCATGAATGGATACTTCACAGGAATGTGTTTCTGGACATTATCCATCAGTGGGGTACTCCTCAAGTGGATCTTTTTGCCTCCCCTCTGAACAGACTTCTTCTGTTTTCTGCCAGAGTCCCAGGTCCTCTGGTATGGAAAGTGCACATACTCTCATTTTCTTGGAGGGGGATATTTCTTTCTGCATTCCCTCCCCTTCCTCTCATTCCAAAAATCTTATTCAAAATTCAACAGGATGCTCCCAAAATCTTGTTGGTGACTCCCTTTTTGCTACAACAGCACTGATTCCCTCTTCTGCATCTAGCCAGGGGTAATCATCACAAGTTGCCTCACAAGGTTGATCTAATCACACAAGACAAGGGATCTCTTAACCATCCCCACCTGTCCACTCTTCAAATGACATTGCGGGTGATAGGATTTTGATTCTTCATAGACACCTTTTTTTTTCTGAGGACATGTTGCAAGTCCTGTAGGAGGCCAGGAAACCTACTGCTAGGAAATCCTACTTAGCTAAATGGAAGAGGTTTGCTTTTTGGAATTTTGCTGGTAACCTGGACCCACTTAGTGTGGATGTTCCTTCACCTCTCTTTTATATGTGTGAGTTGCTCAATGATGGTTTGGCCTATTCTTCTATTAAGGTCCACCTATCAGCTATCTCTGCTTGTCTGTCATTTTCTCCTCCTATTATAGGTTCATAGGTAGGTACTAGGCTATTGGCCCTAGGGTCTATATAAGCCTAGCCAAAAAATGTACCCTGGCTTTTGCCACCCAAGAAAATTATTTTCCTGTGCCCCTGTCGAGCAGAGCCACAGAAGTGATCCCTGGGGTGAATTTCCCATTTCCCATCCAATCATCAAGATTTTTATTGAAGAGTGCTAATGAGGAGCTCTGTTTGACATAGATAGGTAGTCTGTTCCAGAGTATGGGAAGTCTCTGGGACAGGAATCTATCCCTCCAGCATGTTCTGTTTATTGTGGTGACAAGGTTTAGGTCCCTAGAGCGTGTAGCTTGGAGGGATTGAGATTTCTTTAAGTTGAGCATGTCCAACCGCTCTGGGTTTGACATAGCTTTGTATGTTAGGCAGAGATCGCCCCTGAGTAGGCGATATGCAATGGAGTAAAGCTGTAGTTTTTTGAGACGGTCTGCATACGGCATCTGTTTGAGGCCAGTAATCCTCTTTGTGAGGTATTTCTGTGGTCTTTCCAGTTGTTGTAGATGTCTTGTAAGGTACATACCAAAAGGGCATTGTACTCTATAATGGGTCTAATGAGTGATGAGTAGAGGGGAACAATGACCTCTTTTTTTCTGGATGAGAATCCTTTTGTGATGAGATGAGCCACGTAGAAGGATTTCCTGACCACTGTGGTGATGTGATTATCAAAGGAGAGACTACTGTCCACCTGTGTCCCAAGGTCTCTTATCACATTTTCGGCATTAAGTAGACTACCAGCTATGTGGTAGTTCATGGGTACAGAGTTTTTACCAAAGGGGATGACAATACACTTTTTGGCATTGAGCTTCAGGCCATGGCTTTGACACCAGGTATCTGTCTCAGTGAGGCCCTTTTGTAGTTTGTCCACATCGTTAGGAGTTTTGATTATGGCTCCTAGTTTGCAGTAATCTGAAAACTTTGTTAGCCAAAGACCTTCTCTGTTAGCCTGCACTTCAGAGAAGTAGATACCAAACAGGAGAGGACCCAGGACTGAACCCTGTGGTACTCCACTTGTCACTGGTCTGAAGTCAGATTTGGAATCCGCTACTTTCACAGTGTGGGTTCTGTCCATGAGCCAGTTGGCAAGCCATCTTGTGACATAGGGATTTATACCTAGTTTAGTGAGCTTATCTATAATTCCAGAGTGGGGGGTGGTGTCGAAAGCGTTGGTGAGATCTAGATAAGCTGTGTGAACCATTTTACCCTTATCTATGGCTTTGGTGACTGCTTCAAAGAAGTCAATCATGTTTAGGAGACATGATCTGCCTTTTACAAATCCAAACTGGGTAGGGTCCAGAGTTTGGAGATTACCAATGTCTTTGTTTATGAGTTCCATGATGATACGTTCCATGGCCTTGCAGACCAGGCTTGTCAGGCTAATGGGGTGGTAGTTCCCGTGTTCCGTCGTGGCTCCCCCTTTGTGGAGTGGGATAACCGTCGCGGTGCACCATTCAGTGGGTACAAAGCCTGAGGTGAGGCTATGATTGAACATGGTACTTAGGTAGGGTGCCAGTTCATTCTGTAGTTCGTGTAGAACGCAGCCTGGGATATTGTCAGGTCCCATGAATGCTGTGTTCTTGGCTTTGGAGAGTGTGTTTTTTACCTGTGCAGCCATGATTATAGGAACTTTACATTCTTCTGGAATAGAGATGGGCCCTCTAGTGGGTGAGAGGGGGGTAAAGTTAGCACTGAACCTATCTGCTAGGATGTTGGCAATATCAGTTGGTTCTGTATATTTAGTGCCATTGTGCTGTAACTCAGAGCAGATCTGAGTGTTCCCATTGAGATTCTTGACATAGCTATAGAATGCTTTGTGGTTGTCTTTAGAGTCAGTGGCAATTTTGTTTTTGTAACTAGCTTTGGAGGATTTTATGAGGGATCACAGCTTCTTACTGAGGTTGATCAGGGAGTTCCTCCAGTCATGGGATGTTACTCTTTTTTGCAACAGTTTCTTTCTTCTGTTGTAGAGTTTGTTTATGGCAGAGGACCACCAGATTGGCTTCCTTTTTTTGGAAGTTAACATCTTGGTTCTATTAGGGATAGCATGATCCATGCACTCGTGTAAGTGCTTATAAAGTGCATTTATGTAGGATTCAGCAGTCATACCTCTACTGTCCGCCTGCATGGGTGTCATGAAGTTTCCCACTTCTGTCTTAAGAAGTGTGAAATTGGCTTTGGAGAAGTTTTTTATGATGGTTTCCCTAATTGGGGGTGGGGGTGGGATGTGGATGTCTAGGCTGATTAGCTTGTGGTCTGATCTGACCAGCGAGGAATTGACCTCTGGTGTGGAACACCGGTTTCCCATGTTGGTAATGACCAGGTCTAGGATATTGCTGCCCCTGGTGGGGGTGTGAATAAGTTGATCCAAGGTGTTGGAATTTATGAATTCTAAAAAACGTTGAGCAAAAGAGTTGGTACATGAGTAATTTTCCCAGTTAATGGTGGGGTAGTTGAACTCGCCCATTATTAGGGTGTTGGGTTGTTCCCTGATACTTTCCAGTGTATCAAGAAATGAGGAGTGGGAATCCTGGGGCATGGTGGGGGGTCTGTAGCAAGCTACAATTTGGATTGCGGTCTTGCCCAGAGTTAGTTGCACTTGGATAATCTTGGATACATTATGCTGTGCAACTAGCCTAGAGGTGTGGATATCCTTAATGAATGTGGACACGCCTCCACCTTTAATGCTTGATTCTGGGTTAGGTGGCCGAAAGATATGGTATGAATTGTAGCCTGGTAATGCAGGGGTGCTCTCTGGAGCTTTAAACCAGGTCTGTGTCACTGCACAGATGTCAATGTTCTCCATTTTAAGGAGTGCCTCGAGTGAGTGCATTTTGAGGTTTAGTCTTCTAGGATTGAGTAGCATTACCCTCAGATTTTGCTTGCTTGTACCTGTTACAGTGGTGAATTTGTCATTTGAACCTTGCCTAAAAAAGGCACTATAGGGGTGGCAAGAGCCTTAGCCAGTATCCAGAATCCTAAGGGCGACAGGTGCAGGCTATCTCCGGCAAAGCATCATGGTCTGTCGATCATGTCGTCCCAGGCAGACAAATACTGGATCCCCTTAGAATGACACCAGAAGCTTAGCCAATTGTTGAAGTTAATCATTTTGTCCTTGTACTGTGGTATCATTCTGGGTGATGGCAGGATGCTACTCAGGGTTAGGGTCATACCTGCCTGAGATACAAGATCAGAGAGCTCCTCCATGTCTCTTTTCATGTAGTCCAGGGAGGTACATCTCAGGTCATTCACACAAACATGGACAATGACTGTGTCATATTTGTACTCATTGTGGAGTGACCTGAGTGCATGCATTATATGGCGGATCCTGGCACCTGACAGGCAGCTGACAGTAACTTTCTCCTTGTTTAGTCTAGTGAGTTGAACATCAGTGTGCTTTAGCTACTAGATTTGAAGTGAAACAATTTCTTAAAGGCCTTATAAGACCTTGAGGGAAGCCTGGTCCTCTTCCCTGGGATCTTTTGGGCCTGCTGCTTCAGCTACCTTGCAAAATTGTTCCCCAAAGAGTGTTCTTTTGTTAGCTATTACTTCTGCCAGATAGGTGTCTGAGTTTTAGGCCATTATTGGTTGTCCTCCTTTTTTGATTGTTCTTGAGGACAGAGTGTCCTTGCACACTATCTGCAACAGGTCTCCAAGTTGAACAGCCTCTGGCATGTTAGGACAATGTAGGTAAGGAAAGTCATCAAGCCAGATCCATAAGTTTGGGATAAGGATTGGCTCTAAGGGCTGGGTCAGCCAGGCTCAGGTGTGAAGTGGGGCTGGGTGCATGCCGCGGCTAGATGAGGCATCACCCCCTTGCCATGCCCACTCTCCCAGGAGTGGCCGGCGGCAGTGTGTCTGGACGTGCTCCAGGCCTTTCCTGTGGATCACCCTGGCTGTGACCACATCATCTGGCAGCTAGCAGCTGACTTAGAACTGGTGCAGACCAGGGGAATCCAGCAGTTTAATTAAAACAAGGCATTGTGAAGGCCCGAGATAGGTATTGAGGTGATGTGATTTCTGCCCAGTGATCTGAATGTCAAAGTAAAGAAATTCAATGAAGTGTGGGTAAATGGTGGAAGTAACTATGACTCTCTTAAGGTAGCCAAATGCCTCATCATCTAATTAGTGATGTGAATGAAAGGGTGAATGAGATTCCCACTGTCCCTAACTACTATCTAGCAAAACCACAGCCAAGGGAACAGGCTTTGCAGAATCAGCGGGGAAAGAAGACCCTGTTGAGTTTGAATCTAGTCTGGCACTGAGAAGGGACATGAGAGGTGTAGAATAAGTGGGAGGCCTCGGCCGCCAGTGAAATACCACTACTCATAGTTTTTTTTCACTTACCTGGTAAAGCGGAGGGTTGAGCCCCACCGGGGCTCTCACTTCTGGCTTCAAGCACCCGGCCGACTGTGCGCAACCCACTCCAGGAACAGTGTCAGGTGGGGAGTTTGACAGGGGTGGTATTTATTGTGTAAATAATGCCCTTCCAGGGGTGAAGAAGGCGGATGCCACAGAACACTCCTGGGTGGGCAGTATTTACACAAAAACACATTCTACTCAACTCTTTGCTTGCATATACATTCCTTCAAACAAACAAACAAAAATAAATACAGAGGAAATATACCCCAAATGCCACATTCCCTTTCTAAAGAGTGGATTTCCATTTGTGGTGAGTGGTCCCCATTGTTTTCAAATTAAAAAAGCATGATGCAGCAATTTTTCTGTCTCTGTGATATGTTTACCCTAGTCATCTTCCAGACTGCACACAGCACTAAAGCTGAATGAAATCACATGAGACTTTCATTAGATGGTTAATGAGCTATCACTTAATCAGTCTATTAATCTGCCTACTCTCTGCAAACTGACAGTGAGAGGGTGCTTTATACTTGGAACATGCATAGGCAGCTTAGGGTTTATTTGGATATGACTATGGCTATTAGAAAATCTGATCAGTTATTTGTTTTTTTTTCATCCTAGATCTTTGGGACTTGCTGTATCCAAGCAAGCTATTTCTTCTTGGATTTCTAAGGCTATTTCCTTTTTTTACACTTTTCGTGGCAAGAGCCTTCCTTCTTCAATTAAGGCTTATTCCACTAGAACCATGGCTTCTTCTGGTGCTTTTTTCAATGGCTTAGATACTAATTCTATTCTTGAACTAGCTGCCTAAATGTCTGTGCATACCTTTACCAAGCACTACAAGTTGGATGGTATCTCTAGAGCCAGGGCTGGTTTTGCTAGTTCCGTTCTTCACATTTTTTAGGGGCCTCTTCTGCTCCTACCCCTCCCAAGTTTCTTCTTGAGCTTTGGCATTCTCCCATATGTTAGAATACTGCAGCAGTAAATGCAAGGACATAGTACAGTTGTGTAAGACCTTACCATAATGGTAGATGTCCTTGCCTTCACTGCTGCAATATCCGCTCCTTACCTCCATCACCCTAGTTCTTTGCCTTCCTGGATGTACAGGTCACCTCTTGGTTTCTTGGACAGGTGTTCCTGAGGCAATCAGTTCTAGTCTTGGTAGGCCTGAACATCATCATTATGCCCTAAATTACGCAAGGAGCATTTGGGTGATGGTCAGCATACCTTTAAAGCAACAGGAGTCTTTTGGTAGACTGGTCGGACATCAGGCTTCCACAGCAGGGGACCCCATATGTTAGAATACTGCAGAAGTGAAGGCAAGGACATCTACCTTTAAGGTAAGAATTTATACAACTGTACTTTTCAAATAAAGGTATGCTGTCTCAAGTGAAGGATATCTATGACAGTCCTGAACGAAATGAAGGCACCAAAATGAACCGGATCTTTAATTGTAAGACAACAGAAAAAGGTGAAATTTAAAAATGCTTTGTATAGTTTGAGAGAGGGTATTGAACATTCCTGAAACTCAAAGTGAAAGAAATTTGAGTCAACTGGGCCATGATAATGGAGAAAGTAGAGTTAAAATCAAATAGATGCAATAAAATATAAGATGTCTTATATAAGGGCTTAAGAAGAACAAATATGCTGTGGGCTAGCCCAAAAAACAAATCTCTCTCTCTTGCTATGATAAAGATTAAATGGAACCATTTTGAGATGTTAAAATTCTCAATACTCCTATCAGAAGAGACTCATCTTTAGCCATCACTGGTAGTGGAGAAACAAACTGGTTTATTTCAAACTGTGTAGGTCCGGGTGAGGCTTCACGGAGGAGTGAGAGGTTATATTCAAAACTGGACATAGAAGTCATGTGAAAACTTAGATATATAGACCAAACAAGGGCTGTGAGAATCAAGTGTTGCCTTGCACCTCACAGTTTTCTACAGAAATACTGGACATCAAGGAAGGGGTGGGAATGTGTATATAAGGCCAGGGGGCCTTTGCTGAGGCAGGATGTCTATTGATGATTGCCCATAGGGGGGAATTATGGCAAAACAGCTGCTGCAGTTGGTGTTATGTGGGTTGGCAAATTAACCACAGATGGATTTGTCCCAGCAATTGAATAACGTGTTGGTTGCTGATGGACTGAGGGACCAAACACAAGGCATTAAGAAACCCCTGATGAGTCTCTCCTCAAGGCAAATGAATCAACCAGGATGTCTGTTGCTATCAGAAAGCAGCGAGAGGCTATTACCCTTTGCCAGACACTCATGGCTTCCCAACATGAAGCATAAAATACAGTTCACCCTTGTTTGTTAATGTAACAAACTATCCTCAGGTTATCTGTTTGGATGGATATCACATCCTGTGGAAAACAGTGCTGAAATTCCTACAACAGTAGTATTGCCCTCAGCTGAAGGACATGCATGTGAAAATTGCCCTCATCTGTTCATAGACCTCAAACCATTCTCCTGTGAAAATGCCCTCACCTAAGGGAGGATGTGTCACTGGTTACTGTGGGTTATGGTAGTGAGATCTGAAATAATCTTCCCATTCAAACCAGTGGGTATTGTACTCACCACTGAATATGCCTTTTTCATGATTCAGTAAGGATTATGGTCGTGTAAAGGAGTTGAAACCTTTGCATCCACTGAAATTAAAGGATCCACTGTAATATTCTCGGTTGGAAGAGGTCAAATTCTACCATCAGAAATGAAGAGGCCATCAGACATGAAACCCTGAAAACCAACACAACCAGTGGAGGCTCGATGAGTAACAGATACTCCACTGCAAATTGTAAAGTCTGAATTCTGTCCTGATAAAAAAATACAATAGAGAGAGACAGACAGAGAGATAGTTATCCCACTGACACCCCAGGAATGCTATTTTCTTAGTGTGGAACAGGTTGGACTTCCACAGGTTTAGAGATATGCCTAGCAACTTCCAAAGATCATCGTCGTCATCTCTTTTCCATT
The DNA here is from genome assembly GCF_019279795.1 of Protopterus annectens. NCBI lineage: Eukaryota > Metazoa > Chordata > Ceratodontiformes > Protopteridae > Protopterus > Protopterus annectens. Next base: position 1,483,760,266 of record NC_056743.1, on the reverse strand, counting down.
CTTTACATGCGGTTGATGTGTTGTGTCATATGTCGCCAACTCTAAGAATTACTACGCTACAAACTTGTCAGCTGCATAGATACTTTTCACAGTACCTGGTAGTTTAAGTGGCTGATTGTTCCCTGCTGTGCAGTCATAGAACTTGGCTCTGCCTGCTCTGTTCCACTCTCACTACACTCGGGCTTCACTCCACTACACTATCCTACCCCCAAATCACTTGAATTTATTCTAAACCTAACCTCTCACACTTATCTACCATTCACCACCTATACAATTTTCATTTATAAAGTAGCTCACATTTCCACACTAACCTTAACAACACCATCCAAAACAGCTCTTATACTCACTTTCCTCACCTGTCTAGAGGAAAGTAGTTTTTTATTCAGGCATGTCCAAGGATCAGCTCCCAGTTTTCTCTCCTGTCTATCTGGTGAATCTGGACATGTTGGGGCAATGTAGCAATTGCCTCATGTACACAGACACCCCACTCCTCCTACCACCCAACACCACAACCTGTGAGAGATGCACTTATCTAGCCAAACTGGAGGTAAAGCTCTCTCCAACCAAGACTGAACTTGACAGACAAGAGGAGAAGGTAAACACTTGCACTACACCACACTCATCACATAGTCCCACTAAACCTACACCACCAAAATCCATACATAGAAACACAAAAACATTCGCGGAGGCTCTCAGTAATAATCTGCTCAAGCAACAGAGACCTCCAAAGCAGAAACGCAAGCAACCACCACCCCCCAACACAACTGAAATGACACATAGCCCACAGACTCAGTGTGCCACTCAACCACACCCCTTAAGGCAAAACAATGTACCCAACACACTAGTCATTGGTGACTCTATAGTCAGGCACAATGAGGTCCCACTCACTAGGCTAAACAAGGAGAAGGTTACTGTCAGCTGCCTGTTGGGTGCCAGAATCCACCACATAAACCACTCACTCAGGTCACTCCACAAGTACAAATATGACTCTCTCATTGTCCATGTTGGTGTGAATGACCTGAGATGTACCTCCCTGGACTACATGAAAAGAGACATGAAAGAGCTCTCCGATCTTGTAGCCCAGGCAGGTATGAACCTAGCCCTGAGTAGCATCCTGCCATTGCCCAGAATGATACCGCAGTACAAGGACAAAATGATTGACTTCAACAATTGTCTAAGCTTCTGGTGTCATTCTAAGGGGATCCAGTATCTGTCTGCCTGGGACGACATGGTCGACAGACCATGATGCTTTGCCAGAGATGGCCTGCACCTGTCACCCCTGGGATTCCAGATACTGGGTAAGGCTCTTGCTGCCCCTACAGTGCCTTTTTTAGGCAAAGTTCAAATGACAAATTCACCACTGTAACAGGAACAGGCAAGCAAAAACTTAGAGTAATGCTACTCAATGCTAGAAGTCTAAACCGTGAAATGCACTCCCTCGAGGCACTCTTTAAAATGGAGAACATTGATATCTGTGCAGTGACTGACACCTGGTTCAAGGCTCCAGGGAGCACACCTGCATTACCAGGCTATAACTCATACCACACTTTTCGGCCACCTAACCTGGACTGGAACACCAAAGGCGGAGGTGTGTCCATATTCATTAAGGATATCCACACCTCCAGGCTAGTTGCTCAGCATAATGCATCCAAGGTTATCCAAGTGCAACTAACTCTGGGCAAAGCTGCAATCCAAATTGTAGCTTGCTACATATCCCCCACCATGACCCAGGATTCCCACTCCTCTTTTCTTGATATACTGGAAAATATTAGGGTTCAACCAAACACCCTAATAATGGGTGATTTCAACTACCCCACCATTAACTGGGAAAACTACTCATGTACCAACTCCTTCACTCAGCGCATTCTGGAATTCATAAATTCCAATGCCCTGGATCAACTTATCCACACCACCGCCAGGGGCAACAATATCCTAGACCTAGTCATTACCAACATGAGTGACTGGTGTTCCACATCTGAAGTCAACTCCTCGTTGGTCAGATCCAACCATAAGCTAATCACCCTAGATACCCACATCCCGCCCTCATCCCCCATTAAGGAAATCATGGTAAAAAATTTCTCCAAAGCCAACTTCATGCTTCTTAAGACAGAAGTGGCGAACTTCATGACACCCATGCAGATGGACAATACAGTTATGACTGCTGAATCCTACACAGATGCACTCTGTAAGCACTTACACGAGTGCATGGATCGTGCCATCCCAAACAGAACCAAGACGCTATCCTCCAAAAAAAAAGGAAGCCAATCTGGTGGTCCCCTGCCATAAAAAAACTCTACAACAGAAGGAAGAAACTGTTGCAAAAGAGAGTAAAATCCCATGAGCGGAGGAGTTCTCTCGTCAGCCTCAGTAAGAAGCTGAGATCCCTTATAAGATCCTCCAAAGCTAGCTACGAAAACAAAATCACCACTAATTCTAGGGACAACCACAAAGCATTCTATAGCTATGTCAAGAATCTCAATGGCAACACCCAGATCTGCTCTGAGTTACAGCACAACAGCATGAAAATTACAGAATCAACTGATGTTGCCAACATCCTGGCAGATAGGTTCAGTGCTAACTTTACCCCCCCTCTCACCCCTAAAGGGCCCATATCTGTACAGGAAGAAAGCAGAGTCCCTGTAATCACAACTATGCAGGTAAAAGCTGCACTCTCTAAACCCAAAAACACAGCATCCATGGGACCGGACAACATCCCAGGCTGCGTTTTACACGAACGTTAGAACAAACTGGCTCCCCACCTAAGCACCATGTTCAATGATAGTCTCACATCAGGCTTTGTGCCCACTGAATGGCGCACAGAAACGGTTATTGCACTCCACAAAGTGGGAGCCACCACTGATCCCGGGAACTATCACCCTATTAGCCTGATGAACCTGGTCTGTAAGGCCATGGAATGTATCATCATGGAACTCATAAACAAAGATGTTGGTAACCTCCAAATTCTGGACCCTACCCAGTTCAGTTTTGTGAAAGGCAGATCATGCCTCCTGAACCTGATCAACTTCTTTGAGGCTGTCACTAAAGCTGTAGACAAGGATAAGGTGGTTCACACAGCCTATCTTGACCTCGCCAAGGCTTTTGACACCATCCCCCATTCTGGAATTATAGCTAAACTCACTAAACTAGGTATAAATCCCTATGTCACAAGATGGGTTGCCAATTGGCTCACTGACAGAGCCCACACTGTAAAAGTTGCAGACTCCAAATCTGACTTCAAACCAGTGACAAGTGGAGCACCACAGGGTTCAGTCCTGGGACCTCTCCTGTTTGGTATCTACTTCTCTGAAGTACAGGCTAACACAGAAGGCCTTTGGCTAATGAAGTTCACAGATGACTGTAAACTAGGAGTCATAGTTGAGTCCCCAAATGATGTGGACATCCTACAGAAGGGCCTCACTGAGAAAGATGCCTGGTGTCAGAGCAACGGCCTCAAGCTCAGTGCCAAAAAGTACATTGTAATCCCCTTTGGTAAAAACTCTGTACCCATGAACTACCACATAAGCGTCAGTCTACTTAACGCCCAATGTGTGATAAGAAACCTGGGGACCCAGGTGGACAGTAGTCTCTCCTTTGATACTCACATCGCCATAGCAGTCAGGAAATCTTTCTAAGTGGCACACCTCATCACAAAAGGGTTCTCATCTAGGAAAAAAGAGGTCATTGTTCCCTTCTACTCGACACTCATTAGACCCATTATAGAGTACAATGCCCCTTTTGGAATGTACCTCACAAGACATCTGCAGCAACTGGAAAGGCCACAGAAGTACCTCACAAAGAGGATTACTGGCCTTAAACAGATGCCCTACACTGACCATCTCAAAAAACTCCAGCTTTACTCCGTAGCATATCACCTACTCCGAGGTGATCACTGCCTAACATATAAAGCTATGTCAAACCCAGAGCTGTTGGACATGCTGCACCTAAAGAAATCCCAATCCCTCCGAGCTACATGCTCTAGGGAGCTAAACCTTGTCACCACAATAAACAGGACATGCTGGAGGGATAGATTCCTGTCCCAGAGACTACCCATACTCTGAAACAAGGTACCCATCTATGTCAAGCAAAGTTCCTCATTAGCACTCTTCAAGAAAAATCTTAATAAGTGGATGGGAAATAGGTGTGGTTGCCTCATCAGCAGAAGGAGCACACAAATGTGAAAGAAATGAAAGCTCTTCTACTGGCTCTTCAGGCCTTTCATTCTCTTTTTAATCCAGGGCCTTCCAAGTTCAATACCACAGTGATGTGGTATATCAACAAACAGGGAGAAATGAAATATTGTCTTCTTTGCTGGTTGGTACTTCTGGTATTGGAGCTTGTTGTCAAGTGTCAAGTGACTCTTCAGGAAGTTTATATCCCTTCCAGTCAGAACATTGTAGTAGACACTCTGAGTAGGTCCTTAACTCAGTCCCATGAATGGATACTTCACAGGAATGTGTTTCTGGACATTATCCATCAGTGGGGTACTCCTCAAGTGGATCTTTTTGCCTCCCCTCTGAACAGACTTCTTCTGTTTTCTGCCAGAGTCCCAGGTCCTCTGGTATGGAAAGTGCACATCCTGTCATTTTCTTGGAAGGGGATATTTCTTTCTGCATTCCCTCCCCTTCCTCTCATTCCAAAAATCTTATTCAAAATTCAACAGGATGCTCCCAAAATCTTTTCGGTGACTCCCTTTTTGCTACAACAGCACTGATTCCCTCTTCTGCATCTAGCCAGGGGTAATCATCACAAGTTGCCTCACAAGGTTGATCTAATCACACAAGACAAGGGATCTCTTAACCATCCCCACCTGTCCACTCTTCAAATGACATTGTGGGTAATAGGATTTTGATTCTTCATAGACACCTTTTTTTTCTGAGGACATGTTGCGAGTCCTGTAGGATGCCAGGAAACCTACTGCTAGGAAATCCTACTTAGCTAAATGGAAGAGGTTTGCTTTTTGGAATTTTGCTGGTAACCTGGACCCACTTAGTGTGGATGTTCCTTCACCTCTCTTTTATATGTGTGAGTTGCTCAATGATGGTTTGGCCTATTCTTCTATTAAGGTCCACCTATCAGCTATCTCTGCTTGTCTGTCATTTTCTCCTCCTATTATAGGTTCATAGGTAGGTACTAGGCTATTGGCCCTAGGGTCTATATAAGCCTAGCCAAAAAATGTACCCTGGCTTTTGCCACCCAAGAAAATTATTTTCCTGTGCCCCTGTCGAGCAGAGCCACAGAAGTGATCCCTGGGGTGAATTTCCCATTTCCCATCCAATAATCAAGATTTTTATTGAAGAGTGCTAATGAGGAGCTCTGTTTGACATAGATAGGTAGTCTGTTCCAGAGTATGGGAAGTCTCTGGGACAGGAATCTATCCCTCCAGCATGTTCTGTTTATTGTGGTGACAAGGTTTAGGTCCCTAGAGCATGTAGCTTGGAGGGATTGGGATTTCTTTAAGTGGAGCATGTCCAACAGCTCTGGGTTTGACATAGCTTTGTATGTTAGGCAGAGATCGCCCCTGAGTAGGCGATATGCAATGGAGTAAAGTTGTAGTTTTTTGAGACGGTCTGCATACGGCATCTGTTTGAGGCCAGTAATCCTCTTTGTGAGGTATTTCTGTGGTCTTTCCAGTTGTTGTAGATGTCTTGTAAGGTACATACCAAAAGGGCATTGTACTCTATAATGGGTCTAATGAGTGATGAGTAGAGGGGAACAATAACCTCTTTTTTTCTGGATGAGAATCCTTTTGTGATGAGATGAGCCACGTAGAAGGATTTCCTGACCACTGTGGTGATGTGATTATCAAAGGAGAGACTACTGTCCACCTGTGTCCCAAGGTCTCTTATCACATTTTCGGCATTAAGTAGACTACCAGCTATGTGGTAGTTCATGGGTACAGAGTTTTTACCAAAGGGGATGACAATACACTTTTTGGCATTGAGCTTCAGGCCATGGCTTTGACACCAGGTATCTGTCTCAGTGAGGCCCTTTTGTAGTTTGTCCACATCGTTAGGAGTTTTGATTATGGCTCCTAGTTTGCAGTAATCTGAAAACTTTGTTAGCCAAAGACCTTCTCTGTTAGCCTGCACTTCAGAGAAGTAGATACCAAACAGGAGAGGACCCAGGACTGAACCCTGTGGTACTCCACTTGTCACTGGTCTGAAGTCAGATTTGGAATCCGCTACTTTCACAGTGTGGGTTCTGTCCATGAGCCAGTTGGCAACCCATCTTGTGACATAGGGATTTATACCTAGTTTAGTGAGCTTATCTATAATTCCAGAGTGGGGGGTGGTGTCGAAAGCGTTGGCGAGATCTAGATAAGCTGTGTGAACCATTTTACCCTTATCTATGGCTTTGGTGACTGCTTCAAAGAAGTCAATCATGTTTAGGAGACATGATCTGCCTTTTACAAATCCAAACTGGGTAGGGTCCAGAGTTTGGAGATTACCAATGTCTTTGTTTATGAGTTCCATGATGATACGTTCCATGGCCTTGCAGACCAGGCTCGTCAGGCTAATGGGGTGGTAGTTCCCGTGGTCTGTCTTGGCTCCCCCTTTGTGGAGTGGGATAACCGTCGCGGTGCACCATTCAATGGGTACAAAGCCTGAGGTGAGGCTATGATTGAACATGGTACTTAGGTAGGGTGCCAGTTCATTCTGTAGTTCGTGTAGAACGCAGCCTGGGATATTGTCAGGTCCCATGAATGCTGTGTTTTTGGCTTTGGAGAGTGTGTTTTTTACCTGTGCAGCCATGATTATAGGAACTTTACATTCTTCTGGAATAGAGATGGGCCCTCTAGGGGGTGAGAGGGGGGTAAAGTTAGCACTGAACCTATCTGCTAGGATGTTGGCAATATCAGTTGGTTCTGTATATTTAGTGCCATTGTGCTGTAACTCAGAGCAGATCTGAGTGTTCCCATTGAGATTCTTGACATAGCTATAGAATGCTTTGTGGTTGTCTTTAGAGTCAGTGGCAATTTTGTTTTTGTAACTAGCTTTGGAGGATTTTATGAGGGATCTCAGCTTCTTACTGAGGTTGATCAGGGAGTTCCTCCAGTCATGGGATTTTACTCTTTTTTGCAACAGTTTCTTTCTTCTGTTGTAGAGTTTGTTTATGGCAGAGGACCACCAGATTGGCTTCCTTTTTTTGGAAGTTAACATCTTGGTTCTATTAGGGATAGCATGATCCATGCACTCGTGTAAGTGCTTATAAAGTGCATTTATGTAGGATTCAGCAGTCATACCTCTACTGTCTGCCTGCATGGGTGTCATGAAGTTTCCCACTTCTGTCTTAAGAAGTGTGAAGTTGGCTTTGGAGAAGTTTTTTACGATGGTTTCCCTAATTGGGGGTGGGGGTGGGATGTGGATGTCTAGGCTGATTAGCTTGTGGTCTGATCTGACCAGCTAGGAATTGACCTCTGGTGTGGAACACCGGTTTCCCATGTTGGTAATGACCAGGTCTAGGATATTGCTGCCCCTGGTGGGGGTGTGAATAAGTTGATCCAAGGTGTTGGAATTTATGAATTCTAAAAAACGTTGAGCAAAAGAGTTGGTACATGAGTAATTTTCCCAGTTAATGGTGGGGTAGTTGAACTCGCCCATTATTAGGGTGTTGGGTTGTTCCCTGATACTTTCCAGTGTATCAAGAAATGAGGAGTGGGAATCCTGGGGCATGGTGGGGGGTCTGTAGCATGCTACAATTTGGATTGCTGTCTTGCCCAGAGTTAGTTGCACTTGGATAATCTTGGATACATTATGCTGTGCAACTAGCCTAGAGGTGTGGATATCCTTAATGAATATGGACACGCCTCCACCTTTAATGCTTCATTCTGGGTTAGGTGGCCGAAAGGTATGGTATGAATTGTAGCCTGGTAATGCAGGGGTGCTCTCTGGAGCTTTAAACCAGGTCTGTGTCACTGCACAGATGTCAATGTTCTCCATTTTAAGGAGTGCCTCGAGTGAGTGCATTTTGAGGTTTAGTCTTCTAGGATTGAGTAGCATTACCCTCAGATTATGCTTGCTTGTACCTGTTACAGTGGTGAATTTGTCATTTGAACCTTGCCTAAAAAAGGCACTATAGGGGTGGCAAGAGCCTTAGCCAGTATCCAGAATCCTAAGGGCGACAGGTGCAGGCTATCTCTGGCAAAGCATCATGGTCTGTCGATCATGTCGTCCCAGGCAGACAAATACTGGATCCCCTTAGAATGACACCAGAAGCTTAGCCAATTGTTGAAGTCAATCATTTTGTCCTTGTACTGTGGTATCATTCTGGGTGATGGCAGGATGCTACTCAGGGTTAGGGTCATACCTGCCTGGGATACAAGATCAGAGAGCTCCTCCATGTCTCTTTTCATGTAGTCCAGGGAGGTACATCTCAGGTCATTCACACCAACATGGACAATGACTGTGTCATATTTGTACTCATTGTGGAGTGACCTAAGTGCATGCATTATATGGTGGATCCTGGCACCTGACAGGCAGCTGACAGTAACTTTCTCCTTGTTTAGTCTAGTGAGTTGAACATCAGTGTGCTTTAGCTACTAGATTTGAAGTGAAACAATTTCTTAAAGGCGTCCTTAATATAAGACCTTGAGGGAAGCCTGGTCCTCTTCCCTGGGATCTTTTGGGCCTGCTGCTTCAGCTACCTTGCAAAATTGTTCCTCAAAGAGTGTTCTTTTGTTAGCTATTACTTCTGCCAGATAGGTGTCTGAGTTTTAGGCCATTATTGGTTGTCCTCCTTTTTTGATTGTTCTTGAGGACAGAGTGTCCTTGCACACTATCTGCAACAGGTCTCCAAGTTGAACAGCCTCTGGCATGTTAGGACAATGTAGGTAAGGAAAGTCATCAAGCCAGATCCATAAGTTTGGGATAAGGATTGGCTCTAAGGGCTGGGTCAGCCAGGCTCAGGTGTGAAGTGGGGCTGGGTGCATGCCGCGGCTAGATGAGGCATCACCCCCTTGCCATGCCCACTCTCCCAGGAGTGGCTGGCGGCAGTGTGTCTGGACGTGCTCCAGGCCCTTCCTGTGGATCACCCTGGCTGTGACCACATCATCTGGCAGCTAGCAGCTGACTTAGAACTGGTGCAGACCAGGGGAATCCAACAGTTTAATTAAAACAAGGCATTGTGAAGGCCCGAGATAGGTATTGAGGTGATGTGATTTCTGCCCAGTGATCTGAATGTCAATGTAAAGAAATTCAATGAAGTGTGGGTAAATGGTGGAAGTAACTATGACTCTCTTAAGGTAGCCAAATGCCTCATCATCTAATTAGTGATGTGAATGAAAGGGTGAATGAGATTCCTACTGTCCCTAACTACTATCTAGCAAAACCACAGCCAAGGGAACAGGCTTTGCAGAATCAGCGGGGAAAGAAGACCCTGTTGAGTTTGACTCTAGTCTGGCACTGAGAAGAGACATGAGAGGTGTAGAATAAGTGGGAGGCCTCGGCCGCCAGTGAAATACCACTACTCATAGTTTTTTTCACTTACCTGGTAAAGCGGAGGGTTGAGCCCCACCGGGGCTCTCACTTCTGTCTTCAAGCACCCGGCCGGCTGTGCGCAACCCACTCCAGGAACAGTGTCAGGTGGGGAGTTTGACAGGGGTGGTATTTATTGTGTAAATAATGCCCTTCCAGGGGTGTAGAAGGCGGATGCCACAGAACACCCCTGGGTGGGCAGTATTTACACAAAAACACATTCTACTCAACTCTTTGCTTGCATATACATTCCTTCAAACAAACAAACAAAAATAAATACAGAGGAAATATACCCCAAATGCCACATTCCCTTTCTAAAGAGTGGATTTCCATTTGTGGTGAGTGGTCCCCATAGTTTTCAAATTAAAAAAGCATGATGCATCAATTTTTCTGTCTCTGTGATATGTTTACCCTAGTCATCTTCCAGACTGCACACAGCACTACAGCTGAATGAAATCACATGAGACTTTCATTAGATGGTTAATGAGCTATCACTTAATCAGTCTATTAATCTGCCTACTCTCTGCAAACTGATAGTGAGAGGGTGCTTTATACTTGGAACATGCATAGGCAGCTTAGGGTTTATTTGGATATGACTATGGCTATTAGAAAATCTGATCAGTTATTTGTTTTTTTTTCATCCTAGATCTTTGGGGCTTGCTGTATCCAAGCAAGCTATTTCTTCTTGGATTTCTAAGGCTATTTCCTTTTGTTACACTTTTCATGGCAAGAGCCTTCCTTCTTCAATTAAGGCTTATTCCACTAGAACCATGGCTTCTTCTGGTGCTTTTTTTCAAAGGCTTAGATACTAATTCTATTCTTGAACTAGCTGCCTAAATTTCTGTGCATACCTTTACCAAGCACTACAAGTTGGATGGTATCTCTAGAGCCAGGGCTGGTTTTGCTAGTTCCGTTCTTCACATTTTTTAGGGGCCTCTTCTGCTCCTTCCCCTCCCAAGTTTCTTCTTGAGCTTTGGCATTCTCCCATATGTTAGAATACTGCAGCAGTAAATGCAAGGACGTAGTACAGTTGTGTAAGACCTTACCATAATGGTAGATGTCCTTGCCTTCACTGCTGCAATATTCGCTCCTTGCCTCCATCACCCTAGTTCTTTGCCTTCCTGGATGTACAGGTCACCTCTTGGTTTCTTGGACAGGTGTTCTTCCTGAGGCAATCAGTTCTAGTCTTGGTAGGCCTGAACATCATCATTATGCCCTAAATTACGCAAGGAGCATTTGGGTGATGGTCAGCATACCTTTAAAGCAACAGGAGTCTTTTGGTAGACTGGTCGGACATCAGGCTTCCACAGCAGGGGACCCCATATGTTAGAATACTGCAGAAGTGAAGGCAAGGACATCTACCTTTAAGGTAAGAATTTACACAACTGTACTTTTCAAATAAAGGTATGCTGTCTCAAGTGAAGGATATCTATGACAGTCCTGAATGAAATGAAGACACCAAAATGAACCGGATCTTTAATTGTAAGACAACAGAAAAAGGTGAATTTTAAAAATGCTTTGTATAGTTTGAGAAAGGGTATTGAACATTCCTGAAACTCAAAGTGAAAGAAATTTGAGTCAACTGGGCCATGATAATGGAGAAAGTAGAGTTAAAATCAAATAGATGCAATAAAATATAAGATGTCTTATATAAGGGCTTAAGAAGAAGAAATATGCTGTGGGCTAGCCCAAAAAACAAATCTCTCTCTCTCTTGCTATGATAAAGTTTAAATGGAACCATTTTGAGATGTTAAAATTCTGAATACTCCTATCAGAAGAGACTCATCTTTAGCCATCACTGGTAGTGGAGAAACAAAGTGGTTTATTTCAAACTGTGTAGGTCCGGGTGAGGCTTCACGGAGGAGTGAGAGGTTATATTCAAAACTGGACATAGAAGTCATGTGAAAACTTAGATATATAGACCAAACAAGGGCTGTGAGAATCAAGTGTTGCCTTGCACCGCACAGTTTTCCTACAGAAATACTGGACATCAAGGAAGGGGTGGGAATGTGTATACAAGGCCAGGGGGCCTTTGCTGAGGCAGGCTGTCTATTGATGATTGCCCATAGGGGGGAATTATGGCAAAACAGCTGCTGCAGTTGGTGTTATGTGGGTTGGCAAATTAACCACAGATGGATGTGTCCCAGCAATTGAATAACGTCTTGGTTGCTGATGGACTGAGGGACCAAACACAAGGCATTAGGAAACCCCTGATGAGTCTCTCCTCAAGGCAAATGAATCAACCAGGATGTCTGTTGCTACCAGAAAGCAGCGGGAGGCTATTACCCTTTGCCAGACACTCATGGCTTCCCAACATGAAGCATAAAATACAGTTCACCCTTGTTTGTTAATGTAACAAACTATCTTTGGGTTATCTGTTTGGATGGATATCACATCCTGTGGAAAACAGTGCTGAAATTTTTACAACAGTAGTATTGCCCTCAGCTGAAGGACATGCATGTGAAAATTGCCCTCATCTGTTCATAGACCTCAAACCATTCTCCTGTGAAAATGACCTCACCTAAGGGAGGATGTGTCACTGGTTACTGTGGGTTATGGTAGTGAGATCTGAAATAATCTTCCCATTCAAACCAGTGGGTATTGTACTCACCACTGAATATGCCTTTTTCATGATTCAGTAAGGATTATGGTCTTGTAAAGGAGCTGAAACCTTTGCATCCACTGAAATTAAAGGATCCACTGTAATATTCTCGGTTGGAAGAGGTCAAATTCTACCATCAGAAATGAAGAGGCCATCAGACATGAAACCCTGAAAACCAACACAACCAGTGGAGGCTCAATGAGTAACAGATACTCCACTCCAAATTGTAAAGTCTGAATTCTGTCCTGATAAAAAAATACAATAGAGACAGACAGAGAGATAGTTATCCCACTGACACCCCAGGAATGCTATTTTCTTAGTGTGGAACAGGTTGGACTTCCACAGGTTTAGAGATATGCCTAGCAACTTCCAAAGATCATCGTCGTCATCCCTTTTCCATTCTTTACATGTGGTTGATGTGTTGTGTCATATGTCGCCAACTCTAAGAATTACTATGCTACAAACTTGTCAGCTGCATAGATACTTTTCACAGTACCTGGTAGTTTAAGTGGCTGATTGTTCCCTGCTGTGCAGTCATAGAACTTGGCTCTGCCTGCTCTGTTCCACTCTCACTACGCTCGGGCTTCACTCCACTACTCTATCCTGCCCCCAAATCACTTGAATTTATTCTAAACCTAACCACTCACACTCACACTTATCTACCATTCACCACCTATACAATTTTCATTTATAAAGTAGCTCACATTTCTACACTAACCTTAACAACACCATCCAAAACAGCTCTTATACTCACTTTCCTCACCTATCTAGAGGAAAGTAGTTTTTTATTCAGGCATGTCCAATGATCAGCTCCCAGTGTTCTCTCCTGTCTATCTGATGAATCTGGACATCTTGGGGCAATGTAGCAATTGCCTCATGTACACAGACACCCCACTCCTACCACCCACACCACAACCTGTGAGAGATGCACTTATCTGGCCAAACTGGAGGTAAAGCTCTCTCCAACCAAGACTGAACTTGACAGACAAGAGGAGAAGGTAAACACTTGCACCACACCACACTCATCACATAGTCCCACTAAACCTACACCACCAAAATCCTTACATAGAAACACAAAAACATTCTCGGAGGCTCTCAATAATAATCTGCTCAAGCAACAGAGACCTCCAAAGCAGAAACGCAAGCAACCGCCACCCCCCAACACAACTGAAATGACACATAGCCCACAGACTCAGTGTGCCACTCAACCACACCCCTTAAGGCAAAACAATGTACCGAACACACTAGTCATAGGTGACTCTATAGTCAGGCACAATGAGGTCCCACTCACTAGACTAAACAAGGAGAAGGTTACTGTCAGCTGCCTGCTGGGTGCCAGAATCCGCCACATAAGCCACGCACTCAGGTCACTCCACAACAAGTACAAATATGACTCTGTCATTGTCCATGTTCATGTGAATGACCTGAGATGTACCTCCCTGGACTACATGAAAAGAGACATGAAAGAGCTCTCCGATCTTGTAGCCCAGGCAGGTATGACCCTAGCCCTGAGTAGCATCCTTCAATTGCCCAGAATGATACCGCAGTACAAGGACAAAATGATTGACTTCAACAATTGTCTAAGCTTCTGGTGTCATTCTAAGGGGATCCAGTATCTGTCTGCCTGGGACGACATGGTCGACAGACCACGATGCTTTGCCAGAGATGGCCTGCACCTGTCACCCCTGGGATTCCAGGTACTGGCTAAGGCTCTTGCTGCCCCTACAGTGCCTTTTTTTAGGCAAAGTTCAAATGACAAATTCACCACTGTAACAGGAACAGGCAAGCAAAAACTTAGGGTAATGCTACTCAATGCTAGAAGTCTAAACCGTGAAATGCACTCCCTCGAGGCACTCTTTAAAATAGAGAACATTGATATCTGTGCAGTGACTGAGACCTGGTTCAAGGCTCCAGGGATCACACCTGCATTACCAGGCTATAACTCATACCACACTTTTCGGCCACCTAACCTGGACTGGAACACCAAAGGCGGAGGTGTGTCCATATTCATTAAGGATATCCACACCTCCAGGCTAGTTGCTCAGCATAATGCATCCGAGGTTATCCAAGTGCAACTAACTCTGGGCAAAGCTGCAATCCAAATTGTAGCTTGCTACAGATCCCCCACCATGACCCAGGATTCCCACTCCTCTTTTCTTGATATACTGGAAAATATTAGGGTTCAACCAAACACCCTAATAATGGGTGATTTCAACTACACCACCATTAACTGGGAAAACTACTCATGTACCAACTCCTTCACTCAGTGCTTTCTGGAATTTATAAATTCCAATGCCCTGGATCAACTTATCTAAACCACCGCCAGGGGCAGCAATATCCTAGACCTAGTCATTACCAACATGAGTGACTGGTGTTCCACATCTGAAGTCAACTCCTCGTTGGTCAGATCCGACCATAAGCTAATCACCCTAGATACCCACATCCCGCCCTCATCCCCCATTAAGGAAATCATGGTAAAAAATTTCTCCAAAGCCAACTTCATGCTTCTTAAGACAGAAGTGGCGAACTTCATGACACCCATGCAGATGGACAATACAGTTACGACTGCTGAATCCTACACAGATGCACTCTGTAAGCACTTACACGAGTGCATGGATCGTGCTATCCCAAACAGAACCAAGACACTATCCTCCAAAAAAAGGAAGCCAATCTGGTGGTCCCCTGCCATAAAAAAACTCTACAACAGAAGGAAGAAACTATTGCAAAAGAGAGTAAAATCCCATGGGTGGAGGAGTTCCCTCATCAGCCTCAGTAAGAAGCTGAGATCCCTTATAAGATCCTCCAAAGCTAGCTACGAAAACAAAATCACCACTGATTCTAGGGACAACCACAAAGCATTCTATAGCTATGTCAAGAATCTCAATGGCAACACCCAGATCTGCTCTGAGTTACAGCACAACAGCATGGAAATTACAGAATCAACTGATATTGCCAACATCCTGGCAGATAGGTTCAGTGCTAACTTTACCCCCCTCTCACCCCTAAAGGGCACATATCTATACAGGAAGAAAGCAGAGTCCCTGTAATCACAACTATGCAGGTAAAAGCTGCACTCTCTAAACCCAAAAACACAGCATCCATGGGACCGGACAACATCCCAAGCTGCGTTTTACTTGAACTTCAGAACGAACTGGCTCCCCACCTAAGCACCATGTTCAATGATAGTCTCACATCAGGTTTTGTGCCCACTGAATGGCGCACAGAAATGGTTATTGCACTCCACAAAGTGGGAGCCACCACTGATCCCGGGAACTATCACCCTATTAGCCTGATGAACCTAGTCTGCAAGGCCATGGAATGTATCATCATGGAACTCATAAACAAAGATGTCGGTAACCTCCAAACTCTGGACCCCACCCAGTTCAGGTTTGTGAAAGGCAGATCATGCCTCCTGAACCTGATCGACTTCTTTGAGGCTGTCACTAAAGCTGTAGACAAGGAAGGTGGTTCACACAGCCTATCTTGACCTCGCCAAGGCTTTTGACACCATCCCCCATTCTGGAATTATAGCTAAACTCACTAAACTAGGTAAAAATCCCTATGTCACAAGATGGGTTGCCAATTGGCTCACTGACAGAATCCACACTGTAAAAGTTGCAGACTCCAAATCTGACTTCAAACCAGTGACAAGTGGAGCACCACAGGGTTCAGTCCTGGGAACTCTCCTGTTTGGTATCTACTTTTCTGAAGTACAGGCTAACACAGAAGGTCTTTGGCTAATGAAGTTCACAGATGACTGTAAACTAGGAGCCATAGTTGAGTCCCCAAATGATGTGGACATCCTACAGAAGGGCCTCACTGAGACAGATGCCTGGTGTCAGAGCAACAGCCTCAAGCTCAGTGCCAAAAAGTGCACTGTCATCCCCTTTGGTAAAAACTCTGTACCCATGAACTACCACATAAGTGTCAGTCTACTTAACGCCCAATGTGTGATAAGAAACCTGGGGACCCAGGTGGACAGTAGTCTCTCCTTTGATACTCACATCGCCATAACAGTCAGGAAATCTTTCTATGTGGCACACCTCATCACAAAAGGGTTCTCATCTAGGAAAAAAGAGGTAATTGTTCCCTTCTACTCGACACTCATTAGACCCATTATAGAGTACAATGCCCCTTTTGGAATGTACCTCACAAGACATCTGCAGCAACTGGAAAGGCCACAGAAGTACCTCACAAAGAGGATTACTGGCCTTAAACAGATGCCCTACACTGACCGTCTCAAAAAACTCCAGCTTTACTCTGTAGCATATCACCTACTCCGAGGTGATCACTGCCTAACATATAAAGCTATGTCAAACCCATAGCTGTTGGACATGCTGCACCTAAAGAAATCCCAATCCCTCCGAGCTACATGCTCTAGGGAGCTAAACCTTGTCACCACAATAAACAGGATATGCTGGAGGGATAGATTCCTGTCCCAGAGACTACCCATACTCTGAAACAAGGTACCCATCTATGTCAAGCAAAGTTCCTCATTAGCACTCTTCAAGAAAAATCTTAATAAGTGGATGGGAAATAGGAAATACACCCCGGGGATTATTTTGGTGGCTCTGCTTGACAAATAACTTTCTTGGGTGGCGTAAGCCAGGGAACCTTGTTGACTAGGCTTACTTAGGCCCTTGGGCCGATAGCTTAGAACCTACCTATGAACCTATTGCTACACATATATTGATCTTTAATCAATCCCTACCCTTTTTACCATTAAAAAATGCTATCAATACATTGTATATTACTAGCTCTGCTAACAACTGCTGCTCACTTAACAAACTACCATTCACAAATAGTCTCCCCTCACACATTTCACAAAACTACATTTACCATTTCTCCACACCTAATTGATTACTCCATCTTAATATCTCCATCCATCTTAAATATAACAGAATTCCATCACACCTCATACAGACTACACCATATTAAACCAAACCCAAAAAATACCCTTTTTAAGTTTCATAAGCATATATCAGCATTCATCCAGACACTAGTAAACATAGCTACCAAACGTATTATAAGTGGAGACATTCACCCAAATCCAGACTCCCAGAATACCTCCTCACCACCCCCTCAGATACAAGATATAAGCAGTCTCTCACAAAAAGGCTCCGAAATACTAATCCTAAATCTAAACCTGCAAAGCATAGTCAACAAAGTTCAAGAACTGCATGCCACCCTATCCCATTATAACCCTGATATTGCTGTTTTTTTCCTACAGAAACCTGGTTAAAAGCAAACATTACTGACAATGAAATTACACCACCTGGTTACAACATTATTAGAGCAGACAGGAAGATAAAAAGAGGTGGAGGGGTAACCAGCTTATTTAAGAACAGTTTCATACCTTTTCCACAAAACCTAGACATAGATAACCTCAAAAACATAGAAATCCTACTTACTAAACTTCAACTTAACCAAAACAAATTAATATCCATTATAGCTACATATGTCCCACCTGGAAATAACATCTCCACTATAGAGCACATCATCCAGTCTGTATCAAATTACATAGCCCAAGAAACTATCATTATGGGTGACTTTAATATGGACTGGACAACTTGTAATTCACTTAACCCTAGCAATCACATCAATCTCTATGGCTTCACACAACTCATTCAAGCTCCTACATGGATAGATAAAAACTCCAACCATCAATCTATACCGGATTGGACACTAACAAACCTCAGAATTATCAGATTAGTGGCTGCTTACCTGACAGCCTTAGTGAACATATGCCAACCTATCTATTAAGAAAAATTATCAATATTGTCAAGCTCACCACCTTCCGCCAAATCCACAGTAAAAAAAATTTGATCCTCAAGACCTAATCAATACCCTAAAAAAATGTAACTGGTCTCTACTAAAAAAACTGTCCCTTGATGCTGCAGTAGATTATTTCAATACTACCTTCCTTGAAATTCTAAACAAATTGGCCCCCAGGTCAATTCGTATTAATGCCACATACACACCATGACTAACTAAATGACACCAGAATGCTCCTTAGGAAAAGAGACAAAGCTTGGCAAACATGGCTCACTTGTAAAACCCAAATCAACCACATCGCATTCCAGCAAATTAGAAACACAGCTAAACACCAAATCAACCTAAATAGAAAGAACTTCTACTATATCCTGCAACATAAACACCAGCATAACCCCCCAAAAAAATTTTGGAATATCATAAATGCTGTTCTCCACCCAGGACACTCCACTACCCCTTCCCCCAACTTACCACATACTATCCTACCACCATTGCAGAAGAATTCAATAAATACTTCACTGAAAGTGTACTATCTCTAATTAAAAGTAATTTCACAGAACCATCACTAGCCTCCAAACCTCTTAGTACTAACTCCAACTCCTTCTCCTTTCAGCCTGTTCCCACAGCTACCATTAAGAAACTACTGAAAAAGCTCAAACCCTCTTCAGTAGCAGCTGAGAAGTTACCAATCTAATATTTAAAACTAGCAGCTGAAGCCATATCTTATCCAGTGTTGATCCTTATTAATAGGTCCATAGCAGAATAATATGTCCCAGCAATATGGAAAATCGCACACATTATCCCCTTACACAATGGCAGAAATTCCAGAGTTGACCAACTAGAGACCAATCGCTGTTCTCTCCTCACTCTCTGAGCTCCTCGAAAGATGTATCCACTCCCAACTGATTCATTATCTTACCTTCAACAACATGCAAGCAACATGTCAATATGGTTTTAGGCCCCATCATAGTACCACAACTGCACTCCTCATTTTCACCAGTACCATCAAGTTGGCATCAACCAACTCAGAAACAATGGTAAAATAATCTCTACTGTCTTTCTGGACATGTCCAAGGCCTTTGATATAGTCTCCCACCCCAAACTATTAAATACACTCTCCAAATTGAATCTCAGCCCCTCTACACTTCAGTAGTCCTGAGGCTATCTACAGGACCATCAACAATCTGAAAAATGGCTTAATGTCTTATCCCCCCTCCCTCTTCCCCTCACACTAGGAGTACCTCAAGGCTCAGTTCTTGGGTCACTACTCTTCACTATTTTTATAAACAACCTCCATAGTGCTACCCCACTGGCTTCAACTATCCAATATGCAGATGACACAACACTTATATGTGCCGCTAATAACCTGCAACACCTCCATGATATAACCCAAAAATCATTCTCAAATACTAAGTTATGGCTCTCTAACCATCAGCTCATAGTCAACCCCAATAAAACAAAACTCATGATCTTCCAACCCACAATATCCTCTCTACCCCCCAGCACCTTCTACATTACAGCTAACAATAATACTAACATTAATGCCGATTCACAAACAAAACTACTAGGTGTAATAATAGATAACAACCTAAGATTTGACCGACATATAGCACAAACAATTAAGTAAGTTCCCAACAAAATGGGTACTTTTCATAGAAATAAAAATTATCTAACATCTTTAGGGTTGCCATTGTTAGAACCCGTCTTCTATCAACACTTCTGTATGCTTTGCAATTCTCACCAACCTTAAAAAGACAGATTTAATTAAACTTGAAACATGTTACAATAAAATAGCTAAATTTGCAACTGACTGCCCACATCATACCCACCACTGTCACTCCTTAAAAAAACTCTCCTGGTTAGAACTCCCACAACTTCTATCCTATAACCAATTAACCTTAGCACACAAGCTAGAATATCAACCTGAAAAAACCCTGTCCTTCTAAATATTCTCCAGCCCCATACCACAAATAGAAGTCTTCGCTCAACAAATAAATCTCTACTACAAGTGTCCAAATCCACCAATACAGCAGGGGACTTGCTATTTTCTCATCATGTAGCAACAAGGTAGAATTCACTACCTCACAGCATCAGAACCAACACAAATACCAAACAATTAAAAAAAAAATTCTTAAAAATTATATTAATGACACCTGGCTTTGTCCCAGTACTACTCCAGGCTAACTAGTTTTAATAGTTTCTGGTCATATTTTCTTCTTCCCTGAATACCTCATAATCTATGCTCTCTCTCGTGTCTAGATAATCTCTAACCTCATCTTTTTCTATCCAATTTCCCCCCTATAAACCCTTCCTCAGCTTACTTTGAGAAACTACAATGTCTATACTACAATAAGGAATTATATCAGATGATTGTATAATACAAATTTCAACTATAATAGCATAGAATATAATTTCTGGTGTACTGTATGTGTTATATATTGTTTTTGTATAATTTCTTGTATAAGTTTTTGTCTAATCTCTGTATGTGGAGCTTTTCTCCCCAGGCCTCCGCTGAAAATGGGTCTTATCCCAGTCAGACTTTTCCAGTAAACAAATGTAAAATAAATAAACTATCTTGAGTCTCTTCCACTCTCCTACCTTGTTAGACATGCCTGAGTGTTACAGGTCTTCTCTCAAGCAATTCATCCATCTCGTTGCTGGATGCCATTTTTCCACTTGCATGATCTCTATGTCTCCCAAATCTTCAAAAGATTTTCTGCTTTCCTGCACATGTGCCTGAAACACAGTAATCTGTTCTCTTTGACCTTCTATGCAATTGCAGCTACTTGGGCTTTTGCTGTGATATCCTTATTTCTTTGTCTGTTACACACTTTGCAACCTACCAAGTATCTCAGGCACATCATCCCCATCACCTCTAGCTCCCTCAATGTATCTGTCTTCAGTGGGAAAACCACTACCTTGTACAATGTACTTTTCAGATTCTTTGCCATTCATCTGCCATTCACTACCCATGAAAGTCTGTGCATTTTGGCTGCAGCCTCTCTAATTCTAGCTTTGACCTCCTCATTCAGTCTTCCCTTCTCCTCAACCACCACTCCCAGATACTTGAAGTTGTTAACCTGTTCCTCTATTTTCCCTTTTATTTCAATTCTCAGATTCTTCTGATTTCTCAACTTGTTGTCATTATAATTTTATCTGTACTCAGCTCCATCCTATGTGCCTACAGTGCTGCATTCCATTGCCCTATCCTTTGTGGAAGTTCTTGCTGAAAGTATGACTATAATGCCACATTGCTTGCATACAGGGTCTTTGTTGATCTGTCCCCTCTTATCTGTTTGCTAATGAAGTACATCACCATTATGAACAGCTGTGTACTCAGAGCTGAACTGTGATCTGCACACCTTCCTCTGGAAACCACTCTGTCAGACAGCACACTTTGTACATAAGTCATAGGGTCCTTGTACATAAGTTGCAGTAATTGTACACGTTTGTGGAACTTTGGACCACCACAAGACTGCCCAAAACAGCTTTCTTGGGGCACTCTCATGTGCTTTTTATAAGTATAGGAATGCCCAGTCATGGTATTTCCTCATCTACAGGTTCTTCTCAACTATCTGTCTTAGTGCAAACATTGAGTCAGTTGTGCTACATCCTGATCTGAATCTGAAATACTCATCTGCCACTGTAATCTCTCTTACTCTGCATATTCATTAATCAGTCACCCTCTACAGAACTTTCAAGCACTGTGACCTGAGTTTGATACCTCTATACTGCCCACAGTTGTAGATTTAACCTTTCTTCTTGTACACTGGCACTAATATGCTTATTGTCATCATCTAGGGTACACTTTTCAAGACAGTCTACTGTGAGTACCCTCAGGAGACATTTCTCTCCTATCTCATCTGTCTTGATCATATCTGCTGAGATTTCATCTGAGCCATCTGCTTGCCATGACTTCATTTTTTGTAGTGCTGTTGTAACTTGTAGGTTGGACTCTTCCTCTTCTTTCAGGCTGTGCCTAGGGTAGTACAGTTTCTGTAGGGTTCTATTGATTCTGAATCAGCTGGAAGTACTCCTGCCATCTACGTTCGATGTCCTGTGGACTGATACTGCAGGCTGTTGCTGGCATCTCATATGAAGGGTGTCTGTCTATCTTCTGTATCTTTTGTCTTTGCCTTACAACATTATAGGTTATTTGTGCCATTTACTGAGCCCTATTCTGTGTGGAGACATGCGTGAATGGGCGTACCTTCATTGAAGGTTGTGCGTCAGGGCTGGCAACTCGACACATAAAAATCTACTGCCAATCATTAGCGGACCGGAGTTCCGCTGTGGCAACCCCTAACCAGGAAAAGCCGAAAGACACAACAACAACTGAGCCCTATTCCAGAAGGTGGTATGGTGCCTCTGATGCCTCATTCTTTGCTATTGCAACTCCTCTCTAAGCCTCTTTGTCAGCCAATCAAATTTCCTTCCTAACATGGTCTGTCTTTTTATATCCCACTTTTTCAAGAACTGCTTTATCTTGATGAATTCCTAGACTTCTGCATTCCACCACCAGCTTTTCTTATGTACCATGCTTCCATACCTGGTTCTACCACATATCTATTCTGTAGTACTCACACATGCTATTTTGAGGTTATGCATTCCTCTTCAATTACACCTATTTCCACTTCATGAGGTACTAGAGCCCTGAGTAATTTCTTGAACTCCTGCACTTTCTCTCCTGTCAACTTCCAGGTCTTCAGCATAATGCATCTTCACCTTACAGCCTTCTCTGACCACTGCTTGCAGCTAATTGGGGCAACCAGTGGTTTATGCTATGTGCCACCAGTATTAATGGAGATGACTTCACAGTCACTGATTCTACCCCAGTGCCCTTTCCTTACTAGGAGGAATTCTACTTGAATTGCATGTTGGTCACTGTTGCATGTGAACTTGTGACTGCCTCTTGTTAAACCATATGTTGACCACCATCACACCATTTGCCAGAAAGAAGTGTAGAATGGCCTATCTTTTATGCCTGTTGCCTCACCATGTGGCCTCAGATAGTCCTCATATCCTGTTGTCTGTCCCAATATGTCCATTCACATCAGCCATTATCAATACCGATTTGTGTTGTCCTACTTTATGTACTGGGCCCTGCAAGTGCTGTTTCAATGCACATTCTTCCTCACTATCACAGCCCCACTGTGGAGCATTGGCTAAGATTAGGAATAGTGCCTTATCCTTACAATGGAGGTTCCCTGCCATGAGTCTGTCACTAATTTTGTAGACCTCTGCTGCTTCTCCTTCACCACAATTCCCACACCATTTGTAGTCCATCTTCTTCTTTACTAGTAGTGTCAGGATTACAAACCAACTGACTTTGATTCAATACCCTTCCATCTTTTCTCCTGGATTGACAGAATGTCCAGCCTCTTTTGTACCATCATGTCATCCACTTCTAAACTGTGCCTTGTCGGTGAACTAACAGTAAGGATGACAATTCCTACTTCTGGTTTGGCAAATTGGTTGATTTTATGTCCAGCTTTTAATCAACAGAGCTATCCCAGTTAAATCAAGCTGTCAGTTGGACACTGGCCAGCCAGTGACTTATTGACCAATGGCTGATGGATTTTATGGAGGGAATACGTTTACCAATAAGGGCATCCCAATCATTACCATGGATCTCCGTCATAGGTCACAGTAGGCCAGGTCCGCAACCCAGTTATCACTGGCCAAAACCCATGGTGATTTTGGCAACATTAGCCAAGATGACCAAATCATTTATAGACAGTTTTTTCACTGTCATGTGGCTAACCCTGACATGAGGGGCACACTATGATCAGTATTCTATTTTGAGGATACTGTACACTGCAGATTATGGCCAAATATTTGATGTATACAATTCTTCCCCCAGTAGGCAAGACCTAGAGCCTATGTTGTTGCACACAACTCCATTCTTGAGTGAGTTTTGAGATTGGGACACTCGCCTTGTTTTTGAGAGGTGGGAGTAACAACACACACACAGACAGAACATACAACCTCCATACAGGAATTGAATGGAGGCTAGAATAAGATCATATAGCTTGCACATGAGAAGCAAAGACTTTAAACATTTTGCTAGCCTGTCTCATACAACCTTGCAAACATGAATAAGATAATACAGAGATTGCAGAAAAAAATTCCAAAGATGTTACTAGAAGTCACTGGTGTTTATATGGGAAGGTTTTGTACCACTGAAGTCATCGAGGAACCATTGTGATAGCCATACCAGTGAGCCAGTGAGCACACTGGGGCTGTCGTGAGCAGAAATGACTGTGCTAGGAATTGTTAATAAATGGCTCCTATTTAGAAGTGTACAAATCTCACAGACTCTTGTTATCTTTATGTGAAGGTCTTCTGAAAATCCACAGAGCACATCCATTCATCTGCCCAGATACAGGATAGAATCAATTGACCCATGAACATTCTGAATTGGGTCTTTCTCACATATGCGTTCATGAGACTGAGATAAAAAATCAGACTGAGGTCCATGGTTTTCTTCAGAAGCTAAACAAGATTGAAGCAAAATCCTGAAATGGCCTGATGGGACCTCTTACATGACACTTTTGGCAAGAAGTGAAGCTCTGTCACATAACAAGGCCTTTGCTGGTTTCAGAAATATCCAGCAATGGATTGCCGGGCTGGGAGGTTCCAAAATAGCTATGTAATATAGTCTATGGATATTATTACTCTCACACAATTGTTTTGGGTAATGACCTGTCACAAGGCTGGGTAGAGGAAGAAATTACCCCAATTGCCTCCAAAGTGGAGCAGTCATACAGACATTCAGGGATTCTGGGGGTCTTCTGTTACATAAGGGCCTGTAATATCCCTGATTCTATGGACCACATCTACTTCTTGGCCTGCATCCATTTAAGGGGTCAACTGTGCCATGGCCACCCCTGTCTGAGGGTATGTCAAACTGATGAATAAACTGTTGAAAACAGAGAGAACAAGATCCTTTTTGGTTCCTATTATAAGATTTTTGGGGGCCTCAAACTTGACTCTGACAACAAAATATTACTGTCTTGCTTAGTCTTCTGCATTTTTTTTTCTTCCAGAAATAGGCCAAAAGAAGATGACCCATCAAATGGAGCAACTGTGAACACTTTAAAGTTGTTTGTGAAACTGATATATACAGCCATGGATACATTTCTTAGCTAGGCCAGTTCCCACTGCACTAGCTGTTCCATCCACGTTAAAGGCATTAGGTGCATTTAATACTTCATAATGCTGGACATATTATCCAGAATAGTCTACAGTTGCTTGTTTTGCTCCAGCCTCAGTGGGTTTTTCAGAGTAGCTTACACTTTCATAGTTCAGGGTCTGAAGCACAAAGGTGCCCAATTTCCAAGTGTGTCCCCATCTCCATGTATTCCTTCTTTATGGAATGGATAGAGCTGGAATAATTTTAAAGTTGTCTTTAAGTGGCTGCCACTTCAATGATGAAGTGTACAGCAGCTGATTTGGCCCACTACTCATTTGCCCTTGGAGAAATAAAATATTTTCCAGTGTATGGGGAACTGACTTGTACATGTCAGGCTCCTGCAGTGACAGCCTTTCCGCTTAGTCAATTACCTGGTCAGAGGGGGGAACCACAGAGAAAGTAGACCGTGTCATTTCACAGGTCTTAGACAATATTGCCTTGATTTCAGAACAAATGGTCAATGAGCCATGGTACCCTCTTTCATCCAGCTTCCATCATTGCTAAAATTTTGTCAAATTAAGCATCTTCCAGAGGTGACTGTGTGGAACCCTCTCCTTCAAGTCTGTATCAGGTGTTTCTTATGTTATGGAAGATCAGGTGTATGTCATCCAACTCCTCAGAGGATTCTCTTTGCTTTTGAGCAACTGGTTTGAGGCTAACAAAGTGAGTCTGACAAGTGGATGTCTGATGAACTACTATGAAAATGAAGAGTGCTCATGGGGTGGAACCATGACTAGCAGCACATGTGGATCCAGTCTTTTGGATGAAAAGATAATCCTTTACAATACCTTGAATGTTGAACCAACCTCTACTGGACAAAGGATACTCTACCTGATTAATATGTGTCCCATAGAAGAAAAAGACCCTGCCACCAAACAGACTCCCAAACCCGACAAGGTAGCAGGCCACAATGATGGAATGGGCACAGAGGATTCAATGACAAACATCTCCAACCCCAGGAATGCAGCCATGGGCAATGGCCTGGCTAATGGAGCCAAAGACAAACCTGAATCCTGAAGTGCAAGACTAC
This sequence comes from Protopterus annectens, assembly GCF_019279795.1. Lineage (NCBI taxonomy): Eukaryota > Metazoa > Chordata > Ceratodontiformes > Protopteridae > Protopterus > Protopterus annectens. Next base: position 1,483,734,194 of record NC_056743.1, on the reverse strand, counting down.
CAGATACAAAAAAGCCAAACTGGAATGAGTCAGAGCAATAGTCATCAGAAACAAACATGCAAGGAAAGTCAGACCCTGTGCTGCAGGACCTGGGAGGAACAACAGCTGTAAAGTAACTGGAGGCAAAATGCAGACTGATGAGGGAGCAACAATCAGGACATTTAGATGGATCCAACTGCTGCTGGACCCAAAAGCCATGAAATTACACCTATTTCAATCTGTGTGTTGAAGAACTGCTACAATAGATGATCCAAATAATTTTTCAAGATACTTCTGTAAAACATTTTTTCCAGTGTTGGAGCTGACGTTTTTACATTTTCCTCCTGTTTTTTTTTTCTTACAATCAAGGTACGGTGTTGCTTAGTCACTCTGATGGAGTCTACTTTAGATGATTGTTTATTTTGAATGCTGTGAGTTTAAATGCTGTGAGTATCTACTTTCTCTCACCTTCCACTTTTTGTTGAACTTGTGAATATTTTTTTATCTTTGAGGGTTCTGATTGATTAAAGATTCATCTATTTTACTCTACTGCTGGAAGACGGAATCCTATGTCTACTCACTGTGCTGCCATACCAGAAGTCCCCCTTCCTTAGGATATCTTTACATACTGTACTGTCTCTGGTATGGATTTGTGGTAACCATAAATGAAAAACTGTAAGTAAGTTATGACCAAGGTAAGAAAGTCATCCACCTGACCATGGAAAGTGTCCTTGAATGCAATATCTAACCTCTTGTTTCTGTTTTTTTGGGAGGAGGTGTCCCATAAGAGAACCAAACAGGAGATAATACATGATCCTAGGCAACAGGTCTCTTTCCCCTGACCACCCAAAAAGAACCTCATGGAGAAACTGAAACTCCCAAGCTCCCAGATCCAAAGATTATAATTCTTCCCTTCCTACATTGGACACAGGAACAGCCACAGTGGATGTGGCTGTCTCACAGTCGACAAGTGGCAAAAGGGAGTACAGCAGAGAAACTAGTGAGTGGTCTGAAGAACAGAGACTGCAGAAGCACCAATCAGATGATGAGGCTCAGTCTTTCTTCTGTTTTTTTTTTTCTCTCCATATAGCAGGAGAAAAAACAGCAGGACCAGAGTAAGTATCCATACTATACCTTAGACATAAGCCTGACTGCAGTTAAGTGCAGTTGGAAATAGTTGGAAAGGAAGTTGTTAGACAACTGTTCATAAACAGTGTACACACAGACACTTCCCCACACAGTCCCACCTCAAAGCAAAAGCACAAGCATTACAGAAACATTCCTGTCAGAACTCGGTCACCCTCTATGAAAGTGCCAAAACAGAAATGAAGCTAAGTTGTAACAAAGTGTACACAAGCACCAAAACACAAAATAAGTATCCAGTCCTTAAAAAAAAAAACAAAAAAAAACAGCCTTTAAATTCATAACCTAGCTCACCGACACTTTCTTGAAAGGAAAGTATATACTATTTTGAAGCACATATTAGATTTTCTGGAAAATCCAGAGTATGACTACCCTGCCCTACATGGTTCACCTAAAGACCCTAGCTCTGTATTCAGTATTCTTCAGGCTGCTGAGAGGCAATGTATGCCTGGCTTGTAAGGCATTCTCAGATCAAACCTTGATGGATGTTTTTCACATCCACAAAACAAACAGCATTATAAACGCTAGATCCAAGGATGTGAACTTCACTTGTGACACAAAAACAGCAATCTGGAGGGACAGATATGTCACTCAAATGATCCACATATGCAATAAGCTCCCCATACATGTGAAGCAGAATTCGTTCCTGACCCTATTGAAAAGAAACCTTGACCACTTGATGGGAAATGGGAAATTCACCTATGATCTAGATCCCATACATTTGATGGACAAAGGCAGTCAGTAGAATATACTCCAATTATGATCCCCACCCCAAAAAACTCCTTAGCTAACTCCCTAGTAGCATACGTGCCCTCATAATAGATGTCCAAGGTAGTTAGGGACAAAATTAAGTTGACTGCACAGCTAGGCTCATACTGGCCCTAGTGGTTTTTAGACTGGTAAAATCCTAGGAACAGAGAGTACATATCACCCATCTTAACACTTCCTCCGTGTGTCTGCTGTCTTGTCTGTATTCTTTCTAAATACTTATACTTGTTTCTACTATCCTTCATATTACTCTTGCCTTTTCTTGCCCTACCCCAACCATGAGTATTAACTATCCTCTGTTGTGACCCTCTCAACTCATTCTTGGTGGACTAACCAAACAGCTAACACCTGAATATCTAAAATCTTTCCATGCAGTTTACGTAAGGTCCTGTCGACCCTATAAAATCCCTACACCTATAATGCCTTAAAGAAGCTCTCACCTTACATCCTAAACACCTAAATCACCTGTCATTCTTCCTTATCTTCCAATTGCTGTTGTTCCTTTACCCTCACCTCACAGATTCCTGCCCTGATTATCCGATCCTACTCTTGCACAACCTTACTCCTCGATATGTCCCGATTCCTACCCTTCACCCTTACTACTGTCAAGTGGTGTATCTGTCTCTCATGCTCTCATGTCCCTGCCACCAAGTCATTTGTATCCCTTCATAAAAAAGCAATACAGCTTAGTGTGCCTCTTCCAATTTCTCTTTACTGCTTGTATCTAACAGTTGATTCTCTGAAACCAATATAGACTATTAATCTTTCAAAAGCTGTTGTCAATACTGCCAATCTCGGTCCTTTCATGACCCATACTACCTACCATGGTCCTTTCATGACCCATACTACCTACCATGGTCTTCCCACAACCATATCCATATTGTATCAGTGTTGCCAACATTAACACTTTATGTCCATCTCCAAACAGAATGTCCACAGCTTCTGTTACAACTGCCTATAAGCATCTCTCCATCTTTCAATATCACTCATGAAGATGACAATCCCAGTCTCTAACAACATCATTATTCATGTGTTCACCAAATGCATCAAGTCTGCCATGTCAGAGTGCACTCAACCCCTATCAATTAACGCAGTGACATTGTAGCACTTGTCAGCATCACTGCACTTTAAGGCCACAATAGGCATCTGTCACCTTCGTCTACAGCTAAGCTAACAACAGTACTCTTCTCTTCATACCACCAGTGGCTCCAACTATTTTTTTCTTTTACATCTCAATTTGAACCATATTAAGCTGCCGTGGAGCTCAGAATGTAAAATAGCCAATGACCACCATTATTTTACTCTTGCTAAACAGCATTTTTGCTATTTAGTGGTAGTAGTCCTTGTGCACTAACCCTTCTTTTATGCCAAAGGTGCCAAACTAACCCTTCTTTTATGCCAAACTTTCATTAGCAATTTGTCTCCCTTGGGTATACATCACAATGCATTTCATATTCCAAAGTATTTGGCCAAGGAACTAAAATACAGCAAGGTACCCATAAGCTCTGTTTTTTTTCTCACACTGAAATCACAAAGACATTCAAGATCAAAATTCCCAATGTTGCATTATCATCCCCAATCTCATCATCATCTACGTATATTGCTTAGATTGAACTCAGGGAGGGAAAGGTCGGTCCTGTAGGCACAGTGATCAAGGAGAACAGTTGGTGGAAGATGATGATGATGGACAGGAGTAGAAAAAAGAAATGCAACTCTTCGACTCTGTGCTATTGTATAAACTGCACTGTTTCCCTTTCCTGCAACAATGAATGAGTTGAACCATTTATAATCAATGTGAATAAACCTGAGAAACACTGATATTAACTTCGCTAACTGAGCTTTGCAATGAAAGAAATACAACACTTTGCCTGACTTGAGAAATGAAGGCAAAAACTAACACTCACAAAATAGTTATTCTTAAAAAAAGTTAAATTACATAATTTATGTAACATTTTTCAGCAGCTTTTTAGAGATGGGTCAACACATACATAGAAAACATATGTCACATTTTTACTGAAGATTCTCATACTTTACAGAATTTGTCATTACTTCCATTCCAAGTGAATGGGACTGGGATAAAACAACACAGAATACAGCATTGTAACTTCATCAACTGCACTCTGACACTGCATTGTGGTGGAGAAACAGCTTACCAAGAAAATATGACTTGGTCTGAATGTCTGCCCCAAAGACATCTGGGGTAAGGGAAAATTTTAAATATGTTACAGGCATTTACTATGGTTCTGGCAGACTTGGATTGTGAATAATTCTGTGCTAAGATGAAAAAATATATATTTGTTCAGTTTCTGTGAATAGTAGTTTTCTAACAAGTATTTCAATTCCCACAAAGAAAATAAACATGAAATTTTGTCAATTTTACATTCACCATTAACGACTACAAATATTACCCCGAAAGCAAAATGAGTATGCAAACAAAAGGAAAAATACACTTTTTTTGCAGTCAGTAATGGATATCAAATAAGGAGAAAGCAATCACATAATTTGAATCAATAAATAAGTCTTCTTTTTCCAAAGAATATCAATGACAATATGTACATATGTAATTTACTGCAGTGGTGGTGCTGCGGTAGCATTGTCACCTCACAATAAGACGCCCTGTTCAATTCTCAGCTAAAGCGTCTTCTGTGTGGAGACGTGCGTGAATGGGCGTACCTTCATTGAAGGTTGTGCATCAGAGCTGGCAACTCGGTACGTAAAAATCTACTGCCAATCATTAGCGGACATTCAGCTGTGGCGACCCCTAACTGGGAAAAGCCGAAAGATACAACAACTTTATGATTATAAATACTTTCCCCACAACCATTTCGATAACTACAAGAATCACAAAGAAAAGAATAATACATATACACTTTTGTGCATTCACACATATTAAATAAAAATGCTGATAACTTTGTTTCACATAAAATGACATTTTTTTAACAGAACTTTCTCATGTCTGAACCTGCAGTTATAAACAAGAATACTTTGCACAGACAATTAATCCCCACGGTTAATCATTTTTAGACCAATCCATGTATTCTATACAGTTTTAACTTTACTAGCTTACAAAGAATAATTATTCCCATAAAAGTACAAAACATGTTTTAAAGCATTTTTACATACAGCTTGTAAAATGCCCACTATACGTGAAGATGTAACAAATGGATTTCACATTTAAATCACCATCTTAACTTAAACATTTTAGGTTTACAGATAACAAAAATGAAGTAATGCAATGTATAAAAGGAGTTGTTTAAAATGTATTTATTTATTTATTTTACATTTGTTGACCAGGCTAGTCTAATTGGATATATGTCTATTTTCAGTAGAGGCCCGAAGAGAAAAGCGCCGAGAAAAAAAATTTATACATACAAATTTTATACATACATAGAGTCCACAAAAACAGTGGAAAAACAAAAACAATTTACATAAGTATTGCAACTGCTTAGCAAATTTTTTTCCAAATCAGTTATAGGTTGTATTAAGAAAGAAAATAACAAAAAAACATTTACTGTACACGAGTTTCCTCAGGACAGCAGGGCAGTCAACAAACAGTCAGAGAAAATTAATCTTTTGATTCTAAGACAGTGTGGAGCATAGAGAAAATATCAGTAAAATGTTTTTAGTTGAGAAGTATTTAGACAAATAGGAGAATTAGTGTCAGTCAGGATTAGAGCAGGGGCAGAGCCATTGGTTTTTAATGAAGATTTTCAGTTGTTTCTTGAAAAGGTTGGTGGAAGTCAGGGATGTTATTTCACTTGAAAGTTTGTTCCAAGTATTGCCGACAGCATTTGAGAACAGGCAGTCCCCAGATTTGTTGTTGGATTTTATGGTGGCTACTTGTAGCTTTTTTGCAGATCTTAGGGTTGATAAATTTTTATAGGAGTTAAAAAGGTTACAGAGTACGGGAGTATTTGTAGGATGATGTACGATCTTGTGGATAAAAATGAGTTGCTGGAAAAGTATTTGGTTGTGAACTTCCAGCCATCCTAGAAGTTTAAGATTATGGCAATGGTGGGTACGAAAGGGGGCACCGGTGGCAAATTTGGCTATGTTGTTGTAGCAGGTTGCTTTTGGATAAGTTAGTATAGATAGGGGAGGCATAGAGAAGGGTGGAAATGAGGTGGGTCTGAGCAATGGAAATCTTAGCTGAGGCTGTGAGAAAGGGCTTGATCCTATAAAGGAATCCAAGTTTTCTATTAACTGATTTAATAGTTGCATTAATGTGTGTGTTAAAGTTGAGATTGTTGTCAATAGTTACACTCAGGAGTTTGGTGGTGGTGTCGGGAGCAATTTCTGTGCCATTAAACTGCACAATATAACTGTGGACAACTTAATATAACATCCAATTATTTTAAGTTATCATAACAGCAATATAACCGTGGCTAAATTAATATATACATATACATGCATACAGTTATTCTACATTACAGATACGTCATCATTCACAAATGGCTTACTCTCTACACATGTAGATAAATGACAATTGACTGATGGCTTCTCCGAATCCTTCTTGAATCCTCCTTGCTCGACTCCTCCTCTTTCCATGCCCATATGATGTCATCAGTGACATCACAGGGTCCCTTCAGCCGAGAGAATCTAGCCATGACTTTATTTGCTTACACAAAGGGTGAGCTCAGCAGACCCAAGTTAATTGTGGAACCATAAGCCTAACCATCCTCATCTGCAAGGCCACGGAAAGGATTGTTACAGAATTAATAGCAGTATAGGGAACCTACAGACACTTGAGGCATGCCAGTATGCATTTGTTAAGGGCAGATCCTACCTATTTAACCTGGCAGACTTCTTTGAAAAAGTAACTTATGCAATGGATGAGGGCAAACCCATGCACAGTGCACATTCAGGCCTCACAAAGGTATTTAATACCACTCCACACTCATGTATCACAGATAAACTGTCACAACTAGATGCAAATTCTGATGGAAAGCTTTGGATAGCAAACTGCCTCACAAATAGAACACAGGAAATATGGGTGGGCAGCTCTGTCAACTTAAAAAAGATCAGAACCAATAGAGTATTTAAGGATGTCCTTACATTCACTGTTGCAGTATTCTTAACATATGGGAATTCTCTGCCATAGAAGCCTGATGTCCTGGCAGTCTACCAAGGACTCCTGTTGCTTTAAGGTACACTGAATGGCACCCAAATGCTCCTTGTGTAGCATCGGGCATAAAGGTGAAGTTCAGGACTACCATAATTAGAACTTCTTTGCCGCCAATCTGAATGCATTTTTTTACTGGTCCATTTTCCTGCATCCATTTTCAGCCAGCTGAATGCATTTTCATTCTCCAGGACTACCTACGCCTGCTTGCTGACTTCTTTGCAGCTGCAGATAAGTGCCCCATTGTGTTTTTTTTTTTTTTTTTGCCTTTTTATTTTGTGCTCCTTGGGGTTAATGTCATCCAGGAAGAGTAAATGCCAGTGTAGGAGACAGATTCCCATAAAGACCACCACTATAAGTGTCTTTTTTGCCTAGGAGCTTCTCATGATCATAGGTCTTGATTAATTTGTCAGTCATTCATCCCTAAAATGTTTGACAGTAGACTTTCTTCCCTTTCCTTGTATTTTGAGAACCAGTGTCTTAAACTTCTCGCTAAAGAAACAATGGAAAGACTCTCCCGTCCCAAGGGTCAGGCATGAGGGAAGAAGGTAAAAAGGGTACAACTGGAATGTTCTGCTGTCCAGCCTCTGCCAGGTGTTTCTCCCAAGGTCGTTACAAACCCGGAGGCTCGCCCAGCTGTGTTGTCGGATTTCTCTGCCATGACTGAGATGAAGGCCGATGAGGATCCGGTGGGCAGCATGTCCAAAGAGACTTTGCAGGCATCCGTCTCTGACATTCAGGGGAAACCACGGTTGATTTTTTTTTCTGAGGGGCCTAGGGTAGTTCTTCAGTTTTTAGTTGGGGAGGAAGTTTCTACTACTGTTCTCAACTGCCATCCTGGATCTGAGCCTTCTCACTTTTTTGGAGGTGACCTTCCTTTAAAAAAGAAACAAAAAAATTAAACATGTTTCTTCTGCTCCTAGGGATCCACAAAGTGAGTGGCAAACTTTCAATCAGGGGCTATTTACTGCTTTAATGTCCTTAAAGCCTTCTCATGGGGTTCCAGTTCCAGCTACTTCTTGGTCCTCTACTCTCCTTGAAAGGCCTAGAGAACAGGATTTTTTCTGATGGGGAGTTGGATTCTTATCCTGAATTCCTCACTTATTCTAGTCAAATTCCTTCTCCTATGGACTATGGGTCAGAGGAGGATGAATCTATTAGTCCTGATGTTTCTTTTGAGGAAAGATATTTTGGGGACACACTCTCTAGGATGATGGATTTTTTTTTTTAAGTGGGATTGTGCTCAGGTCTCTGATATCCATAAGAGGTACTATGAGTTGCTGCAGTTATAATCTCCTAAACCTGCGGCTAATTCCTCCTGTTTTGGCTGCTTTGTTGGATGTGTTTTCCACTGCCTTATGTGCCTGATTCTCTGCCCCCTACTCCCAAGAAGCCCGATAGGTTTTGTAGGGTGACTGACGATTATTTGTTATATAAATGACCTGCTGCTGACCCCTCTGTAATGTCTGTACCCTCTGATAAGCAGTCTCAAGTGCTTCCTTCACCCAAGTTACTTGCCTTCTGACAAAGACAGCAGAACTATGGAAAGGCTGGGTATAAGTCTAGGTATGTGTAGCTCTTCTTTCTCAGGCCCGTCAACTTTTTTTTCTGATTTTCCAAATTCTGAGTAAAACTTCTGTTCTTTCCTTGCTGTGGAGTTCCTCTCAAGTCGTTCATCATTCTATTAAATGTAGTTATGATGCGGCAGATGCCTCTTCTAGGGCTGCTGTTTTTGGTTCAGTGATGAGAAAGTATTCTTGGCTTAGGCTTCAACCTCTACCTGATAATATTGAAGCTAAGTTGATGGATGCACCTCTGGACTCTAAACTTTTGTTTGGGGAAGCTGCTGCTGGTTTAAGTCCTTTTGGGATAAAGGTAAGGCCTTACAGGAGCTTAAACATGCATTTGCTTCTACTGTGCTTAAATTTCAGAGAAACTACTCAGCTAAGCCTACCTTTGTTTGCAGGCAATCCTGCCCTTCTGCTAAAGGCAAGAAGAGTGGCAAAGGGCTCCTGTTATATCTGCTAAGTTTACAGGAATTCCAAAGCCTTCCATTCCTGACAAACCGGGTGCTGGATGACTATCCATCTCTTCCCAGCCACATTCCCCTTTTTCTTCTCCCTTTCTCTTTCTGTTTGGTTTCTGATCATGCAGGATTCTTGGGTTCTATTGGTCATTCATCAGGGGTACATCATGGTGTGAAAATCCTGTCCTCCTTTTATGGGCATTCCTCAGCCTCCTTGGGAACAACTTTCTTTTTTCCATAAGTTCTTCAAAATCTCTTGACTCAGGGTACTATTCAAGAGGTACCTATGTCCCAAAAGGGGAAAGGCATACATCTCAACCTCTTAGAGCAAGAAATCTGGACAAAGCTATAAATAATGGGGGGGGGGGGATAAAGGCCAAATAATAGGGACACTGTTTAAATGTTACTCTTACAAACTTAGAAAGTTGATAGAATAGCAGGTTTTGCATTAGCATGAATTTTTCTGAAAGGTATGAAGTCTGAAACTCAAAAGTGTGCAATTATTTTCTGACTTTACCCCTTAATAATTTGCCAATAATTTAACAGAAAACCCCAATTTTGTGAGAAACAGACTAAAAACATGAGGCAAAACTCTAGACATTCTGTGAAAATCTGTACAGTTGAGAAGTATGGGAAAGGGTTCTATTCCAGACTGTTTCTACTTCCCAAAAAAGAGGCCACTTGGTGAACTTTTCTAGATCTCTCATCTAAACACTTTTCTAAAAGTTCCTTCCTTTTGGATATTGTCCCTTCAGATTCTGTTTCTTCTCTTGCTCACTCAGGCCTATATGATGTCTCTGGCTCTCAAGCACGTTTATCTCCATATTCTCATACATCTTCTTTTCAGGAAATGTTTGCATTTCTCTGTTGCTCCTGGCATTTTTATTTATCTACTTTGCCCTTTTGACTGCCTCAGAGGTGTTCACCAAATATCTTGCTCCTGTGATTGATTTTTGCAGGTTTCAAGGGATCCAACTATTTCCTTACTCAAATGACTGGTTGATTCAGACATCCTCCGGTCAGAACATTGTGGCAGACACTTTAAGCAGGACCTTAACTCAGTCTCAAGAATGGATGCTTCACAGGGATATGTTTCTGGACATTATCCACCAGTAGGGTACTCCTCAAGTGGATCTTTTTGCTTCCCCTCTGAACAAACAACTTCCTCTTTTTCATGCCAGAGTACCAGGTCCTCTGGTGTGGAAGGTGAACGCCCTCTCATTTGCTTGTAAGGGGATGTTTCTTTATGCATTCCCTCCCCTTCCAAAAGTCATGTTCACAATTCAACAGGATACTCCCAAGATATTGCTGCTGACTACCTTTTGGCCATGGCAGCACTGGTTCCCCCTACTTCTGTATCTAGCCAGAGGCAATGATCACAAGTTACCTCACAGGGTGGGTCTAATCACACATCTCTTATCCATCCCCCCACCTGTTCATGCTTCAACTGACACTGTGGGTGATAAGATTTTGATTCTTCACATACACCTTTTTTCTGAGGATGTGCTGCAAGTGCTGCAGGAGGCCAGGAAACCTACTACTAGGAAATCCTACTTATACAAATGGAAGAGGTTTTCTATTTGGTGTCTCTCTCATAAACTGGACCCACTTAATGTGGATGCTCCTTTGGTTCTCTCCCATTTGTGTGAGTTGATCAATACTGGTTTGGCCTATTCTTCTATTAAGGCCCACTTATCTAATCTGCTGTCTTGTCCGTGGTTCGTTGTTATCTCTCTTTATCTGCCTTTTTCTCCTCCTTTAGCTTCTAGATTTGAGGTGAAACAATTCCATAAGGGCATCCTTAATATTAGACATCCCAGAAAGCCTGTTCTTCCTCCTTGGGATATTAATTTTGTTTTGGAGATGTTGACTCAGGCTCCTTTTGAACCTGCAGCTTCAGCTTCCTTGCAACATTGTTCCTGGAACACTGTACTTTTATTAGCCCTTACTTCTGCCAGACGGATGTCTGATTTGCAGGCTCTTATGGCTTGTCCTCCTTTTTTGATCTTTCATGAGGACAGTGTGTCCTTGCACACTAACCCTTCTTTTATGTCTAAGGTGGTTAATGAGGTATCACTTAATCAGTGTATTAATCTGCCTACTTTTTTCCCCTCTCTACAAGCTGACAGTGAGAGGGTGCTGCATACTTTGGATGTGCATAACCATTTTAGGGTTTATTTGGATAAAACTAAAGCTATTAGGAAGTCTGTTCAGTTATTTCTTTCTTTTCATCCTGGATCTTTGTAACTTGCTGTATCCAAGTAAACTTTCTTCTTGGACTTTTACGGCTATTTCTTTTTGTTATACTTTTCATGGCTAGAGCCACAAGAACTATATGTCTAGGCCTCATACAATCCTCACAGATCAATAGCCTAGTAAGAACTTATGAATCTATGAACCTGTAAATAAAAATATGATAATGCACCCCCCCAAAAAAAGAGAAAAATAGATTTCTGGATTCATTTTTTTTCTTTAATGGTTATTGTTAATTCCTTATTTAATCCCAGTTCAACTTTATAGAGCATCACACATGAAAAAAAAAATATTTCTGACACTACACTCACATTCCCTCAAATTAAAGAAGACAAAGAGGAAAAAAGATTTTTAGCACTTCCCTTTATGTAACTTTGAAAGGGTTCTGCAACATAACCACACATCACTACTTTAGTTCTAACATATTTGTAACCAATTTTAATACCTCTATGCTTATTTAGGTTCCTATTATGCTGTCGCAGATGCAGGTTGTCGAATGCGTCTTTGTCGAACTGAAAAGTGAGAAAAGGCAAAATAGCAAAGTGGGTTTTCAGCGAATTCTTTCCCTGGGAAAAAATTTGCTTGACCGCTTTCGCTACTTTGCCATTTTTGGCACTGCAGTGCGATCTTGGAGTTGGTATATTTAAGTAGGGGGGGTGTGGGGGCTTCGCCCACCCCCCACATTATGTAATATTTAACACTTTGTTTTTTATTTCGGAACAGCAATTTTTTTCCCTTGGAAAAAAATCGCTGTTTGGAGGTTTTGACTTTGTAAGCTTTTGCTTACATGGGGTCGATTGTGTCGTTTGCTCTTCTGAGCATGCAATATCATAATATAGACCCCTTATTTATAATAAAATATGAGATATTAATTTAAAAACAAAACTTGCCTTGTAACACTTGTGTCACAAATGTGGTAACAAAAACCAAAGCAAAACTAAGTAACCCATATGGCAAACTAGGCATTTTTATATACTTTTTTCTTCACTGAAGAACCAGTAATTAAGTTAGAAAATGCACGTTTCCCCATATTTGATACAAGAGCAAAATTATGTATCCTACCCATATCTCTGAACTGTCCTTGATTTTGAATCAGATTTTAGATCTCTCCCTCTTAATCCCCAATAAAAATAGTGAATTACACTCAGTACATAATGACAAAAGTCAGAGGTGCCAGAAGCTGTTGAAAGCTGGGGGGGGGGGGGTGAGAGGGGCACTTAGTGATCTAAAAAGGGCAATATTTTAAACATATTTACTCCCTCACCATATGTTCACTTGGAGGACATTTTAAGCTTAGCAAATTTCCCTTTTGGTGCTTGAATTAACATTTCCTGATTGATCTTCCCCATCCCATGGCTGATAATTGTATATTAGACCTAGTGAATATAACTGTGATCATACCATAGATAATTGGAGGGGACCTATGTAAGGGATGCAGCATTTAGGAACAGCCTCTATCGATTACAAGCACAAGGGTCAGTCGTGGGGTGCATCTGTTTAGATACCTAGACTGAGTATTTCTGATGCCATTTGACTTGCTGATGTTCAATACATCCATCAGTATTGAGTTGGAGGATGCCTTGTATGCTAGACACAGGTCACCTCTTAGCACTCTGTAGGATACCAAGTATAGTGATAAGGCTTTGAGGTGATCCATGCAAGACCTATTGTTTAGGACTTGTATCGTTTTGTAAGGTATCTCTGTGAGCATTCCAGTTGTTGCATGTGTTTGGACAGATATATGCCAAAGTGGGCATTATACAAAATGACCTAATGAGGGCTTTGTAAAGGGAGATAATAACATCTCTAGATGTAGTCACAATCAATTTGTTGATAATCTGTGCAATATAGAAAGACTATCTTATGACACATGCTGGTCGAAAGTTAGGTCACTGTCCACACAAGTTCCCAAATGCCAAACAACTGGGTCAACTCTCAGGAGGGTATTGTCCGTTTACTAGTTCCCTGGGATAGATGACTTCCCAGAGGATACGATAATGTATTTTCAATTCATAATTCTGGCACCAATTACTGTTTGGGACAAACTTTCCTGCATGAAGGTTAAGTCATTTGAGGATTCAATAACTACTCCTAGCTTACAGTCATCTCAAACTTAGTAAGCCAGAGCCCCTTAGTATTAGTTTTTACTTCCTAGAAGTAGATCTCAAACAGGAAAAGTCTCAGCACCGACCTCTGGAGGACTTCATTGCTGAGTGCTGACTGGTCTCTTTCTAGAGGTAGTGTCCCCTATTTTTCATCTCCTGCATCATGTGAGCCAGTTGGCAGTCCATCTAATTATGTAAGAGTTTATTTCCAGTTTATTCATACCTACTCTCTCTCATAGCATCACACACACACTTTCTCTCTCATACAGAAACAAACGATATTAAATTACACACACTCACACACACACACACACACACACACACACACACACACACACACACACACACACACACACACACTCACACACACCTTCTTTCTCATTGAGCTACTGCTCCTGCTCAAACACAACTACATGTTTGGGTGAAGTGAGGTAGCCATGTGAAGAGAGTGGTGTTATCACACATTGTCTTGTGAGGGGGTGGGAATGTGGCTTAACAGTTCGGGGAACAATCTGGATGAGGTGTTACGTTTACAGAGTGAATGAGGGAGTTTTACATTTAGGGAATGGGACAGGAGTTTTAGTTTTAGGCAGTGATTAGGGACTCTAGATTTAGGGAGAGGGGAGTAGAGTTTTAGATTTAGAATGAGATCAAGGACATTACATTTAGGAAAGAGGGAGTGAACTTTGAGGTTTAGGGATTGATCAGGGACTTTAGGCTTAGGGAGTAGGGAGTTTTAGGTTTAGGGAATACTTGGTACTTTAGGGAGGGGGAGCAGATTTTTAGGTCTCAGGAAAGATGGGGAACTTCGGGTTAGGGAGCAGAAAGAGAGTGTTATGGTTAGGATTAAGAAGAGAAGTTCAGGTTGGGGTTAGGCACTGGGTGGGAGTTTTAGGGTTAGAGTTAGGAGTCTGGTAGGGCTATGCAGTTCAGTGGGGTAGGGTTGTGACAGGGCTAGGTAATTATGCATCATAGGACTAGCGGAGGTTAGGGCACTTTCTATTCAGTGCAAGTAGCAATGAGCAAGTGTGTCACAAGCTATTAACACATGACCACTTGTAGTAGACCAGTAAATCAGCTACTATTCAGTGCTAGGACATTCCCTGGTAGTACTTTTCTGAACTTGATGGTCTTTAGCTGGACAATTTACAGTATCTTATTGCATAATTAAAATCAATCCATTGGGCTTACAAAATAAGCCAGGGAAACTAGGCGGTCAGATTACACAATATAGAGCATCTTGTGGGAATACCAAACTCAGCACAATGCACTACGGAATCAGTGCCACAAACTAGGACATCCTGAGAGAGTAGTACATAGAATTTATTGGTGTTTAGTGCACATTTTACAGCACTCCATGATAGTTTTAAACTAAAGCCAGTGAGCTAGATATATTACCAGGACAGCACAAAACTGAACAAAAAAGATTTCAGGTATGTTAAGTCGTGTCTTGTACCATCTGTGACACCCTTGCACTGGCCGTGTAATCAAGGAACCTCAATCCTAACAGTGAGGGATGTACACAATGGGAGGATGACAAGTACACACACAGTAAAGTGCAATTTCCCTTAAGAGAAAACAGGGACCACAGTCAGTCTGGGGATGACTTTTGCCTCTTTCTCCAGATCCTCAATAAGAGTCCTCACTCGCACAGCTGTAGAGTTGAGTCTTTAGCCAGGGTTCCAAGCCAAGTCCTCCAACACTCTCTGTCCAACCAGTGCTTCATGTTCCTGCCCAAGTATCTGACACACACACACACACACACACACACACACACACACACACACACACACACACACACACACACACACACACACACACACACACACACTTGGGGAAAGCTGGCACAGGTTTACTAGCTATGCCCCTTCTGCCCAGATTGTAAGGTAGTTATCACTGCCACCATAACTCCTACTTATCAGCTACTATAAGGCCCTTCCAAAGGGTGTCCAATCCTACTGTGTAATGTTACTAATAATCCAAATGGTAGTTTTGACCAAGCGCCAGACTATTAGGAGTGGCCTGTATGGTGTCACCAAGTACATAAGCAAGTACACTAAGAGCTTAAATATGTCTCACAAATATCAGTCACAAAGATAGGTTTAAATATATTTAATAATAAAAGAACAAGACAATACTCAGAAAACAAACACAGTTAGTTCAAAGTTCAAAATCATAGGAAATATTTAAAGCAACATTGCAGGAAAGTCTCAAATAAATAAAGAAAACATGTAAACTAATCTTTACTATATTCCTACCTATATCTAAAAGAAATTATTACACCCTAGTTACTTACTATTAGCAAGGCAAGTGCAGATGGTGATGATGACTGGATGTTCTTGCTAGGTCCAAGACAAAATACAAAATGCCCAGGCTCTCTCTGAGAGAGTTGTTAAATTAAAATCAAATATTACTGCTGGGTTAGCTTGGATGACATCACTTTTTGTCACCTGACTTAAGTTCCCAAGGTAAACCAGAAACTAACAGAATTTCACATCTCTGTGCTAAAAATACATATCTCTCAGATGTTTTATTAGAACTGAAAGTCATTAAACAATAAAACACTTTTAAAACAATGCAGAATACACCCTAGTTCTAGACATCCTGACTCCTTGCTGTATTGAAACTAACTTTTATAGCACAATCATAAAGCAGTCTAATTTCAACTTATTTTCTTGAAGTTTTGCAAGTTAACTCTCTATGTTCCGGTTTCTACTATTAAAACATACATTTGCACAGGTATATAGTTTATAGACGTTTCTGTTCTTTTCCAGTATGGTACACTGTGGATACATCTTAGCTCAGTACATAACATTTAGTTCTGTATAAATCATATCAATATTCAGAAATGACAGAATTATTTACAAAATTCCAGATAGCTGGGCTGGCATAGTGACACCATCCAAAAAAATGTGCCGAGATTTTTACTTGCCATCTACCTACTACTTTTTTCATTTTGTTGACCATACATCTTTAACCACTAATATTCCAGTATAGTTCCAGAATAAGCCAACATTTGGTGTTGACAAATGTTTGCCTTTTTTTTCTGACTAGAATTGCAACACTTTTATGTTATCCAAACACATGGCAAAACTACATCTGATTATCACGTAATCCAACTCTATACATCTCCAGACTTCCAAAGTAATGTTTTCTTAATCTGTGTAACTTTTTTTGGTTACCCTAAACAGAACCTTAGTTATATAGGCCCTTTTCAGATGACAGCTACTTGCTTAGTCTATAACTTCCGTCAGTTTTGTGCTTACTGTCTTTGATTCTCTCTAGAAAAGTTGCCCAGCCACTGGTTAGTTTGTTAATTAGTACTTTTATATTTCTGTTATGTAATACCCTTACTTGATTGGGAATGATGCGAACTACAGCAAACATATTAAGCAAAGTACAAACATCTTGATGACCAAGATTTCTAGTCTGTCTACAGACATTTTGCTTGCTCTGTTATATCTTCACACCATGTTAACAATAATTCTTATCTATCTACCTGTCCGTCTGTCTGTGTATCTATCTATCTATGTTTTGTTTACATGTAGCTTCCCCTGACTTGAAGCACATTTACAGTAGTGGCCCAGAGAAAAATTATCCAAGACTGATGCATACTATAATGACAATATATATCTGTATACCAGTTGTCGCTCATCCAGTCAGGATGAAACAGAAGAGCATTTGTGGTTTCTGTTCAAGCAGCTTTATTATGTACAAACACATAAGGATTAAGACTTAATAACTTTAACTTAGATAAACTTATAAACAAACTAGCTATTATACTCATACATGCTCACTCTCTGGCTGCACTCTCAAAATAGCACTGAAGCTAGCAAGTGTTTGATATTTATATGCACATGCTGTCTTTGAAATGCTTCTTAAAGGTACAACACACATACACTATTCTACATCCTTCTTCTTTGAGAAATAAGTCATGCAATATTGACAACATTAATTGACATGCAATTGATAAAAATTATTCTTTGTCATGCAGAACTACATGTAGACAATTATGTCCAGGTTCTGTGTATTTCACACTAGGTCTGGAAATATGACCAAATCATGTGACATAGAAATTAGAATAAGGTCTAGGAACCGGGACTGTCTCTGCTGAATGTTCAACTTTAGTGACATCAGGAACATCATCAGGAATGGAAGTAGAAGATAAGGCATGTTCTGCAACAGGAACATTGTCTGGCATGCTCTGAGATCTAGAGTCTGTACCAGAGGCACAATGCTGCGATTTTGATTCTGATACAGGAAGAAGATGTCTACGGTTTCTCCTGTACTCCACACCCTCAGATTCTATAGGATCTCGGCTCGGAACATATACTTGTTACTTGACCAATCCGATCGAAATTTTTTACTTTTTGTATCCTCACTGTCTCTCCTCCTTTCAATTGACGAAGAAATCTGCTCAATTTATCATAACTGGACTTCTGAAAAGAACACTTTCTGAATAGTTGGGCTCTGATTGTTCTGTTGTTCTTTGCTTCAGGCCTCAACAAACTGAAACTGATAGGCAATGTTGTTCTGGTTTGCCTGTATGTTTCTGAGATTGAGTAAATTTAAAAAGACATTGGTATTATCACACTTTGACTTCTTCAGTAATTGCTTTGCACTCTGCACTGCATGTTCAGCTAGTCCATTTGACTGTGAATATTCTGGACTACTAGTAACATGTACAAAGTCCCATTCTTTTGCAAATTTCTGAAACAACTGACTGGTAAATTGGACACCATTGTCAGAAATAACTCTGTGGACTACCATGGACTGAGAAATGATGTTTCAACTGGGCGATAACACCAGTGGACATTAGATTAAGTAGTAAAGCAATCTCAGACCAGTTCTAATAAGAGTCTCCCAACACTAGGTAATGCTGACTGTTCCACTCGAATATATCAGTGGCTACTGTTGACCAAAGTAGTTCAGAAACTTGAGTTTGCTGAAATGGTTCTTTTTGCAAATGTGGTTTAGTACTACTACTTACTGAACAAGAAGAAAGTACTTTATCAATGTCTTTTACTAGAGAAGGCCAAAATACTAGTCCTCTCGCCCTTGTTTTGGTAGACTCGGAACATGGGTGACCATGATGCAAAATCTGGATTTATTCACAATGTAAGGAAGCAGGAACAACAATTTTAGGACCTTTGAAAATATGTCATCTTCCATCAACATCTCATCTCTGTTTTGAAAATAAGTTTGCACTTCTGGTGGTGCACTAGATTGCTTTGATGGCCATCCAACATTAATGTAGTGGTTGAGCTTCTGCAAAATTGAATCAGCCTTTGTATGATCTCTCAGCTCATCAAGTCTTGTGGTAGAAAAAATTATGCACTTCCATGACATCAAAGTCAACATTTTCTGCATTAAGCTGTTCTGTAGTATATCTGGGTGATCTGGATAAGGTATCAGCCAGATAAAGAAGTTTGCCTTTTGTATAGACCATTTTGAAGTTGTATTTTTGCAAATTTGAGAATCATTCTTTGTAATCTTTCTAGTGCTGAATGCATAAGCTTCTTTAAAATAGTGACTAGAGGTTGATGATCATTTTCAATCTGAGTAGCTCGAACATAAATATAATTATGAAACTTTGAACATGCAAATACTATTGCCAAAAGTTCTTTCTCAATTTGAGCATATTGTATTTCAGTTTGGGTAAGAGTTCTAGATGCCTTCATGAAGAATAACTGTGCCAAGACCAAATTTTGAAGCATCACAGGAAAGAGTTACTGGTTTATTGACATCATAGTATCTTAATCTAGGTGGGATGGCAATTTTCTGCTTAAGGTCTTCAAATGCTCTCTGGTGCTGTTCCAACCATGACCATGTAACATTTTTGCATGTTAGCTCTCTCAAAGGTGCTGTCAACTGACTGAAGTCTGGTATAAACTTGCCTAAATAGTGGACTATACCAAGAAAACATTGTAGAGTTTGAACATTATCTGGTGCTGGCATCTCAAAAATGGCTACTTGCTTGGATGGTCTGGTCGCAAGGCAGTGCTAGTAAATAAATGACCTACATGTGTAACTTCTGGTAGCCTGAATTTTCACTTCAGAGGATTGAGCTTCAAGCTCACAACACATGCTCTGTCTAGAACTTTTCTAAGGTTTTTGTCATGCCCTGCTTCAGCATTGCCTCCAACTAATAAATCATCTACTATTATGGCAAAAGGATAACCTGAAAAAATGTGCTCCATTGCACGCTGAAAGACTTCACTTGCAGAATTTATTTCAAATGGTATATTGTGGAATCTACATCTTCCAAATGGGATACTAGTCAGAAATGAAGATTTGTGATCAAGCATCACTTGCCAAAATGAACTTTTTGCATCCAAGACAGAAAAAACAGTGATATTCGGTATTGAGGCTGTGACTTCTTTGACTTTGCACATAGGATGATAAGGTCTCTTTAATGTTTTGTTCAAATCTCTTGGATCAATGCATATTCTGATTTTGTCTGAACCTTTCTTGTGGTCTGCTACCATGGAGAACACCCATTCAGTTGGTTATGTAACTGGAGAAATTACACCTTGCTGCACCATTTTATCCAGCTGAGCTTTAACTTTATCCTGCATAGCTATCAGAACTTTTCTTGCTGGTCTGACCACTGGACTGACCCCTGGGTCTAACTTCATAGAATACACAACTGGAAGTTTGCCTAACTTGTCATTGAAAACGGCATATGCTGAGAAAATAGTATCACTGAAACTGGAAATGAGACGTGTTTATATGATGAACTTCTTTGGTAAAGGAAAATAAATTCACTCTCAAATTGTCTCTGAGACCCAATAATGACTGCACAGGTCTTCAGATTACATAGAATAGTAAAATGTAGCAGTTCCTAGTCAAATAACATGAAAGCACTACCGAGCCTTCGGTTTGAATTCACCTCCATAAGCAACAAGTTTTGCACAACTGGCCACACTAAGCTGCTTACCAGCTCTCACCTTAGCAAATATGTCTGCTGATGAAACCAAAAAAAAAAAAGCTCTGTGGAATAATTCCAAACACTAGAATAAATCAACCATTTAATGAAGCGCTTTTCGTCACCTACTGTGAGGTAACTTCTTCAGATACATAACAAATGGATAAAAGCAGTTATATAACAACACTAATCACATGATCTACGTGGAAGTTGTATCAATACATCACAAAATAGTGCTGAAATAGAACTTTTTAAAAGATTCACTTAAAATACTAAGTTGCATAATTTAAGCTGTTTGTTTCTATATTATTATAAATGAAATTACATTTAAGTTTTGTCACCCACCTATATTAATAAAAATAATAAAACTTAGTGAAAAATATTTTTTGTTTTTCTAAAAAACAATTTAACCTTTTTCCAAACATTTTTAAAACATAACTTTGTTAAAAGCACCGACCAGCAATAATATAAAGGAGTAGTTGAATAAAGATTATTTTATGTATGTATAACTAGAAAAATAAAAAAACATTATCTATCCAAACTTTTAAGTTTAATAGACAAGCTATGTTACAGTGCTCATTTAGACCAGGTTCAACAAAAGCGTTCAATCTTATTTGCCATGACAGTCCACATTTAGACCACTCCTTTATATCATTGCTGGTCGGTGCTTTTAACAAAGTTATGTTTTAAAAATGTCTGGAAAAAGGTTAAAATTGTTTTTTTAAAAAACAAAAAATATTTTTCACTAAGTTTTATTATTTTTATTTATATAGGTGGGTGACAAAACTTAAATGTCATTTCATTTATAATAATATAGAAACAAACAGCTTAAATTATGCAACTTAATATTTTAAGTGAATCTTTTAAAAAGTTCTATTTCAGCACTATTTTGTGATGTATTGATACAACTTCCACGTAGATCATGTGATTAGTGTTGTTATATAACTGCTTTTATCCATTTGTTATGTATCTGAAGAAGTTACCTCATAGTAGGTGACAAAAAGCGCTTCATTAAACGGTTGATTTATTCTAGTGTTTGGAATTATTCCACGGAGCTTTTTTTGGTTTCATTTGTAGTTTTTATCAAATATGTCTGCTGACATAACATTACACTTTGAACTAGTGTCCATTTTGAGCTCGGTAGATTTACCACTTTGTTCTTTGCCAACAAATTTACTGCATCAACCTTTTCACCAATCACTGATACACCAGCTATGTAGAAAGTAGAGTTGCAGCTCTCTATATGATCAACTTGCTTTTTTAAGTGACCTTTCATTGTAACTGTGTGAGCTTTACTTATTTTTACAAAACGTTTGAAAGTGGTTCCATTTTTTACACTTGTAGCACTGCTGACCAAATGCTTAACATTTTTCTCTTCTGGACTCATGACTAGCACCACAATTGTGACAGTTAACCATAAAGCTTGATTTGGGGTTTGCTGACTCACCCTTGTACTGCACTGAGCATGCCCTTATCTTAGAACTTGCTGAAAACTTATGGGTTTTACCTGGGGAGCTTGCAGGGTGGTAGATACTGTGTGCTTGAGCCTGCTTCTGCTAGCTACGTGTTGCATGCTCTCTGCATTTGCTCTAGGTCATAAGAAGTTACTATTGGCCCTGAAGCCCTTATAAGCCTAGCCAAGAGTTTAGCCCATGTTTAAACAAATCAGCACCCTATGCCCCTGTCCAGCTGGGACATGGGTGGAATCCTGTATTTTCTATTTCCCATCCAGTTATCCAGGTTTCGCTTAAAAAGGGGTGAAGAGGTACTCTGCTTGACGTGGAGAGGGAGTCTATTCCACAGATGGGGGAGTCACTGGCACACAAATCTGTCCCACCAACTAGTCCTATTGATGTCACAGACCAGGTTGAGGCCATGCGTGCGGGTTAATTGAGTGGAGCTTGAATTGCGGATATGCAGCAGTCCCATCAAGGTGGGGTCTGAGATTACCTAGTATACCAGACAGAGGTCACCTCTGAGGAGTCTATATGAAACTGAGTAGAGGGATATCCCTGGATTCTCCTGGTGAGGAACTTCTGCGGTGTCTCCAGCTGCTGTATGTGCTTTGTGAGGTACATGCCAAATGGGGTGTTGTACTCAATAATGGGCCTCATAAGGGAAAAATACAGGGATTCTTGGACCTCCTTGTCCCTGGATGAGATACCCTTACTTATGAGGTGTGCCATGTAGAAAGCTTTCCGTATAATGGAAGCAACATGATGGTCAAAATGCAGGTTGCTATCAGTCTGGGTACCCAAATCCCTCATGACTGATTGCATGCTTAAGACATTGTTATTAATGTGATAATTTGTGGGGACATCACTCTCGCCAAAGGGGATGATGATGCATTTTTTGTATTCAGCTTGAGGCCATGTTTCTGGCACCAGTCATTTGTTTAGGTGAGACCCTCTTGGACGATTTCCACATCACTAGGGGAATTGATCTCAGCGCCCAGCTTGCAGTCATCTGCAAACTTGCTCAGCCATAGCCCACTGGTTTTGGCCTGCACCTCAGAAAAGTATATCCCAAATAAGAGAGGCCCCATGACTGAACCCTGGGGTATGCCATGTGATACGGGTCTACTGCTTGAGGTGGCTTCCCCTATTTTGACTAGGTGGGTTCTATCAGTGAGCCAGTTAGCTACCCATCTGGTAACATATGGATTGATGCCTAGTTGAGAGAGTTTATCT
Organism: Protopterus annectens; assembly: GCF_019279795.1. Lineage (NCBI taxonomy): Eukaryota > Metazoa > Chordata > Ceratodontiformes > Protopteridae > Protopterus > Protopterus annectens. Next base: position 1,483,711,180 of record NC_056743.1, on the reverse strand, counting down.
AGCCTGCTGAAACCATGCTCTGATCACTTACAAGCATACTCGTGTGCCTTTCTGTAACTTCATGGATTTGACAAATTTCAGTAGCTTTTCTCAGGGTTAAATCACTGTGATGAAGCAAAATCTTTCTCACTGCAGCACTATTAATACCACATACAATCATGTCCTTTATTAACTCATCTCTTAAGCCACCAAACATACATGTTTTAGCTTTGTTTCTCAAGTCAGTAATATAAGCTGCAAAAGTTTCCCCTTGCTTTTGATCTATCTCTTGTGTAAAACAAATGCCTCTCTAATGTAAAATTAGTCTGGGGTTTGCACATTTTACTGAATTTGCATTTCAAACACTCAGGGTCTTCCCTATATTCAGCCTGTACAACAATATGACAGTTTTCACCTTCTCCCTCATATACTGCTGGTGCATACACAAATGAACGCTCTCTTTCAATGGCCTCTGGCCCAGCTAGGTTTAGCAAAATCAATGCCCTGGTGCGTGCATCTTTGTCAGAATAAGCTGCTTGTATAAAATGTTGTATTTTTGCTCAAATATTCTCCAATTCTCTGCAATATTCTGATCAAATACAAGTGGTCCTGGTTTTCGGAATGCCTCTACCATATTAACACATACCAGTGAAGGCTTTTGCAAGTGTGCATGAATGCACACACACATATACCAGAAATTTAAGCCAGTATTTGTAACTATGCCCGATAGCACAACAAGCCTCTGAATAACTGAACTTTATGAAAAAAGTCTCCTGGCCACAAGAATACTCTTGAAATTACTGTACTATAAGAAATCACCTCTTAGTGTAAGAAACATTTCAAAATAATTGTACTGTGTGAATAAACTGGGCAGAAGAAGCTCAGAGTAAAAAACATTTTGAAGTAATTGCCCTTTGTGAATAAACAGTACACAGCACACTGAAACTTTCCCAAAATGGCTGTTCTTTACTAAATAACTCTTTACAGTGCAAGAAACACTCTGCAATTGTGGCACTTTGTGAATAGTCACACCCAGCAGAAGAAACTTTTCGAAATGGCTGTATTTTGACTGGACTTTATGAAATAATTGCACTTTGCACACAAATAAAATAGTTGCACTTTGCACACAAATAAACTCTTCGGAATAAATGCACAGTATAAGCACACACTGAAAGCACTTTTACGTACTTTGATATACTTTGAATAACTCTAGTTATGCCCTTAATAGCTTCATTCAATGTGAAACAGTAGTTTATGCCAAAACACAGTACTTTGCCAAAAGACACGCAGTCGCCTTGCTTTATTTATGATTAATGTACCCTTTTTGCCCTTATTATATTTGTTTTGCTCATTTAATCTTTTTTTCATGTCCAGTATACATTTCATTTGCTTGTTTTACTCTAAACATGCTCATTTTGCTTTAAACATGCTAGTTTTGCAATTCTGAGGTAATTCCAAATCCCTTATGTGCTTTTCTGATAATTGTTTTATCAATTATCTTATTTTTAAACATTTTGTTTAATTAATAAACTTTTCCTTGCCTCTCACTTGCTTAATAATGTATTTTGTGCCCTCATAATGCTCCATTTTATCTTTTTAAATAAATCGTTTGTGCAAGCTTTCATTGCCTTTGGTTCATTTCTGGCCCTTTTTTGTACTCAGTTCTCTTAGTTTGCCCTCACTGCTAACTCAGCACCTCATGGCTCTGAAAAGCAGTCTCTGGAATCCAGGTTCTGACACCATGTCGCTTGTCCAGTTAGGATGAAACAGACAAGCATTCATGGGTCCTGTTCAAGCAGCTTTATTATGTACAAACACATCAGGATTAAGGCTTAATAACTTTAACTTGGATAAACTTACAAACAAACTAGCTATTACACTTATACATGCTCACTGTCTGGCTGTACTCAAAATGACACTGAAGCTAGCATGTGCTTGCTATTTATATGCACGAGCTGTCCTTGAAATGCTTTTTAAAGGTACAACACACACACACACACACACACACACACACACACACACACACACTACTCTAAAGCAGTTACAACAGCCAAACATCAAGTCAGATAAAAGGCTAAGAAAAAAAATAATATTGCAGCTATTTAAAACAAGACAAATGTGAATAATTTAAATACTGCGACAGCAGTTTACATGACAAGTTTAACTTGGTTATGTTTACCCGAATCTCTCTTGATGGAACTGCTAGCTTAAATTCCATGCCCTATTGCGGAATGTATTTACATCCATGTTGGCATACATCCAAAAGCTAAAAAGCTCGTGCTGTGCCAAATCCCAGGTATACATAAAGCAGTAAATATCCAAAAGAACGTTGCTGAGAACTACTGTGTATAAACCAGAATAAAACCTTTTATTGAGACAAACAAAAATGCAGTAAGCGCTTTCGGGCCAAAACCCTTCCTCAGACATTAAACCATTCATCAGCTGAACATTTTAAAATACATATCCACCAATGAAATGTTAATAAAAAGCTAATAAAAAGTTAATAAAAAGCCCGTCTATTTTTAAGGGCTGGCTTAAGGGGTACCATGTCATTCAGCCCTGGACTTATGTGGGCTGTCAATTCTAAAATCCACTTGGATTACACTGCCTCAGTTTTCAGCTTAATGTCCCCACCCCTCCTATTAACATTTCATTGGTGGATATGTATTTTAAAATGTTCAGCTGATGAATGGTTTAATGTCTGTGGAAGGGTTTTGGCCCGAAAGCGCTTACTGCATTTTTGTTTGTCTCAATAAAAGGTTTTATTCTGGTTTATACACAGCAGTTCTCAGCAACGTTCTTTTGGATGTTGGCATACATGCATGCATGTGACACACACAAGGTCCTCCTTAAAGGAGAAGACACTTGCATCTCAGAGTGAAGAATTTTTTTTAATTTTGTTTTGTTTTAATTGTCAACCTGCAGCTGTAAAAGTGGGAGGGTGCTTATCCCAGCTCGCCCTATGGTTCCGGCACCTATGACAACAGTTATAGACTTTTTTTACTTCAGAAAAGTACTTTAATTCAGATTGTGTTATTCCATCAATCCCACACATTAGCAGTACTAATATTTTAAAAATGTCACTGATTCTACCGAGATTTCTCCCTAATTGACTGAGAGCTATGATCCTGCTCAAAAGGCAGCAGCCAAGCTGGAATATATTACCCCCATTGTACAGACCAACAGTTGCTGTTCTAGTTCATGTATTATTTATAGGAAAAAGATTGACAACCCATAAAATTATCTTTTTTATGCACCAGAGCAAACTGCAAGCCTTAGGATTGAATAAGGCATGAATAACTAACACCGCCCCTTTGCCTGCCTAGTGACGTCAGCACAGTCCCTTCAGCCATGTAAATATAACCTCGACGATAAGCCCAGCCCCCAACCTGCAGGCATGAAAAGCGGTAGTCATGTTCTTTACAATCACCTTAAAGTAGTTACATGCATAGAAAGAAAAAAATAAAGTGGTATGTTCATCGTAATTAATAATTATTGATAATATCTTTGATAATTCTGTGTTAACCTATAATGTTCATTGTAAATATAAATGTTTTTGTTGTTTGTTTTTTTTCCATGGAGCTTATCTCCCCGGGCTTCTACTGAAAATGGACATGTATCCAGTTAGACTAGCACGGTCACCAGTGAGAGTGGGGAGCTTTGAGCAGCCTATCTGTCCCTGGAAGAGTGGTCGCAGCCCAACAACTTGTAGTTTATTGGCCGTTTTGGGCTAATTCCTAGCTCTTTCATCTCCCTACCTTAAAACCCACATAAGTGTGGTTTTGCACTTGTATTCTACTCAGCCAAGCTCATCATGGTGTCCTGCAGAGTACTGCAAGCAGCAGAGCGACAAAAGAGTGTCTTTTCACCAGATATAAGTATTTTTTCTCTGCATTTTCTCCTGCGACCGCTAGTCTCACCGAAAAGCGATTTCTGGCATTTCTGAGCTGTTTTCTGCATACTAAAACAGTTGTTTTGCTGTTAGCACTTGATTAAGTCGTTTAAGTCGTTTTTTTGTACTGTTTTAACTGTTGTAGGCTACACGCTAAAGTGCGCTAGCCTGACAGAAGCATTTAAAGTGTTTTTGTTGAAACTCATTGTATCCCTGTCTAAAAAGAAAAAAAAATATTATTGTTTCCCGCCTTTTCTAAGCTAGTCTAGTAGAGTTTTCAGGCTCTGCTGAATTCAGGACTATGGTATAGGTTCCTGTGTTGCCCATATCCTTACTTGGATAAGAGGAGGTTTCTCTGTTCACCAGTGAGAGTGGGGAGCTTTGAGCAGCCTATCTGTCCTTGGAGGAGTGGTCACAGCCCAGCAACTTGTAGTTTATTGACCGTTTTGGGTTAATTCCTAGCTCTTTCATCTCCCTGCCTTAAAACCCACATTAGCACAGTTTTGTGCACCGCGCAGCGCCGGTTAGCTAGGGTTAAACTATTCCAGGCTCCACGAAGTCTTCTCTTCAATTTTTCCCTTTGAACTAGTCAAACTCTCAAACTAAGCACTCAAACTTCCCTTTTACAAGCCAGCACATGCTCCAAACTCTCAGTAAGCACTAATAAACGCTAACATAACATCTCCCTCCTTGTCATACAAAAGTTAATGATCCCTATATCGTCCCTACCTGGAAATCAGTAAACAGTTCACTTATCCATACAGGCATGTTCAAAGGGCAGTTTCAGGTATACTCTCCAGCCCAGCTGGTGATGCTGGGAATCTTGAGGCAATGTTACAATTGCCTCATGTACACAGACAACCCTCTCCTCCTTCCAACAAACACAAATGTATGTGAGAGATGCAACTATACAGCCAAACTGGAAGCCAAGCTCTCTCAACCCAAGGCTGGAACAGCCAGTCAAGAGGAGAAGGGAAACACTTGCACCACATTTCCAGTCTCACATAAAACAGTCATACATGCACCAGCAAACAACACACATAAATACTCAAAAACATACTCGCAGGCTCTAAATAAAAATCTGCCTAAGTAGCAGAGACCTCCAAAACACACATCCAAGCAACCTCCACCCTCAAACAAAAACCTTGTATCACATACTTCACAAAGCCAGTGTGCCAAGCAACCACAGCCCATAAGGCAAAACAACACACCCAATACACTAGTAATAGGTGATTCCATAGTCAGGCACACTGACGTCCCACTCACTAGACTGAACAAGGAGAAGGTTACTGTGAGCTGCCTGTCGGGTGCCAGGATCCGCCACATAACACAAGCACTCAGGTCACTCCAAAACAAGTACAAATATGACTCTGTCATTGTACATGTTGGTGTGAACGACCTGAGATGTACCTCCCTAGACTACATGAAAAGAGACATAGAGGCTCTGATCATATAGCCCAGGCCGGTATGACCCTGACCCTGAGTAGCATCTTGCCCTCACCAAGAATGATGCCACAGTATGAGGAAAAAATGATCAGTTTTAACAATTGGCTAAGCTATTGGTGTCATTCAAAGGGGATCCAGTGTCTGTCAGCCTGGGATGACATGCTCGACAAGCCATGCTGCTTCACCAGAGATGGCTTGCACCTGTCACCCTTAGGCCTTCAAATACTGGCCAAGGCTCTTGCCACCCCATAGTGCCTTTTTTAGGCAAGGCTGCTTTTCAGATCGTAGCCTGCTACAGGCCACCTACCTTGTCTCAGAACCCCCACTCAGCATTCCTGAGAACACTGGAAAATATAAAAGTCCTACCAAACACCATGATATTGGGAGATTTCAACTACCCAAACATTGACTGGGAGAATTACTCTAGTACAGACTCCTTTGCCCAATGCTTCCTAGAGTTTATAAACTCTAACGCCCTGGAACAGCTGGTCACCTCACCCACTAGAGGTGACAGCATACTGGACCTGATCATCACCAACATGGGAGATCAGTGTTCTACACAGGAGGTAAACCCCTCGCTGGTGAGATCAGATCATAAACTAATCACACTGGACATCCACATCCTGACCCCACCCCCAGTCAAGGAAACCACTGAGAAAAACTTTTCAAAAGCTAACTTCACACTTCTCAAGACTGAGGTGGAAAGTTTCAAAGCCCCCTTGCTAAAAGATAATGCTACCCAAACCACAGTATCCTTTACAAGTGCATTCTATGAACATCTACAGGGATCCATGGATCAAGCCATCCCAAGTAAAACCAAGACTCTCTCCTCCAAAAAGAGGAAGCCAGTCTGGTGGTCCCCGGCCATAAATAAGCTGTACAACAGAAGGAGGAAACTACTACATGATAGAGCAAAATCCCAAAAAGGAAAGGCATCATTGATCAATATTAGCAAGAAACTACGATCCCTCATAAAATCATCCAAGGCCAGTTTCGAAAGAAAAATAGCCAAAGACTCTAAAGATAACCACAAAGCCTTCTTTAGCTATGTCAAAGGTTTAGGTGGCAACTCTCAGATCTGCTCTGAGCTAGTGCAAAATGGCAAAAAAATACACTGAACCAATTGACATTGCCAACATCCTGGCTGCCAAGTTCAGTGCAAACTTCACCCCCCCCTCACCCCCAAAAGGGCCCGTGTCCATCCCAGAAGAATGCAGAGCCCCAGACATCATGGACATGCAGATAAAAACAGCCCTCTCCAAAGCTAAGAACACAGCATCAATGGGACCGGATGGCGTCCCAGGCTGCGTCTTACACGAGCTCCAAAAGGAACTAAACCCTCACCTAAATTCACTAGTCAGTCTCAGCCTTAGCACAGACTATGTACCCAAAGAATGGTGTACAGCAACAGTTATCCCACTCCACAAAGGTGGTGCCACAGCAGAACCTGGGAACTATTGCCCTATAAGCCTGACTAGCCTGGTCTGCAAAGCTATGGAGCGAATCATCATGGAACTCATAAACAGAGACATTGGGAATCTCCAGACACTGGACCCTACCCAATTCGGCTTTGTTAAAGGCAGATCCTGCCTTCTAAACCTAGTTGATTTATTTGAAACATTTACCAAGGCCATAGATGAAGGGAAGGTAGTCCACACAGCCTACCTGGACCTCGCTAAGCCCTTCAACACCATTCCCCACTCTGACATCATAGACAAGCTCACCAGCTTGAACATTAACCCCTATGTCACGAGATGGGTGGCAAACTGGCTCACAGATAGAACACACATGGTCAGAGTTGCAGGTGCCATGTCCGACTCTAAGCCAGTTACAAGTGGAGTCCCACAGGACTTGGTCCTGGGACCCCTCCTGTTCGGCATATACTTCTCTAAGGTACAGGCAAGCATGGGAGGACTATGGCTGACCAAGTTCGCAGATGACTGCAAACTGGGGGCCATAATCAACTCTCCGGCTGACACGGACATCCTCCAGAAGTGTCTTACAGAGACAGATACCTGATGTCAGAGCCATGGCCTCAAGCTGAATGCCAAAAAATGCATAGTCATCCCCTTTGGAAAAAACAAAGTGCCCACGAATTACCACATAGGTGGTAATCCACTAGATACAGAAAATGTAATTAGGGACTTGGGGACCCAGTTAGATAGCAACCTCTCCGTTGATAATCACATTGCCAAAGTGGTTAGAAATTCTTTCTATGTAGCCCACCTAATCACGAAGGGGTTAACCTCTAGATCAAGAGAGGTCATTTTGCCCCTCTACTCATCACTCATTAGGCCCATAATAGAGTACAATGCCCCATTTGGTATGTACCTTACTTGACACCTGCAACAGCTGGAAAGACCACAGAAGTCCCTCACCAAGAGGATCATGGGCCTCAAAGAGATGACCTATGCAGCTCGACTAAAGAAACTCCAGCTATACTCGGTTGCTTACCGCCTGCTCAGACGTGATCTCTGCCTGACATATAAGGCCATGTCCAACCCAGAATTAATGGACATGCTCCACCTCAAGAAAACCAAATCTCTTAGAGCCACATGCTCTAGTGAATTAAACCTCAGCACAACAATAAACAGGACATGCTGGAGGGATAGTTTCCTGTCCAAGAGACTTCCCTATATTAGGCAGAGCCCCTCGCTGACTCTCTTCAAGAGGAATCTTGACGAGTGGATGGGAAATCGTAAATTTACCCCTGGGATCACTTCAGTGGCCCTGCTAGACAGAGGCCCAGGAAACTAATTTAAAAAGGAGGCGAAAGCCAACACATTCTGGCTAGGCTTATAAATGCCCTTGGGCAGATAGCCTAGTACCTACCTATGAACCTATAAAATAAAATAAAAAATAAAATAGCATTAAATGTAAGAAATGTGTTTCTACTACATTTAAGAGAGAGAGATCCTGTTCGGTATATATTTATATATATATATTTCTCAGAGATACAGGCAAGCACAGGAGGACTATGGCTGACCAGGTTCGCAGACGGCTGCAAACTGGGGGCCATAATTGACTCTCCAGCTGATACAGACATCCTCCAGAAGGGTCTCACTGAGATGGATACCTGGTGTCAAAATCATTGCCTCAAGCTAAATGCCAAAAAGTGCATAGTCATCCCCTTTGGAAAAAACAAAGTACCCGCGAACTACCACATACATGGTAGTCCCTTAAATACAGAAAATGGAATAAGGGATCTGAGGACCCAAGTAGATAGTAATCTCTCCTTTGATAATCATATTGCCAAGGTGGTTAGAAAATCCTTCTATGTAGCCCGCCTAATCACAAAAGGGTTTGCATCTGGAACAAACGAGGTTATTGTGCCCCTCTACTCATCACTCATCAGACCCATCATAGAGTACAACGCCCCACTTGGGATGTACCTTACAAGACACCTGCAACAGCTGGAAAGACCACAGAAGTACCTCACCGAGGATTACTGGCCTCAAACATATGCCCTATGCAGCCCGACTGAAGAAACTCAAGCTGTACTCAGTTGCATACCGCTTACTCAGAGGTGATCTCTGCCTGACATACAAGGCCATGTCCAACCCAGAATTGATGGACATGCTCCACCTAAAAATAAAAATAAATCCCCGAGAGCCATAGCCACACGCTCTAGGGATCTAAACCTCACCACAACAATAAATAGGACATGCTGGAGGGATAAATTCCTATCCCAGAGACACCCCATGCTTTGGGACAGGATTCCATTCTACATTAGGCAGAGCCCCTCACTAACACTCTTCAAGAGAAACCTTTACAAGTGGATGGCAAACAGAAAATTTACCCCGGGGATCACTGCAGTGGCTCTGCTGGACAGAGGCACAGGGAACTAATAGCTCTGCTGGACTGAGGCACAGGGAACCAGGAACAGCCTTAGGTCAACTGGTGCCCTAGGCAAAAGGGCTCCACGGTACCACTACCACACCATCTGGTGCCCCCATCCTGGTCTACATACACCAAATAAATACTGGAAAAGCACCCCTGCTACAGCAGCACCCTAAGCCCCTGCCTAGTTGGCCTATGCCTAAGGCCGGCTATGCAGGGAACTAATCTAAGGGGGTGGCGAAAGCCAACACATTCTGGCTAGGCTTATAGATGCCCTCGGGCAGATAGCCTAGTACTTACCTATGAATCTAAATGTTCAGGTGGTTATGAGTAGTAACAAGTGGGCGTCTCTGTGAACTGTAAGTGTAGGGGCGGTGCTTGCTACAGCATATACACTGTCCTAGAGCGGATCTTTCACTTGGTTGTTTGCAAATTACATATTTTTACCCTATTCCTTCTTGTTAACTCAAATCAACGAAAAAAATGTTCTGTTAACCTTTTAAAGAAAATTGCAGTTGTATTTAATATGACTGATTCTGGCCGTTTGTCTCCGATTCAGTTCTTCAAAAAAGTTGAGAGCTCTCAGTGAGGTGCAATGCAAACGTCAGTCGTCGACCATCAGCATTTTAAGGAAGCCTAGCTATGACACCCTGTAATCCCGAAATACTACTACTACTACCTATTACATAGCAGCCAAATAATATGACAAATAAGAGTTTGGGTGAACAGGTATGATGGTGCTGCTGTGGAGTGATATCTCTCAACTATCCAGATTTTTGCCTCATATTTTTGTTCTGCTCCTCATAAAATTTGTGGTTTTCTGGCAAATCACTGGGATGATCCGAGCACTGAAGTCACTAAATAATGACTTACATTTGAGTTTCAGACTTCAAATCTTGCAGAAAACGCATGCTAACGTAAACCTTGTCATTCTATTAACTTTTTTTACGTTTACAAAAGCAATATTTAAAATGTGTCCCTCTTTGGGGACCTTTGTCCAGATTTCTAGCACTACGAGATTGCGATGTATGCTCGGAGCCTCGGCAAAGTCCCCGTCCACATAAAACAAAGTTCATCCCTGTCCGTACTCAGACGCAACTGTGGCGCTCTGTATGGACAGGAACAGAAATTACCCCAGACCTGCCCCCGTACTACTAATGTACAAAAGTAGCATCAAGCTATCAATAGTATATCCCGGGTTTGGGGGTCCTCGCAAATTATTTATGGTATGAACCCAGGTGGTATTGGAGCATGCGCAGTTCCGGAAGCTGGGCGTCGTAAGTGGTACGATTATTAGGACATTGCTGTTAGCTTGTCTCTTTTAAGTAAAGTAGGTCTTGGTACAGTATTCCAGTAGCAACAGTAATGCTTTGATTGTTACATAACGTACACGTTTGTTGTTGTTGTCGTAGACTTGGGGAATGGGAGGCCGCTGGTTTCCCAAAAAAATTACTTTTAGTTCTTAGTACTGTGGGATGTGGTAGGTATTCTGGCTTGCTGTATAGTAAAAGTAATCCTCATTAAGCTACGTAGCATTTCGGGGACAAAGTCCGAGTACTAGTGGTATATTTTATTGGTGCAAATCAGTGAACTGATGTCATTGAATAATCTCGGTAACGGAATATTGAGCGTTTCCTAAAGCTGCCTGGCTTCTGAGAGAGGAAAGGACCCCTCTTTTATTTTACGTTCCAAGTGTATGTCTAATGATACAAGCTAGTTTGTGTTTACTAACGAATTGGTGTTCTAATATGCGGGAAATAAGTTTTAATGGAGTAGTGTTCTGATAGCCACCACCCAGGCGATTGTTTCTTTAGTGTAAGACAAAAACGTTGTATGTAATGTGAGTGTGTATGCATGCAAAGTAACTACATGTGAGAAATATGCAGAAACAAGTTCTGCATACGAGTAGATTATTGCATTGGAATATGTAGTAATGTACAGCGGTCGTTTCGTAACTTTCAGTAGAGTGTACAATTGTAAAGTTTGTAAAAAAATACATTTTTAAAGTTTTGCGGGAAGGAAGTCGAGGGAAAGAATTAAGCTGAAATTGCACTTCCTTATTTATTACTGTATACAGAATGGTGCACGACACTGCACGTTGTAAACGTAGGTGCAGAAGTTTGGGTGTGGGGTTGGAATTGAACCTTTAGCTATTGTGCTCCGTGTGTTTCTTTATGATGGTGTATTGTTTGCAGGGTTGGTTTTCATACCTCTCAAGTGTACCTCAAGATGAACGTACCTCATCTGAAGTCTTAAAAAGATCATGTTCCTCGAAGTTCCACATTGAAATGGTCTGTCAGATATTCAGCGTTAGGAATTTTTAACTGATATATGTATCTGTTCATTAAAAGATATATTTTATAAGTAAAACCAGCATGTTTTAATTAACCATCCTATGACCTTTCCAGATGAAGTTGTTAGTACGCCATTAGTATGTGTTTCACATTATGAGGGCAGGTGTTCCTCATTTTTGAGATGAAAGGTTGAGAGCTATGGACTGACTGTACGAACTACTTTTTTTGTTAGGTAAGTGCTCTCAACCGAGTTACTGTTTTATTATTTTGATTGTCTTATGTGTTTCTTAATAACAAATGGAAAACGTACAAATAATGTTGTGTTGTGTCTTTCGGCTTTTCCCGGTTAGGGGTCGCCACAGGGTCCGCTAATGATTGGTAGATAGATTTTTACGTGCTGAGTTGCCAGCCCTGACGCACAACCTTCAAAGAAGGTACACCCATTCACGCATGTCTCCACGCAGAAGACGCTCTAACTGAGAATCGAACCAGATAGCATCTTACTGTGAGGCGACAACGCTACCGCAGCACCACCACCGCAGCTCAAAACGTACAGATAGTAACAATAAGGCATAATGGTATTGTACTATAATAAGGCATAATGATAGTGTACTACGGACCCCCCCCCCAGACTGTAAATGCGTGGCCTGAGTGATTGATGTGCTAAATGGTCATGTTGTCTTGTGCAAAGAATGCGTGATTAACTTGTCATGCAAATTTGACAGTGATACCGTGCATACATTGGTTGTTGTTTGACACGTATGGAAATTACCCTTGTACATATTAGTGAATGCTCCTAAGAATCTCCAGAGCTAGATGACTTCAATGTGTAGGTGTTAAATGTAAGTTCTAAGACCTTTCCCTTTGTCGTAGGGCAATACATCTTTTTGGAGTGAAGGTGTATTTTTTTTCCCCTCATTTCCCCCAGGATGTTTCCTGCTAAAGTAGCTTTTCATACCTTATCATGTATGTCCTTTGAAATGCAGATTAGTCTTAGCACTTGGCACACAAGGGGGAAACCCTAGCTCTACTCTTGCTTGAAGGATTGCGTTAGGTTAACAACAACATTAGGAAATATGCACATAGTATTCTTGTCCGTTTTTTTAATATTTTATTAAACAAAGTTATTTCTGCTCGTATTTTGTTTAGGAGTTTTCATGCGTCGTCAGGTAGGTGACAACAGTTGTAGATTTATTTGTATAGTAAGTCAGTTTGCAGTTATAGTGTTGTTGTTATACATTTTTTTACTGTTGTACAAGTTTTCATTCAGTAGACAAAGCAGTTAGAGATGTACATTTCTTTCAATTGCAAGTAGTTATTTATAGTTCTGTTGCTTCAGTAGTAGTGTGTGTACTATTTAGTGATTTCTTTAGAATTACTTTTAAGAATTGACTTTAACAAGCAGTGTTTACTTCAATATTTTATTTAGTTCAAAATTTATTTCCCTGAACTAACGTATTGAGTACCTGATGAATATTCATGACTTCTACCCAAGTTGGCTTTGTCAAGGGCAGATTCTGCCTGTGAAATCTTGTTAACTAGGGCCATTGATGAGTGTACATCTCTACACATGGCATACTACTTGGCAACGGCTTTTGACACAATCCCACACTCGGGCATTGCTGATAAACTTAGTAAACTGAATATAAACCTCTTTGTTGTAAGATGGGTTGCTAATTGGCTCACAAACCAGACACGCACTGTCAGAGTGGGTGACTCCATATTTCAGCAGACCTTTTACCAGCGGGGTCCCACAGAGGTCAGTGCTGGGACCCCTACTGTTTGGTATATACTTCTCTGAAGTTCGGGTCTAAACTAAATGGTTGTGGCTGACTAGGTTTGCAGACAACTGCAAACTGGGTGCAAATATTAAATCCCCAGTTGATGTCAGTATGCTCATCTTGCACAGACTGACTGGTATCTTAGTCAAGGACTCAAACTTAATTCAGATAAATGCATCATCATTCCCTGTGGCACAAACAATGTCCCTTCCCACTATCAAATCAAGAACAATACCCTAAGTACCCATGAAGAGATCAGGAACTTGGGTTCACAACTTGATTGTGACCTTATCTTCAACCACCATGTGTCTACTGTAGTAAGGTAGGCTTTCTGCGTAGCACTCTTGATTATTAAAGGCATGGCCTAGAGAGCAGAAGAGGTTATAACTCCTGTATACTGGGCACTATTGCAGCCCATAAGTGAGTATAACTCCATGTTTGGCATGTACTGTACAAAACACCTGCAGCAATTGAAGAGACCTTTTTTTAGGCAAGGTTCAAATGACAAATTCATCACCATAACAGGAACAGGCAAGCAAAAACTCAGGGTAATGCTACTCAATGCTAGAAGTCTAAATCTCAAAATGCACTCACTCGAGGCACTCCTTAAAATGGAGAACATCGATATCTGTGCAGTGACTGAGACCTGGTTCAAGGCTCCAGCGAGTACCCCTGCACTACCAGGCTATAACTCGTACCACACTTTTCGGCCATGTAACCTGGACTAAAACACCAAAGGTGGAGGTGTGTCCATATTCATTAAGGATGTCCACACCTCCAGGCTAGTTGTTCAGCATAATGCATCCGAGGTTATCCAAGTGCAACTAATTCTGGGCAAAACTGCAATCCAAATTGTAGCTTGCTTCAGATCCCCCACCATGCCCCAGGATTCCCACTCCTCTTTTCTTTATGTACTGGAAAATATTAGGGTTCAACCAAACACCCTAATAATTGGTGGCTTCAACTACCCCAACATTAACTGGGAAAACTACTCGTGTACCAACTCCTTAGCTCAATGCTTTCTGGAATTCATAAACTTCAATGCCCTGTATCAACCTATCCACCCCCCCACCAGGGGCAACAATATCGTAGACCTAGTCATTACCAACATGAGTGACCGGTGTTCCACACCTGAAGTCAACTCCTCATTGGTCCGATCCGACCATAAGCTAATCACCCTTGATATCCACATCCCGCCCCCACCCCCCATTAAAGAAACCACGGTAAAACATTTCTTCAAAGCCAACTTCATGCTTCTTAAGACAGAAGTGGTGAACTTCATGACACCCATGCAGATGGACAGTACAGTTACAACTGCTGAATTCTACACAAATGCACTCTATAAGCACTTACATGAGTGCATGGATCGTGCTATCCCAAACAGAACCAAGACGCTATCCTCCTAAAAAAGAAGCTAATCTGGTGGTCCCCTGCCATAAACAAACTGTACAACAGAAGGACGAAACTGTTGCAAAAGAGTAAAATCCCATGAGTGGAGGGGCTCTGTGGTCAGCCTCAGTAAGAAGCTGAGATCCCTTATAAGATCCTCCAAAGCTAGCTAAGAAAACAAAATTGCCAGTAATTCCAAGGACAACCACAAAACATTCTATAGCTATGTCAAGAAGCTCGATGGCAACACCCAGATCTGCTCTGAGTTGCAGCACAACGGCACGAAAATTACAGAACCGACTGATATTGCCAACATCCTGGCAGATAGGTTCAGTGCTAGCTTTACCCCACCCCCTAAAGGGCCCATGTCTATACAGGAAGAATGCAGAGTCCTTGTAATCACAACTATGAAGGTAAAAGCTGCACTCTCTAAAGCCAAAAACACAGCATCCATGGGACCGGACAACATCCCGGGCTGCGTTTTACACTAATTTCAGAACAAACTGGCTCCCCACCTAAACACCATGTTCAGTAATAGTCTCACATCAGGCTTTGTGCCCACTGAATGGCACACAGCAACTGTTATTTCACTCCACAAAGGGGGAGCCACCACTGATCCCGGGAACTATCGCCCTATTAGCCTGACGAGCCTGGTCTGCAAGGCCATGGAACGTATCATCATGGAACTCCTAAACAAAGACATTGGTAAGCTCCAAACTCTGGATCCCACCCAGTTCGGGTTTGTGAAAGGCAGATCATGCCTCCTGAACCTGATCGACTTCTTTGAGGCAGTCACCAAAGCCGTAGATGAGGGTAAGGTGGTTCACACAGCCTTTCTTGACCTCACCAAGGCTTTCAACACCATCCCTCATTCTGGAATTCTATCTAAACTCACTAAACTTGGTATAAATCCCTACGTCACAGGATGGATTGCCAACTTGCTCACTGACAGAACCCACAATGAAAAAGTTGCAGACTCCAAATCTGACCTCAAACCAGTGACAAGTGGTGTACCACAGGGTTCAGTCCTGGGACCTTTCCTGTTTGCAATCTACTTACTTCTCTGAAGTACAGGCTAACACAGAAGGCCTTTGGCTAATGAAGTTTGCAGATGACTAGGAGCCATAGTCAAGTCCCCTAAATGATGTGGACATCCTACAGAAGAGCCTCGCTGAGACAGATGCCTGTTGTCAGAGCCATGGCCTCAAGCTCAGTGCCAAAAAGTGCAGTGTCATCCCCTTTAGTAAAAACTCTGTACCCATGAACTACTACATAGGCAGCAATCTGCTTAACACCGAATGCGTGATGAGACCTTGGGACCCAGGTGGACAGTAGTCTCTCCTTTGATAGTCACATTGCCACAGTAGTCAGTAAGTCCTATGTGGCACACATCATAAAAGGGTTCTCATTCAGAAAAAAAGAGGTTCTTGTTCCCTTCTACTCGACACACATTAGACCCGTTATATAGAGTACAACACCCCTTGTGGAATGTACCTCACAAGACATCTGTAGCAGCTGGAAAGGCCACAGAAGTACCACAGAGGATTACTGGCCTCAAACAAATGCCCTACATTGACAGTCTCAAAAAAACACCAGCTTTAGTCCGTAGCATATCACCTACTCCGAGGTGATCTCTGCCTAACATATAAAGCTATGTCAAACCCAGAGCTGTTGGACATGCTACACCTAATGAAATCCCAATCCCTCCGAGCTACACGCTCTAGGGACCTAAACCTTGTCACCACAATAAACAGGACGTGCTGGAGGGATAGATTCCTGTCCCGGAGACTTCCCGTACTCTGGAACAGGCTACCCATCTATGTCAAGCAAAGTTCTTCATTAGCACTCTAAAGTCTTGAGTGAATGAGAAATAGGAAATACACCCCAGGGATCACTTCTGTGTCTCTGCTCGACAGTGGCACAGGAAAATAACTTTCTTGGGTGGTGTAAGCCAGGGAACCTTGTTGGCTAGGCTTACGTAGGCCCTTGGGCCAATAGCTTAGTACCTACCGATGAACCTCAGAGGTTTCTAATAAAGAAGACCAAGGGACTCCAGCACGTGCTGCACACAAACCAACTTAAGTCCCAGTCAGTTTACTGTGTATCATGTAGATGTGTTAGGGGAGACTTATGCCTGGCTTACAGAGCAATCTCGGACCCAAACCTTATGAACTTGCTGCATATCCATAAATCAAGCGGGACTATAGGGCCAGCCATTCCTGGGACTCGGGTATGGCCTACAACTTAAATAGGACATGCTGTAGGGACAGATTTATCTCCCAGCGACTGCTGCGTCTTTGGAGTAGGTTATCTATTCATGTGAAACAGAGCACCTCTATGACGCTGTTCAGAAAGAACCGAAGTGGATGGGGCACAGTAAATTCTTACCGGGAATAGTGCCCACAACCCTTCTGGATATGGGCAGTCATTACTAAATACAATCTTGGGTAACTAACATCTCTGTGGGATTACGTTGGGATGAAACGGCTAAGCTTGAAATGATCTCCGGGTCAATAGCCTAGTAATCTCCTCTGAATATTCTGTAATATTTGTACCCATCACTGGGTGTTTGGTGGGTGGGGTTTGCATGGGGCTTGCTACTGTGCATTCTGGGGGGGTACTAGGATATAGTTATGCTTCTGCTTCATTGTGGTGCACAGCCAGAAACTAGAACTGACAGCTGTGTTCAGAAGGTTCTGTCTTATTTCTAGTTAAATTAAGTTCACAATTGTATGCAACCAGGTGTTCAAGGTACACCTAAGTGTTATATGCAGTGAATATTCTTGAAATGGTAGTCTCTTTCATTGTTTAGTCTGTTTACCTTCATCTTTAACTTCTTTTTCAGGAAAAAAAAAAACTGTCCCTGTACCCATTTTGTTTATCTCAAAAGTTTAAACCTGAAAAGTCAGACGTTTGAGAAATGGCACCACTGCTGTCCAACATGTTGCTAGTTCCAACGCGTGTGATACTACGTTTGTATTCTTTCTTATTCTGGGCTGTGATCTATAGCCTCTCCTCCTTGTCCGTGGGTTTTACAGCACTACGTCTTGCATGGCCAGTATGCACAAAACCCAAGAAGATGTTCAGCTGGCAAGCTCGGAAGACTGCACCGGACTGCCTAAGTGACACTTCCCTTGGAATGCATCACTACATACAAATAAAGGTATGTCTTATAGGCTGCTGGGCTTACTGAGAGCTTTGGATCTAAAACGGGAGTGGAGGCAGGACTGAGGAATGATAGGCATACCTCTCAAATGTTCAGATTTTTGTCTCACATTTTTGGTTTATTCCTAATAAATTTTTGGTTGTCTGGCAAATAATTGTGGATGGAAGTCAGACAATAATGACGGGCATTGAGTTTCAGACGACTTGCCCTTCAGAAAAGTCTTGCTAATGAAGAACATGTTCTATTAACTTTCTAAGTTTATAAGAGTAATATTTAAAAATGTTCCTATTTTTGGACCTCTGATCCCCAATTATTTATGGCTCTGTCCAGACTTTTTTGCTCCAGGAGGTTGAGAGGTATGATGCTATGTGGTTCTCAAATTTAACTGAATAAATGAGAAATGTGGGACGTATGAAATGTTTTGTAAAACTACTGACACTTTTTTTTTTTTTTCCCCAGGTATATTTTAAGAATGTTCATGTGTAATACATTTCCATTTTGCTTGCTTTATGTTATTGTGTCTTTTGGCTTTTCCCGGTTAGGGGTCGCCACAGCAGAATTCCGGTCCGCTAATGATTGGCAGTAGATTTTTATGTGCCGAGTTGCCAGCCCTGACGCATAATGATTGGCAGTAGATTTTTATGTGCCGAGTTGCCAGCCCTGACGCACAGCCTTCAACGAAGGTACGCCCATTCACGCATGTCTCCACACAGAAGATGCTCTAGCTAAGAATCGAACAGGATGTCTTACTGTGAGGCAACAACGCTACCGCAGCACCACCAGTGTGTAGTAAAGAGTAGTATTTGCAGGTTTGTCATTTTTTTGCATTCTAGAACTGTTGTGTTGTGCACAAATTTATATCAGTGCAACAGTGTTGTAAGTATCAGACAGGGAATATTGTACAGTGACAGTGAATTTTTCTCCTGACAACTTCAGTTATAAAAATGTAGCCCTTTCTCAAATACATGGAGCAAAGTCTCATTGTTCAGTGTTTGCTGATTTCGCTTTATGTGGACTTGTCAATAGAATGAGACCCAACAGTTCTGCCCATGTGTTATTGCTTTCATTTGTAGGTGCGTCTTATTGCATTTGCACTTTTATTGTGTCCCACAGTGATGTAAGTCTTTGTTTTTGGGGGTTCTGCAAGTTCCTGTAGTGATCTAGTGTTATTGTGTGTGGTAACATGTGCAAGTAGAAAATAGAGTAAGTTTTTACACAAGGGCACCTAAGTAGTTCCATTTGTCTTGGGAGTGATCACTTGGGCTACTAAAATAGAGTATATTTAAATATGCTATGAATACAGGTAACCTCTTACAAATTACGAAAGATGGTCCCGGGTGTGTTGCTGAGAAGAGTAGTTCTGGCAAACATGAGAGTGAAGTGATACTGATTTACTGAACTTAAAAATATGTTCTGACTTTGGAAATGGAGGTCCATTCTGGTCATGGCTTTAAAACTACACATTTAGAGAAATTAAGCCAAGTGAAATAATAGGACATTCATATCATCCATTCTCATGTGTCTGAGTTGTAATCTGTAAGGTTATGCAACTAAGAGGTTGCACTGGTTGGCTATTTTTTTTTTTCTTTTTATCTCATATGGAAACAGTGTAGCACCTTCTACTAGGCTTTGTGATGGGAACACAAGACATTATGATAGCTGAAGACTGAGGGAAGTGGCTAGCACCCTTGGATTTTTTTTTGTACTAGAGAGGAAGCCTATGTCTGGGTTCTCCTTGGCTGTCTCAAGTCTTCAGCTATGTCTGGATAGAGTTTTGCTCCATGTACCTGCTAACAACATTTTATAGCGGTTCTTGTACTGTAGGGCAGGCTGATGGTGAGGTGAACATCAAACTTAACAAGCTAACTTGCGTTGCATATATTTGTTCATTACGAGTGTTTTTGAAGTGATTGTTTATATTGGGACACTCCATGATGTGCAGATGCAAGATGACACTGTGATTTATAATTTCACAACTCTTAGTTTTCAAAAAATGAACGTTTGTGATAAACAGGTTGTTTTTAAGAAGATAAGACATTAAAAAAATCAATGGCTTAATGTCCATCAGGGGGATTTGGCCTCCGCACCCCCCAACAATCTAATACTGCAAGGCAGTGGCACTTAAAATTGTGTATATCAGGGGATGGCATGGGGTGGTGTAGTCTTCCTTTTCTCTCTCTCAAGTCAGTAATGACAGATATTAGAGTTTCAAACGTTTTAAGGTTTTACATTTTTTTTTTTTTTACTGTTCATTGGTGTGTACTAGGCTAATGGCCCTAGAGCCTTTATAAGCTTAGTCTATAGGATTACCCTGGCATCTTGCCACCTGACCTTAGTTCCTAGTGCCTTTGTCGAGTAGAGCCACTGGAGTGATCCCCAGGATGAATTTTCTATTTCCCAATCCACTCATCAATATTTCTCTTGAGGGTCAGTGAGGTGCTCTGCTTGACATGTATGGGGAAGTCTATTCCATAGCATGGGCAGTCTCTGGGTTATGAACCTGTCCCTCCAGCGTGTTCTGTTGATTGTGGTAATGAGGTTGAGGTTGAGGTCTCTAGAGCGTGTGGTGCAGAGGGATTGGGATTTATTTAGATGCAGCATTTCTAACAGAGCTGGGTCAGACATGGCTTTGTAAGTCAAGCAGAGATCACCTCTAAGTAGGCGATATGAGACAGAGAATAGTTGGGAGGTTTTTGAGTCTGTCCATATAGGACAAGTGTTTAAGGCCTAGGATCCTCTTTGTGAGGTACATTTGTAGCCTCTCCATTTGTTGCACCTGTATAGTGAGGTACATGCCAAATGGGGCATTATACTCTATGATGGGCCTAATGAAGGAAGAGTAAAGGGAGATGATGACCTCTTTCTTCCTGGATGCAAAACTTTTAGTAATGAGATGTGCCACATAGGACTTTCTGAGCACAGTAGCAATGTTGTGGTCGAGAGGTTGCTGTCAACCTGTGTTCCCAGATCTCTTATAACATCTTCTATGTTCAGTGGATTACCATCAATGTAGTAATTCAAGGGAACCGGGTTTTTCCCAAGGGGGATGATGACACATTTTTTGGCATTGAGCTTAAGGCCATGGTTCTGACACCAGTCATTGAGGCCTTTCTGTAGGATGTCAACATCACTTGGGGAGTCTAATAATAGCTCCCAACTTGCAATCGTCTGCAAACTTTCAGCCAGAGTCCCTTCGTGTTGGCCTGGACTTCAGAGAAGTAGATACCAAACAGTAGAGGACCCAGGACCCCGAACCCTGTGGGACTCAACTCGTGACTGGTCGGCAGTCTTCTGAGTCAGCTACTTTCACACTGTGGGTTCTGGGTTCTATCGGTGAGCCCGTTTGCAATCCACCTAGTGATATAGGGGTTGATGACTAGCTTAGTGAGTTTTTCTATGATTCCTGAATGGGGAATGGTATCAAAGGCCTTGTCCAGATCAAGGTAGGCTGTATGAACCACCTTGCCTTCATCCACAGCTCTGTTGACTGACTCAAAGAAGTCAACCAAGTTGAGCAGGGATGATCTACCCTTCACAAAAGCAAACTGTGTAGGATCCAAAGTTTGGAGATGCCCTTTATCCTTGTTTATTAGGTCCATGATGATGCATTCCATAGCTTTGCATATCAGACTCGTCAGGCTAATTGGGCGATAATTCCTGGGGTCTGTAGTCAATCATCCTTTGTGGAGAGGGATGACTGTAGCAGTGCACCTTTCAAAGCCTGAGGTGAGGCTGTGATTGAACAGGGCACATATGTGAGGTGCCAATTCACTCTAGTTCATGTAGAACACAGCCAGGGATATTGTCAGGTCCAATAGAAGCTGTATTCTTGGCCTTGGACAGTGTTGTTTTAACCTGTGCAGCGGTAATACTGGTTGCCTGGCAATCTATTGGTATTGTGATTTGGACATTTTGGGAGGGGAGAGAGATAAAGTTAGCACTGAATCTGTCGGCCAGTATATTGGCAGTATCTGTTGGCTCGGTAGAGGAGGTACCATTGTGCAGTAGCTCAGAGCAAATATGGGTATTGCTGTGGAGATTTTTTACCTATCTGCTGCAATTCTGTTTTCATAGTTAACTTTAGAGGACTTGATGAGGGATCTCAACTTTTGTTGAGGCTTTTAAGGGAGTTTTTCCAGTCTTGGGACTTCGCCTTATTCTAAATCAGTTTCCTCCTCCTGTTTTAGTTTGTTTATGGCAGGGGACCACCAGATTGGCTTCCTTTTTTTTTTTTTGAGGAGAGAGCATCTTTGCTCTATTGGGTATGGCGAGATCCATGCATTTGTGAATGTGTTCGGTCATGCAACTATTCTCCATTTGTATGGGTGCTGTGAAGTTAGCCACCTCTGCTTTTAGGAGCCCAAAGTTGGCTTTGGAGAAGTTTTTCATGGTGGTTGCCTTTGTGGGGTGGGGGTGTTGATTTCCAAGGTGATTAGTTTGTGGTTGGATCTAACCAGGGAGAAGTTGACCTGGTCATTACTAACATGGACGACCGTTGCTCTACACCAAAAGTCAAGGATGTTGCTCTAGTAGGGGGTAAGAACGAGCTGGTCCAGAGCATTGTAATTAATGAATTCCAGAAAGCGTTGGGTACATGAATAGTTTTCCCA
Organism: Protopterus annectens; assembly: GCF_019279795.1. NCBI lineage: Eukaryota > Metazoa > Chordata > Ceratodontiformes > Protopteridae > Protopterus > Protopterus annectens. The sequence continues at coordinate 1,483,688,783 of NC_056743.1, read as the reverse complement.
ATTAATGGAGGGTAGTTGAAGTCAGCCAGTATGAGAGTGTTGGGTTGGACCCTAGTATTCTCCGCGTTGCTTAAGAACGTGTAGTGTGAGTCTTGGGACATGGTTGGGGACCTATAGTAGGCTACGACCTGAATCGCTGTCTTACCCAATGTTAGCTGCACCTGAAGCATCTCGGGTGCATTATGTTTGGCTACCAGTCTGGAGGTGTGTGCATCCTTTATGAATATGGAAACACCGCCTTTGCAGCTTCAGTCCAAGTTCTGGAGTCGAAAGGTGTGGAATGAGTTATAGCTTGGTAGTGCAGGGGTGCTTTCTGCTGCCTTGAACCAGGTCTCTGTTACAGCACAAATGTTGATCTCCGTTTTTAAGGAGTGCTTCGAGCAAGTGCATTTTGAGATTTAGACTTCTAGTGTTGAGCAGCATGAGTCTCCAGTTACATTTGTTTGTAGCTGTTATGGTGGTAATTTGGTCTTTGGAATGCCACCTAAAAAAGGCACTATAGGGATGGCAGGAGCCTTGGCCTTGGCCAGTATCCGGAATCCAGGGGTGCCAGATGCAGGTGTTGTCTGGCAAAGCATAGATGTTTGTCTATCATGTCATCCCAGGCAGATACTGGATCCCCTTAGAATGATACCAGAATCTTAGCCAGTTGTTGAAATCGGCCATTTTCTGCTTGTACTGTGTTATCATTCTGGGTGATGGTAGGATGCTGATCAGGGCTAGGGTCATACCCACCTGGGCTACATAATCCAAGAGCTCCTCCATGTTTTTTTTTTATGTAGTCCAGGGAGGTGCGTCTCAGGTCATTCACACCCACCTGTACAATGACAGTCATATTTGTAGCTGTTGCTGAGGGACCTGAGTGCGTGCGTTATGTGGCGGATCCTGGTGCCTGACAGGCAGCTGACTGTTACTTTCTCCTTATTTAACCTAGTGAGTGGGACATCAGTGTGCCTCACTGTCGAGTCACCTATGACTAGTATGTTGGGCATGCTGTTTTGCCTTGGGGCTTTGGTTGAGTGGCACACTGTTTAGGAGAGTTGTGTGTATCGTGATTAGTGGTGTGGTGGTCAAGTGCGTTTTTGCCTTGGAGGTCTCTGCTGTTTGGGTAGATTTTTATTGAGAGCCTTCGCGAAGGTGGGTGTGTGGTTTGTGTTTTTATGTGAAGGCAGTGCTGGGGTGTGTTCCGGAGGGCTGTTTGTTCTATGTGGTGTGTTGCATGTGTTGACTTTTTTTTTCCTCTTGATCAGCTATTTCGGTGTTGGCTGGAGAGTGTGTGGCTTCCAATTTGGATATGTGTGTGTCTCTCAAGTCTTGAGTGTTGGGAGGTAAGAGGAGAGGGTTGTTGGTGTACATGAGGCAGTTGTTTCATTGCCTCAGGATGCCCAAGTTCACCAGGTTAATAGGAGAAAGCACAGGAAAATGACCTTTAAAACATGCCTGGAGGGGTGGGCATTAATAAATACTGGAGCTGTTTTCTTGCAGAATGTTTTAGTGCTGGTAGCACTTTTGTGTGCTCCAATAATTGCTACAAAAAGTCTGGTAAAGTGCTAAATTAATAAGCTAGTAAAAGTGCAGGAGAAAAGAACTAGCAGATCTAAGGGAGAAATTGAAGACCAGACTTTGGCACCGCTCAGAAGCTTACAAACAGTCCTGGATACAGCAAATCTGTATCTGGACTAGACTAGTTACAGGAAAGGCAGGAAACAAGCTTAGATTTTTTTCCCAGAAAGCAGCTAAAACAGAACTAAAAACAATTCAAGTGCAGTGCAAGCTAGCGCACTTGAGTGTGTAGCAGTATTAAAGCAAATACAGTTTAAATAAATGCAATTTATTCAAAATGTATTCTGAACTAAATTCAGTTGTTTTATTCAACTCTGAACAGTTAAGAAGCTGAGAAGTGCACTTCATCAGAACACAAGGAGATTTTTTTTTTTTTTTGTAGTAAAGGGCAAGGGGAGGAAGGAGGAGCAGAAGATAATTCAAGGTTAAGAACCTTAGTAGGTTGGCCTTCTCAAATGTTCTCTCTGTACTGGGTAGAATGAACACTAGACTGGGAGGATTGTCCCAGATTTCCAGTAGGGGCGGGCAACTGCAAACCCACCAACTATAACAAACCACAGGAATAGGGTGGGTGGGAGGCAGAAAACCAGTTTCAGAAGAGATCAGAAACAAAAAAAAACAATGCCAGCAAATATATAAAATAATTAAATCAGGCAAAAATTAAGTGCCAAGAATTATACTAGTCAGCGATTTATATTTCCAGATTGAACACAAGGAGTTTCTAACAGAACTAGAATAACATTTAAAAGACCACCATGCTTAACTGACAACTTCTTGGCACTACATTTTAAGTTGCCTTTGGACTAAGCTGTGCTTTTTGAAGTGAAGTTTTTTCTTTTCCTTGCTGGCATCCTGACATTGTTCTTACTAGTCAGTAACTGAATTTACTAAAAGTGACTGAGTTCCTGTCCTTTCAGTTTCTTGTTTCACACTGGGAGAGCCGAAATTAAGTTGTTGATCGGTGTGCAGCCATCTTTGAAGGCCCAAGTTGGGCAAAGAAGTCATCTGCAAATCTGGCGACCTTGCAATATTGGGCCATTTAGGTGAGGAAGGTGCTTAACTTTCATCAGGTCATCAGTTAGCTGGATTAGGTTTGCTTTAGTGTAGCATCTAAAGGTAGACATTTTTTGTGGTAATTTGGGTTTTACCCTCATAGTGATTGATAAATGGTGGTCATATTTGACCGGTGTGTCGAGCATAGGGTGGATATATTGCTGAGAACCACATCCAATATTTTTTAAGCCCTACTTGAAACTTAAAACTCCTTGTCTAGGAGCAAGAATTAATGATTCCAGGAATCATTGTGCATATTTATTTGAGGTGGTATGGGTTTCAAATTTAATGGAAGAATGGTTGAAGTCTTCCAAGAGAATGGTGTTAGGCTTAATAGCAAGAGATGTCAGTTTCTCAAGATACATTGCATGGGCTGTAGATGACGCAGAGAAGGTGTGGAAGTTGGATTATGATATATCATTGAGTTCTACTTACAGTGAAAAGGATGTGGAGGAGTTCAAGGTCATTGTCCTGGCTTATGAGTCTGGAAGTGAGATTGCTTCTTAGGAATACAGACATGCTCCTTCCAGTGACACTGTCATTTTCCACTTTGGATCTGAATAAGTGGCATCCATTGAAACCCTGTAGTGTGGAGGGTGCTATTAGTATTCTGAAATCATGTTTTGCTAACTGTTCAGACATCTGTATCTGCAAGATTTAGGAATGCCAGTAAGAAGTGCAACCTGTTTAGGCCTCTGGCTACCTTATTATAGTTTTGATTTTTGATTGGCTTTACTTGAGGAGACGGACGTTGCCATTAGGAAATGTGAGGTAGGAAAAAGTCCTAGCCAATATACAGAATCTCTTGAGGAGAGAGAGTTGCTGGGCATTTTTAGCAAAGTAACCAGTGATTGTTTCCTCTCAGACTAATATATAGGATCCACTTAGAATAACACTAATAGATACATTAATAGATAAACCAATAATAGAAGTCAAGTTACTTTTTGTATTAACCTCATTCTTGGTGATAATAGGCTACTGCTCCATGTTAATTTCACACCAATTTCAGATGCATATTCCGAGTTTCATCATGACCCTCTTCATATGATCCAAGTAAGTATGTTTTAAGTCCTTCACACCCACGTGTGGAATGACCATCTAATGTGTGTACTTGAGGGCCCTATTGACATGGCAGATCTCGCAGCCTGAGGTGCAGCTGTCACTTTCCTTGTTTTGCGTAGTGAGTGGTACAGCTGTGTGTCTGACTATGGAGTTGATTATGAGTAAGACATTATTAGATGTACTGTCTCTGCCTTGCTTTCTTAAAGGCTTTGGCCTGCCATTTGAGTAATCCCTTTTTGTGGTTGTATTTTCTGTAGTGTCTGTTTGCCTGTTAAGTGTGACACTGAGTACCCTGTATACCAAACCTTCCTCTTTGTGGTTTATTTAGGGACATTGCAAGTACCTCAGCGTAAGAATTCTTATTTGTGTGTCTAGGACATGGTGGGCATGGTTGAGAGATGGGTGCATGGTTGAGAGATGGGTGTCAGAGCTAACAACATGCTGGTTATAGTCTGCAGTCTTTGAGGAGAGGTTGGCCTCCAAAGTTAGCAGATACTTGCACCTCTCGCATATGAATAATTTGTAAGAAGAATCAGTTGCCAGTGAGCATGAGGCAGTTTTTGCGTTGTCTCACAGTTTTCATTGCTATCAGGATGGCAGTAGATGACCAGATAAAATGTGACTTCATCATGTTTACTGCCTGGTGAAATAAGGGGCACTTATGAGGTCTACTGAGACACATTTGTAGGAAGGGTGTTTGTACTAGGACACTGGGATGTACAATGAGTCAAAGCATAAGCATAGGGAGTACTAATGAGGGCTAATGAAATTCATCTATAGGATGGGAGTTTGTACATCCTAATGCCCTAGTACAATGAGTCGCATAGGCAGTACTAATAAGGGCTAATGAAATGCATCTGTAGGAAGGATGTTTGTACTAGGACACTAGGATGTGCATTGTGTCAAAGAATAGGGAGTATTAATGAGGGCTAATGAAATGCATCTGCAGGAAGGATGTTTGTACTAGGGCACTAGGATGTACAATGTGTCAAAGCATCAGTCGCAATTGTATACAAATAGTTTCAATAAATGGAGGGTATAAAGGTCTGTAGAAGTATACCCCTCAACTGTCCCTGACATTACTCAAATTTTAGCTTAGTACCCGAGTTTACGTTCTGAAACTGACAAAGGTGGTGAATTAAACTTAATGGATAAAAAAAAAAAAAAAAAAAAAAAAAATGTACTGTCATTATCTCAGAAAATGTATATTCATTCACATTCTCTTATTCTGTCAATACTATATCCCTGATTCTGTTGAGATGTCCTGATTCAGTTGATGGCTGTCGGTAAAAGTGCAGCAACAGCTAATGGATATGTGAAATGGAGACTGCCTGCTTGGCTGGATGCCACCACAGCAGCTTAGTACAGTGAGGCAGTCAATAGTTTACAGCTGGGAGTTGAGTCTGGCTCTGAGTACCTGCAGGAGCAGCCTTAGGTCAACTGGTGCCCTAGGCAAAAGGGCTCCACGGCGCCCCCACAACACCACCTGGTGCCCCCATCCTGGTCTACCTACATTAAATAAATACTGGAAAAGTGCCCCTGCTAGTGTGGCACCCTAGGCGGCCGCCTAGTTGGCCTATGCCTAAGGCCGGCTATGAGTACCTGCAACAGATATCCACTGATGAGTGCAAAATTTCAGTAAAAGCGACTGCATTAAGTAATGCTTTCTTGAAGGCAGTGTCTGTAAATTTGGCTTGGATGCTGCAACTTACTACAGATTTACAGATCACAGCAAGGATTAAACACTGGTTCAGAATGCCCACAGCTGGCAAAAATAGTGGAGAAAAATAAGCGCTATGCCTACCGCAAAAAGGTACTCTATCTTGAGTGATCTAGCTTTCTACTAGTATTCTAGTCATCTGCAGAAATCTGTAGGTGGGTTCAGTTGCATATTGTTGTCCTCATCGTACAGTACCTAATGACATCACTTAATAGTGTGTGTGTGTTGTGTTTTTTTTTTTTTTTTTTTTTTTTTTTTTTTTACGGAACCAGATAATGTGAACACTTGGGACTTATCGTAAGTAGTCCTCAACAGTGCACAACCCAGTGGTGGAATACACAACACTTCCCACGTGTAGTGGGATTTGGTTCTGAGGTCAAGTGTGATCCTCTGGTACCTTCTTGTAGTTGCAACCCAGCAAAGTAGAGCTACAGGGTCTGCAGATACCTAGAGTTTAAAGAACAAACCAGAGGACACGGGCCAATCAAACAGCACACTACCCTTGCAAGCTGTAGCAAATTTCACTCAGAACAATAGCAGCACCCACTACTATCATCAGGAGATAACTTGGTAAATCAGTTTTAAATGCAGAAATCCACCACGGCACAAATAATGCAGTAGAGTATTTAAATCATCCCTATAGCACACTCAAGTATAAAAACAGCAACTTGCACTTCCCAGATGTAGTAAGGTTTCGTTCTGACGTGAAGTCTGGTTAGGTATCTTCAGGCATACTTGTGTAATCGCAGACCAGCAGAATAGAGCCATTTCACAGAATGCCCCTGATTTTTGCCACACAGTTTTGGTCCGTTTCTTATAAAATTTCTGGCAACTTATTTAGGATTGCAGTCAGTAAGTAGTAATAGGCAATTTGAGTGTCAGACTAAAAACGTTTATGCTAGCAACTTTCTAAGTATTTAAGAACAATATTTAAAATCTGTCCCTGATTGTTTTGGCCTTTACTCCTCTTCATTTTTTGGCTTTCACCCTGATTGTTTTGTTAAGAGATTTGAAAAAATATTTTTATCATAATTTGAGTTGTACATAGCCACATGGCAATGATTTGCTTAGTGGGGTTGTCTGTCAATGAAAATAACTTGACATCTTGTTTGCTCAGTGTAACAGTCTGATTTGTGTGAAATAAGAATAAATACCTTGGGCTTATGTGTGCATTTGAAACAAACATGAAATACATTTCTTGTGCCCATAAGTATTAATTTTTATTTCCACAGTCAGATGTCGGAGGTGTACAGTCAACAGTAGCACTATAATTGTTTGGTACAGGAGCTGTGAGGAGGAGAGAATGGCTGACTGTGCTGTCATGATAGTTAAATTGACATAAGTCTGTCTTTTCCGGACTAGATGTGTAAAGCAAGATGGAATTCTGTACTGTACTGTGGCCATTTCCTCACAGGTGGAGGTGTACACCAATCAAGTTGGTGTAATTGATAGGTATGGACATTGAAAAAGTCTACTGACAACAGTTTGAGTGGTCTTTAAAGGTTTAAAAAAATCAGGAAGGTGAATACAAAAAACTTTTTTCCTCATACTTTAAAAGAAAGTGGGAGTGTAGGTGGCCCATGGTTTTGAAAACTGCCTAGGATCTACTGTACGCTTAACCCACTACTGCCTCTGTCCCTCAATCGTAGGTCCTCTGCACCACAGTAGAATCAGGAAAGACCATAGCTAAACTCAGAAGTATCCTCTAGACAAAGTTTCTCCTATCCTTCCACAGTATTTCTCATGACTGTATTCATATTTTCAGTAAACACTTGGCAAAGCTTGAGCTTCCCTCCCTAACTTTACCACCCAGTTAATGGATCTACCTCTTATCCATTCCCTTATCCAGTGATTTGAACAGTTGCATTCTGTCTCCAAGAAAACAGCAAAGGCCAGCTGAACCACAGAAACGTGAGTGGATATCCGTAAAGGCAAATAGTTTATTGTAACACTTTAGTGCCTTGGCTGCAAACTACCCTTCAAGGAGTAAAGTAACTAAACAAATAGCAGCATCATATACATACACCCACCAGTCGGCATAAATTACTTGATTACATTAATCAAATTCATCAACAAATCTCTATCAAAAATGAAAAGAAATTAAGCTAAATTAAAACTCTAGTTTCATTCAGTGTTCAGACCTGGAGGGGATAAAGTATTATATTTTAAAATAAACACACATTCTTTATACAGCAATTTATGTTTAAATATGGTTTCACTAGCATATTTGAAATAAACTTCATCTAAAATAGTAGCTTCAAACGCTGGGGATCAGTTATACATATCAAAATATTGAGCAGTGAGACTTTCATTTTCTTTACATCTCTCGCATGTTCTTGCAACCTTAATTTAAACTTTCGCTTACTTTACCCTCCATAGAAAAGACCACATAGACCTCAAGCATAGGTAATGCCTTCTGTATTACAACTATACCTTTCTTTTGCTTGGAAAGGCAGACCATTAATCTTTTGAAAGGTGTTGACATTCAGTCTCTAACCCTTCCTCCTTCCAAGGCCATTCATCTTAAATCCTCCATTTCTGCTCCCTTCAGCCTCTGAGTAAGGCTGTCCACCATGGGATATTACCTCTTAAAATCCAGGTGGTGCTCACTTGTAACACCTGACTGCCCTCATTCTAACTATGTTACCCCTTCCATATGTGCCTTTCAAATGACATCTGAATCTCAACCACTTACTCTGCTGGTGCATACTTCAACAAAAATTACTAAAGGTGCAACCATCCATTTTCCCTCCTCATCCCCATCACTTTTCCTGTCCGCTTATCCAGTGGCCCTGATATTCTTCCTCAACTCTGATAATTCAAAGAAAAGAAATGATCACTTGTGACTTGGGTTAGGCAAATTTACGTTTTATATAAGAGTAACCAAGTTTTTATTAAGTTAACATTTACAAACATTATACTACACATATATTGCTATACAACATATAACCTAAGCACCATTACATACATTTTTCAGTTCCTGCCCTTTTTAACAAGAAGCATTTTTATTAAACAGTCACTTACGACACTGGCAATCATACATCTATGTAAAAGAAAATCGAACCACACTGACATAATCCTAGTTGCATGCATTTTGTTACACACCATACAGACACACTCCAAGTTGCAAACGTTATACATCACTTAAATTGGCAATAATTATGTATGTAGCTCATGTCCTGCCTTCTTCTAAACCTCATTCCTCCCCTGCAAGCATTGTTCCTACATTTCCCATTTTTTCGTATGTAGTCTGCTCTTGTCCAGCTCTGACCATTTCTGGTCTGTGTCTTCCTTAATTGTGCTGCAAACTCTCACCCCAAGTATTTTTCTTCTGTAAGATGGGTAGTTTAATTTTGCCTCCTCTACAATGGTTCTTTTTCTAATCTTTGAATACTTCTAAAGGTAGAAACATAAAACCTGACACAATACCATAATACCACGATACTAAACATCTTCAGAATGTATGGTAACATTTCAGACACATCCTCCAATAGACTGCAGTCAGCCACAAGCAAGGTAATGTACAGTAAATTCAGTGAACCGGCACCCATGGGGATTGGTAGATGCCGGATAACTGTAGTTTCTGGTTGCTTGAGAGCTATTAAAAATAGGCCTGACTAATACTGTACCCTATACTATTTGTTTGGTTTGACTTGTTCTCGGGTTGGGGAGAGGGGAAATTTCTTATCTTTCTTTTTAAAACTGTAAAAATGTAAGGTATGTTTCTGCGGGGAGGAAACCAAGTGCAACACATGAGAATTGTATTTATTTTTTTTCTCCAGTTCCGGTTGCTTGAGTTCTGGTTAACAGAGTTAAGTTTACTTTATTTATTTATTATTTATTTGTTTATTTTATTTACATTTATTTGCTTATAATTTATATTTACATTCTGTATTCAGTACTCTTCCCTATTCACCAACATGATCAGTTGCAGGCTCAGCACAGGTTACATTGTAAGAACAAAAAGCAACAAATAAAAGCATTATAGCTGTGAAATCAAAATACAATTTGAATAATCTATGCAGGGACAAATGAGTTGTACCAAACTGCCGTTGGGTACATTAAAATGTATTTTGAAAATAAATGTACAGAAAAAAGCTTCAGTAGGCATTCTTGGTGAAACCTTTCCTTCCCCGAGATAGTTGTACGATGTACATGCTAAAACTCCTCCTTTTGTATAACAATTGGTTAAGATGGCTGTGCTTGTTGTAGAACATTAGTTACTGGTAGGATTGTACTAATATTTACTGTTTTGTTTTCAGAGGACAGTTTCCATCTTAGTTTTCCTGAAATCAGTGCAGAACTATATAAAATTATCAGAACACGTGGATTTTTTAGGAGAAATTATGGAAAGAAAAACATTAGTACCAAACACGATACCTAACATAGCTTTAAATCGCTTCTTTAAAAGCGGGGAGATACGTTTTGAGGGACTTAATGGAATAGTAAAAGAAGAAAGTTCTAAAATTATTGCAATTGTAAAATCGTGGAATACAGCAAGCTTTCATTTAAATAATTTTACAAAATGTGAGACCTTGAGGTGTAATGCTAGGGTAAGAGGTGTGGCTGTGTGTGAATATAATACTATTGTGTCTTCTTTTTGGTTAAAAAAAAAAGATGATGAATTTGAACACACAGTACCCAGATAGCTAAGGGCACAGTAAATACTCCTTTAAACATAGTATGCTCTTATAGACCAGGTGAGAATGCAAAAACACATCAGGAATATTGACGGAACCTTAATGGAAACTAAATTTCCACAAATTCTTTTTCATAGCTTATCTTCGTTATTGTATTGAGTGGCATGAGACGGCTAGTCTCTGTAAATAGCAAAGGCAAGAGTATTTGTTTTCGCTACCGATAACCCTAACTTAATTCGTAATTTGAGTAGGTGGTCCACTTGGAACTTCTGGTCATTATTGTTTCAAGTGAAGTTTAAAAACACAACACTAAGCCAGCCAAAAGATATAATTGTGGCATAATGGATTATGAACATCTATTAAGTTCCATCAAAAATATGAACTGAAATAAACGTACGTTTATAATAGAAAATGATTATAGATAACAGTCTGCAAAATATTTTAAGAAGTAATGTTGAAGATGCAGGCAGCTATTAAAGGTAGAAATTCTACTGAACCAATGTGGTGGAATGAGGTATTATGTAAATTATGCAGAAGAAAGCCGAGAATATATAAGACATAACGGTCACTACAGTTGAAAAGAATTCTAAAATTAGTATTATATTAAAAATAAAAAGGGAACCTTACTGATGTTTACAAATCTCTAAATGTCACTTAATCATAGATCTTGCATGAATTTTAAAAAGATTAATAATGACACCGTCATGTGGGATACTAGCATGATTGCAGCAGAATTTAACAGATATTTTTGTTAGTTTATTTAAACAACTTCAAAAAGGCATAGTGGTTTATGGAATTTGCCCCAAATTCCTTTGGAATTTTTAGAAAAACTTTAAGAAGGGCTAATTAAACCTCATCTAGGGACCTGACATAATGCCAGCTGTATTGTTAACTATAAAAAATTACTCCCATATTGCACATTATCTTTTATAAGCATCCATAAACCAGAGCTGTTCCTGGTTATGGAAATCTGTGTAGTCACAGTTATTTATAAATAAAAGATAAAGAAATTTAAAAACTGCAGACCAATGTAACCTCTTTTTTATAACATTTTCCTAAAACAGATGTAATATTGAGCTTATGATAAAACCAAGTACAGATAAGAGCAACGTTCCTCTTAGTGTAGTAGAAAACCTTGAAAAAGCTAGAATTACAAAGAAAAAAAAAGGTTTAGTTATTACAAAAGTTCACTCATCTAAGGCTAGTAAGTCTGCTTACAAGTGTTTTCAAGAATAGTTAACTAACCTAGGGCTGCATATGGAATAAAGCTGGCCTCTTGTATATCTGATAATAACAAAGGGTTTGTTTAATAGTTACATGGCTATGGCCTGAATGATGCTTCAGGTTTGCTGTTAAGTGGTGGTTGTGTACATATAACTGAGCTTAAGTCATTTGCTAACTTATTTGTGTTTTTTGCAGATGATCTGCAAATAATGCTGACTATTTTTCCTTGGCAAACTTAGTGGATAGCTGTCCACCTTTTATTGGAAGAATTTATAAAATCATCAAACTTTGGTTAATAAAAAGAACTCTGTGTCTGGTGGGCATGATGGGTTGAATGGTTACTTTCTGGGAGTATTACTGATTGCTTGTACCCCTGTTTAGTTTTTGTTTAAAAAAAAAAAAAAAAAAAAAAAAAACTAGCTGAAGGTTATGCTCATGAAATCTAGAAGGAGGCTGTTATTCCTGTTAATAATAAAACATACCATGCTTATATTGTTTGGTAATCATAAAATGATTAATTTGACACACATTTTAGGGAAGTGCTTTAAGCAGGCATTAAATCTATTTAAGGATATGTTTTTTTTTTCACTGTCTACCAACATGGTTTTATATCCGGGAGAGCTAGATTATCTTATTTGGTTATTTTTTTAATGAATAAATAGGAAGTTTGCTGGATAATGTTTTATAGATTTGATCCATTTGAATCTGGCTAAGACCTTTGATTCTCTTCTGCATTTTATCTTTATTGACATTTTGGCAACATGAATGTGAATATATTGAGATGGGCTAAAAACTGGTTAGGTCAAAAAATGTGAGTTAGTCAAGAATAAATATTCTAAATGTGTCTCTAAAGTGTGGTATACCTCAGGGGTAATTTATTTTGGACCGTTGTTGTTTGGGCTACTGATGAGTGACTGTCCCTTATCAAGTCAAATTTGTTTGAGTAAATTTTCTAATGATCTAAAGGTTGGAGGTTTAAGTTGAGAACAACCTAGTGGACTTAGTGCTTGCTAAATTACTTGGATAAGTTAACCACATGGGTACAGCTAAGGTTATTGTCGCTCGCCAGGTTAGGATCAAACAGGCGAGCATTGTGGGTTCTTGTTCAGGCAACTTTATTGTATACAAACTCATCACAAATGAAGTTAAGTAACTTTAACTTGTAAACAGATTAGCTGTCATACACATGGATGTTAACGATGTCCTTCAAGGATGCATCTGCAGTCATCACATATGGGTTGTCCTGCCTCAGGCAGCCCTTCGGTCGGCCGGATTCCAAAGTCTGGGTCTGGCGTCAGAGCGCCTGGGGTATAAAAGCGTCAGCTGACGCCATCTTCCCCAGTCTTTCTTGCCGCGTGGTGCCCGAAGCAGAAGCAGTTCGCAAGTGCCGGTCGGCCAGCTCCTGTAATTCCACTAAATCGAAGACTTCAAAAGCTAAGTACCCCGTTGGGGACCCTTTCTTGCCTCAGCCGATGTCAGATAAAATTAATAATTGCTTAACTTGTGGGAAACAAATACCTCATAAGGATTTCCACCCTTACTGCCTACCTTGCCTAGGCCCAGACCACGACGTCTCGGCCTGTTCAGCCTGTGCTTCCTTCAACCGACGCACTCTTAAGACGTTGGTCGGAGTTTGCAGAGGAATTTTTTTGGGCTAGTTTTGCTTACAAAATGCCGTCAGACTCCGACTTCACATTTAATGCAGAAACGGAAGGACAAGGACCGACACACACATGGTCCGCAGTTTCGGCTGAAACCACGGCCAGGCCTACCGCGAGTGTCTCGGTCTCGGCTGAAACAGAGTCCTTGGTACTACCATCCACCGAAACCGTACAACCGACAACCTCGGCCCCGGAGGCCACTACTGTATCGGTTGTTGAATCTCCATTGGAATCTGGTGTCCAGGAACCTTCCGACACCATTCCCTTAGACAAAACTACACCAGCACATGGTGCAGCCAGGCCTCCTGCATCCATGTCTATTAAGGCATTCTCTAGGGCTAAAGCTGCTAAACACTCAAAATTTATGCCTCCCAGGGTTATCCCTCAGGGTCCCACTACAGGTTCTCAGATTCTTAGTCTAGCAGAAGACCTTATTTCATTAATTAGAGGCTCTCAGCCTCATCCGGACAGGGGCTCTCAACCTCCTACAGAAAAAAGGCCCAGGGTTGAGCCCTCTGATCCCCTCTCCTCAGATGAGGCCTCTGATGGCTCTGCTCTCTCGGACTACCAGGAGCAGGCTTTTCCGGCCTACGAGGATTCAGATGCAGAGGAATCTATCCCTTCGGCCTCCCCTCCTGAAGAACTGTCCTTTGGGGAAACTCTGCACACTATGAGGGAGCAATTTCCAATGGCAGGGCCAGGAATTCTCTGATTCCAGGAAGAGATTAAGGACCTTCTTGCATTTGCCTCAGCATAGACCTTTGGCTATTCCCCCTGTTTTGAATGTCATTGATGATGTGTACTCTGAATCTAGCACAACCCCTGACACTCTCCCTCCGGCTCCTGCCAAACCCGATAGGTAGGTACTACAGGGTCCCGGAATCACACCTTTACCTTTACAAGGCCTACTCTGCTGATCCAGAAACTATCTTCCAGGGCCCTAAAGAGGTTGCAGCTGTCACTACAAAAAATCCACTCCCCTCTGAAAGGGAGTCCAGGGCTTTAGAGCGATGGGGTAAAAAAGTGTATACTTCTGCTACCCTTTCTGTGAGGGCTTTAAACTGTCAATTTCATATGATACAGTACCAAGAATATTTGTTAGATGAATTGCATAAAAAGCTGTCTTCACCTGAACCCCTAGATCGCAAAACACTTTAGGATCTGGTACATAACTCTCAACAGGTTAGCAACCATTTCTTGCAGTGTGGTTATGATTCATTGGAAGGTTCATGTAGGTTGGCTATGACAGGTGCAGTCATGTGTAGGCATGCTTGGCTGAAGGAACAATCTCTACCAGACCATGTTAAAGCAAAGCTTCTGGATGCTCCACTGGAAAAGCAAAAGTTATTTGGCTCCACTGCTCAGGAGGTCTTAAAGAAATTTGAAGAAAAGGCAAAATCTGTACAAACAGTCAAAGATTTTATGCAAGTCTAACCACCAAGATTTAGCAGAAATTGGCCTTCCAAGAACTGGTCCTTTCCAGACGCAGACAGATTTCAGAGAGGCAAGAACAGGTGTGCCAGAGGTAGAGGGCAAGCTAGAGGCTCCTACAGAGGACGTCAATGGCAGCATCCCAACCAGAGAGGTAGTGCAGGGCCTGCAACTGCTGCACAAGGACAGACTCAATGACTTTACTTTGACACCGCCAACCAGGGCTCAATTGGAAGCACCTTTGGGCGGAAAGCTTTCCTTATTTTCAGAAAATTGGCACATTATTACAAGGGACAAATGGACACTACAAATAATAGACAAAGGTTACAGGCTCCATTTCCACACATTACCAAAAAGAAAAGGCATGCCAGACCTGCCACCAAATCAAAGGGCAGAGGCTTTGAAACAAATCTCCAACTTAATGAAAATGAAAGCAATAGAAAAGGTTCCTCTCGCAGAACAAGGCCAAGGATTTTATTCCAGACTCTTCCTTGTTCCAAGAAAAGAAAAGCAATGGAGGCCTATTCTCGACTTGTCCGCACTAAATACTTATCTCATTGTGCCAAAATTCAAAATGCTGACTCTACAGCAACTCCTTCCCATGCTGGGCAAAGAGTCTTGGCTGGTAACTCGACCTCAAGGAGGCATACCTGCATGTCCCTATCAGACAAAGCTGCAGAAGACACCTCAGATTTCTTGCAGGTTCAGAGCATTATCAATTCTCAGCATTGCCCTTTGGCTTATCTACTGCGCCCAGAGTATTCACGAAATGCCTGGCATCAGTAATTGCACACTGCAGACTTCAGGGGATGCAAATATACCCGTATCTGGACGACTGCCTTATACAAGCGGACAGCCAACAAATTTTGGTAAAACACTTGAATTATGCCATCTATCTTCTTCAGGCCTTGGGATATACAGTCAACATTCACAAGTCAAGACTTGTACCATCCCAAAGAATAACTTTTCTGGGTGCGGATCTAGACACAACCACCCAAATGGCTTTCCTCACAGAAGAAAAACAAAACCAACTACCGGATTACTTCAAAAACCTATCAAGACAAACTCAGCTGACTGCAAGGAAAATCCTGCAGGCCCTGGGTTACATGGCTTCTTGCATTCTTCTGATTCCTCAAGCAGGGCTACATATGAGGAAACTCCAGTGGTACCTAAGGAGTTTATGAACTCAGCACAGTCACAGCTTGGAAACTTTGATACCACTCATCCCATGCCTTCAAAGGGAATTTCTGTGGTGGGCTCAAGCAAGCCAGTCAAACAGGGGTTTGCCCTTCAGCAAACCAATAGCCAGCCAAACCAGTACAACGGACGCTTCAGACCACGGATGGGGAGCGCACATGGAAGGAAGATGCATTCAAGGACTATGGTCACAAAAAGAGCTACGCATGCACATAAACCAAAAGGAAATGCTGGCAGTGATATATGCAATCGAGGCCTTCAAGTTATTTCTACATCAAGGCCACCTGCTAATAAGGACAGACAACACTACAGTTATGTGGTACAATAAGCAAGGAGGCACCCATTCCTACCCTCTTTGCAGACTGGCAATGAATCTATGGGAACTTTCCCTGACTCTCAAAATACAGCTGCAATCCCAGTTTGTACCAGGAAAGGACAATATACTGGCGGACAGCTTAAGCAGGAACACCATGGATGCACACGAATGGATGCTGCACCCAGACATCGTCCATCAGATAACACAATCATGGGGGAGACCGGACATAGACCTCTTTGCCTCCCCACACAATCAGCTGGACAAATTCTGCACAAGGACATACCACCCACAAGCATGGAAAGTGGATGCCCTCTCTTTCAGCTGGAGAGCTCTAACAGTGTATGCATTCCCACCTCTTCCATTAATGACCAAGGTCTTACTGAAGATCAGGGCAGAGCAGCCAAGAGTGATTCTGATAGCTCCAGACTGGCCAAGACAGCACTGGTACCCATTGCTAAAGAGGATGTCACGGACAAAACCATGGCTTCTGCCACAATGGCCGCTTCTCCTGACACAGCACAATTACAAAACTCTGCATTCCAACCTGAAAACATTACAGCTAGCTGCCTGGAAAATACCTTGACTCATCACCAGGATAAGCTATCCAAGAGAGTGAAGGATATCCTCATGGAAGCTCGCAGGCCTTCCACACGAAAGGCATGCTCAGCAAAATGGAAAAGATTTCACACCTGGAGCACCTCAAAGGGAATAGATGCAACAGTTATGAACATGGCGCATATCCTGGAATATTTAGCAGAAATGCTCCACAATGGCCTGTCTTACTCTTCCATTAAAATTCATGCTTCAGCAATTTCAGCAGAGTACAATACTGATCCACCTGTCTTCTCTCATCCTCTGCTAAGACAGTTTCTAAGAGGAATTAAAAACATCAATCCTCCAAGGAAACCACCACTGCCTACTTGGGACCTTAACTTCGTGTTGGAAAAGCTAACACTGCCTCCCTTTGAACCAGCAGCATCTGCAGAGCTACAGTTCCTCTCTTGGAAGACTGTCTTCCTTCTGGCCATAACCTCAGCAAGAAGAGTATCTGAGTTACAGGCCCTCATGGCAGTACAGCCATTTCTTATTTTTCATCAAGACAGAGTCTCATTGAGAACCAGTCCTTCATTTATGCCAAAGGTGGTATCTAGGGTCTCATTAAACCAAGCTATTCACCTGCCTACCTTCTTTCCAAATCCACAAAACAAAGGGGAAAAGCTTCTGCACACCCTGGACATATACAGACAGTTGCGCTACTACTTGGACAGAACAAAAAATTACAGAAAAACTGACCAGTTTGTAGCATATGCCGCTGGTGCACAAGGAAAAGCAATTTCAAAACAGACAATTTCAAAATGGATAGGGAATTGCATTCGTTTCTGTTACTCCTTTCATGGAAAAACTGTGCCAGCTAACATTAGACCTCATTCGACCAGAGCCACAGCCACCTCCACAGCCTTCTTAAGAGGGGTGGCTACCAAGGACATTTTAGAAGCTGCTACATGGAGCTCCGTGCATACATTTTCCAAGCATTACAACTTACCTTTATATTCCAGATCCAGAGCAGGCTTTGCTACGGCAGTCCTGCAGGGCATTTTAGCTACACCATTCTTTACATAGATCCTCCACCCCCAGATTGGCTATGGTATTCTACCCATATGTGATGACTGCAGATGCATCCTTGAAGGACATAGTACAGTTTTGTACCTACCATAAATGTAGATGTCCGATAGGTATGCATCTGCAGTCAGGTTTACCCTCCCTCCTTCCCCTCTGTGGTATTTCTTGGGTACATTCCCCTCTCGTAGCTAGCTGGGGTTATCTGTTATGGTGTATTTGTTTTTATATATGTATATATTTTTGTGCATGTTTGGAATTTATTGCATTTCTCCAAATTTGGCCTTCCTTAGAGGGCACCTGGCATCTGGGGCAAGAAAAACTGAGGAAGATGGCGTCGGCTGACGCTTTTATACCCCAGGCGCTCTGACGTCGGGGAAGGGGCGACATCAGCCGACGCCGGACCCAGACTTTGGAATCTGGCCGACCGAAGGGCTGCCTGAGGCAGGACAACCCATATGTGATGACTGCAGATGCATACCTATCGGATAGGTATGCACAAAACTGTACTTTCTGGTTGCACCTTCAAAATAGCACTGAAGCTAGGGGTTCCTATTATATACTCAAAAAGGCGTTTCAGTCATATAAGCAGATGTTCATAGTGTTTCACTGTTGCAGTCATTACAATTGGGTTATCCTGCTGGCAGGCTACCCGCAGTCGGCCCGAGTTCCAAAGTGTAGGTCCGGCGTCGCTGTCGCCTCCTCCCCGACGTCAGTGCGCCAGGGGTATAAAAGATGCAGCCAACGCCATTTTCTTCAGTCTTTCTTGCCGCGCAGTGCCCAAAGCAAAAGCAGTTTGCAAGTGCCGGTCAGCCGACTCCTGAGATTTTCAAATTGGAATTTCAGATCCAAAGTCTTCATTAAAGCTAAGTACCCCATTGGGGAAACTTTTTTTTTTCTTGCTCCAGACCGATGTCAGAAAAAGTTAATTAATAATTGTATTTCTTGTGGGAAGCAAATAACCTCATAAGGATTTTCATTCTTATTGTATTCCTTGCCTAGGCCCTGACCACGATGTTGCTAGTTGTCAGTTTTGTGCTAGATTTAACCAACGCACTATTAAGCGTCAGTACGATTTTGCATTTCATTACTTTGGCAGGAGATTTAACTATATAATGCTGTCGGAGCAACAGACTACCGGAGTTTATAAAAAGCGCAAAGAAAAGGACAGTCACCCGAGGTCCAAAACTGACGAGGCTTCTGCTAGGCCTGTCGCCGGTTCTCAGTGAGGTGCTTTCGCAGCCCCTGACGCTGCTACCTCGGAGCCACAGGCAGCTTCCGACTCCCACGTGGAGCCGACTAGGCGCTGGAAACTCAAGGTATTGGACACTCGGAAACTATTCCCTCAGATGGGTCCGGAGCGGCTGAGCAGGCATCGGCTTTTGAGGGTGTTTTCAGGCCTACACAGTTATATGTAAAGCCAACTTCAGCTTCAAAGGCAAAGACTAAAGCAGCTCTAAAGACAAAAGAAACGAGTACAGCATTCTCCTGGACAGGCCTCCATGCCTAAAAAACAGATGCTTTAAAATGGCCGAAGACCTAATTACTTTGATCAGAGGTTCCCATCCACCTCCTGATAAGAGGCCTAGGCAAGAGATAGAATATGCATCTTCAGATCAGGTTTCTATTTCCTCTGATTCCTCTTCTGACCAGGAATATTCTCTTCCTCCCTATGAGGATTCTGATGCTGAAGAATCTATTCCTTCAGCCTCTTCTCCTGAGGATTATTCTTTTGGGGAAATGCTGCATACTATGAGGGAGCATTTCCACTGGGAGAGCCAAGATTACTCAGAATCCAGGAAAAGGCTTGGAGACTTCCTTTTATTACCTCAGCACAGGCCCCTTGCTATTCCTCCTGTTTTAGACATTGTAGATGTATTTTCAGAGTCTGGACTGTCTCCTGACACACTGCCACCAGCTCCTGTTAAGCCAGACAGATACTACAGGGTTCCTGATTCGCATAGTTTCTGGGTCTGCAGCAGGGTTTTTATAAAGAAATTTATCTCTCAGGGTCCCAAAGGGGTCAAGGTGTCCACTGCAAAAAACCCTATACCCTCTAATAGGGATTCAAGGGCCCTGGACAGATGGGGGGAAAAGATTTATACTTCTGCTAACTTGGCTGTAAGAGCTTTAAATTGTCAATTTCATATGCTTAAATATCAGCAATATCTTATGTCACTGCTTAAACAAAAAATGTTGACAAATTCAGAATGTGCTGAAAACAAAGAAATGCAGGATTTATTGCATGCTGCTGAACAAGTAGGAAAGCATACTTTGCAATGCAGTTTTGATTCTCTAGAGGCCTCTTGCAGGGCCGCTGTTACAGGTTCTGTCATTAGGAGACATGCTTGGTTAAAAGAACAGAATCTGCCCGATCGTGTTAAAGCAAAATTATTAGATGCTCCATTACAACATGATACATTGTTTGGTGTTAAAGCAGAAGAGGTTTTGAAGAAAATGGAGGACAAAGCTAAATCTATGCAAACAATCAAGGATTTCTTACAAGTACAGCCTCCCAGATTTAGCAGGAACTGGCCTACAAAGAATTGGTCCTTTCCAGTGTCAGACAGGCCACAAAGAGGTAGATACAGATGCCCCAGAGGCAGATCACAGCCCCAAGGCTCATACAGGTCTAAACAGTGGGGTACTTCAACCTCCAAAAGCAGAGAAGAAAAATCACAGCCATACAGAAAGCACTCTCAATGACTTTCCCCTGCCAGCACCAAGCACTTAATCTTCTGGCAGCTCCCTTAGGGGGAAAACTAGCACTTTTTGCTCAAAATTGGCACATGATCACTCTCAGGACAAATGGGTCTTAAATATCGTATCCCAGGGCTACAGGTTCCATTTTCACACCCAGCCAAGGCCAAACAGTATGCCAGACCTGCCACGCAATCAATGGGTAGAGGTACAAAAACAAGTCTCATCCCTCATGGACGTGAGGGCCATTCAGCAAGTACCACAGCAAGAACAGGGACGATGATTTTACTCAAGGCTATTCTTGGTGCCCAGAAAGGACAAAACCTGGAGACCAGTACTGGACCTGTCTATCCTGAACACATTCTTGGACATTCCAAAATTCAAGATGTTAACTCTGCAGCAGCTTCTGCCCATGCTGGGCAAGAAGGCTTGGCTTGTGACTTTAGACCTAAAAGAGGCATACCTCCATGTCTCAATCAGACAATCGTGCAGAAGGTACCTTGGAGATTTATAGCTGGCTCAGTGCATTACCAATTCTCTGCACTGCCCTTTGGCTTCTACTGCACCCAGGGTCTTCACAAAGTGCCTGGCACCAGTAATTGCTTTTTGCAGACAGAGGAATTCAAATGTATCCTTACTTGGACGACTGCCTCATTCAAGCAGAGAACAAGGACACTCTCTACTACAGCATCTGGCATTTGTAAAAACATTACTAGCAGACCTAGGGTACACAGTAAACGAAAAGAAATCAAAACTTGTACCCTCTCAAGAAATAATATTCCTGGGTGCAAGCTGAAATACAACTGCCCAGATGGCTTATCTCACGCCAGACAAACACAGACAACTGACTACTTATTTCAATATGTTGGCAACAAAGACCCAGTTATTTGCAAGAAAAATTCTGCAGGCTTTGGGCTTCATGGCATCCTGCATTCTGCTAATTCCATATGCAAGACTGCATACGAGGAAACTTCAATGATATCTAAAAAGTGTTTGGACTCAACATTGCCACAGCCTGGAAACAATAATTACCCTCATTCTCTGCCTGCAACAGGAATTTCGATGGTGGGCAAAAGCCTGTCACCACAACACGGGACAGCCTTTCACCTTACCCACAGCCAGGCAGACATTGACAACAGATGCATCAGATTATGCCTGGGGGGGCACATATGGCAGGAAGATGTATTCAGGGCACATGGTCCGCAAGTCAAATGCATCTACATCTCAATCAAAAAGAGATGCTAGCAGTTCAAAATGCCCTGACAGCCTTCAAGGATCTATTTCATCCAGGGCAACTACTGATAAAGACTGACAATACCACAGTCATGTGGTACATACACAAGCAAGGGAGCACACATTCCTACCACCTCTGCAGACTAGCCATGAACTTGTGGGACACAGCATTGACTTGCCAAGTACATCTGCAGCACAATTCCTGCCAGGAAGGATAAATACTCTGGCAGACGAACTAAGCAGAAATGTAATGGATCCCCACGAGTGGAAATTGGATCCACAAGTCTTCAGCATGATAACAAGGAAATGGGAATGTCTCAACATAGACCTATTTGCCTCTTCTCACAATTGCCAACTACAAAGATTCTGCACAAGGACTTTAAGCAAGCATGGAAAGTGGATGCTCTATCTTTCAGCTGGAAAAACCTAACTGTATATGCTTTTCCTCCTCTGCCTCTCCTCCCCAAGGTGGTACTCAAGGTCAGACAAGAGAAGCCAAAAATGATTCTGATTGCCCCAGACTGGCTCCGCCAGCACTGGTACCCTATCCTAAAGAGATTGTCCCAATGCCCAGCTTTGACACTACCTCATATTCCTCACTTATTGACTTAACAAGACAGTCAGATACTGCACAACCAACTCAGGACCCTAAACCTGGCCGCATGACTGATAATGTAGCCATTCGAGACGCACCTCCTTTCTAAAGCAGTTATGGATGTTATTTTGGAGGCCAGGAGACCTAGCACCAGAAAATCTTATGCAGAAAAATGGAAGAGATTCTGTGCTTGGAACCAGGCACAAGGTATTGACACGATTGTTCCAAATATTCCTCAGATTTTGCAATACTTAACAGATGCTGGATAAAGGCCTTTCCTTTTCATCCATTAAAATTCATGCCTCTGCAATTTCAGCTCATTACAATACAGAACCTCCTATTTTTTCTCATCCATTAATAAGGCAGTACCTCAGAGGGGCCAAACCCCCCCTAGGAGAGCACCACTACCTGCATGGGACCTCAACTATGTCTTGGAAAAACTTACACTTCCTCCCTTTGTGCCAGCCTCTGCAGCTGATATAAAATTTTTATCCTGGAAAACAACTCTGCTCCTAGCAATAACCTCCGCTAGACCTGTCTCAGAGTTACAGGCACTCATGGCTGTGGAACCTTTTATCATTTTCCATCCTGACAGGGTTTCTCTGAGGACAAACCCTACATTTATGCCTAAGGTAGTGACCAGTGTGGCCCTTAACCAAACAATTCACTTGCCTACCTTTTACCCAAACCCATAGAATAAGGGTGAGACTTCTGCATTCTTTCGACATTCACAGACCACTACGCTTCTACTTGGACAGAACCAAAGCTTTCAGAAAGACTGAACAACTTATAGTAGCGTATGCTGCAGGATCACAAGGAAAGCCTATCTCAAAGCAGACTATTTCAAAGTGGATAAGCCACTGCATGCTATTCACAGCATGTAAAATCAGTGCCTAAGGGCATTAGGCCACATTCCACCAGAGCAGCAGCCACTTCAGCAACCTTCCTCAGAGGAGTACCAACCAAAAGACATCTTAGAGGCTGCAACTTGGAGTTCAGTGCATACTTTTACAAAGTACTATCACTTGCCTCTCTGTTCTAAATCCAGGGCAGGCCCTGCCACTCCAGTTCTGCAGGGCCTGATAGCCTCTCCTAATCCTATTTAGCACCTATTTAGCACCAGCCTGCCAACCATAGTTTTGGGATTCAACCCAGTTGTAATTACTGCAACAGTGAAACACAATGAACATAGTACAGTTGTGTACCTACCATAAATATAGATGTTCGCGTGTATTCACTGTTGCAGTCCAGGTTACCCTCACTCCATCCCCCTTTTCCTTGCTGGGACTTATCTGTACTTTTCTATTCTATACAACCTATGTGGTGTATTTGCTTGTAGATGAAGGAAAAGTTGTTTTTTGGTTATGCATGATTTAGGCATTAGTGAGCCTACCATTTTAGGGGCACCTGACATCTGGGGCAAGAAAAACTGAAGAAAATGGCGTCTGCTGCATCTTTTATACCCCTGGCTCACTGACGTCAGGGAGGAGGCGATAGCAACCGACGCTGGACCTAGACTTTGGAACTTGGGCCGACTGCGGGTAGCCTGCCAGCAGGATAACCCAATTGTAATGACTGCAACAGTGAATACACTCTAACATCTACATTTATGGTAGGTACACAACTGTACTTTTCTTTCCCTGAGGAAGAAATCGCTTGGCCACCTCTGTTACTTTGACATTTTCCCCACTGTAGTGTGATCTCGGAGTTGGTATATTTGGTTAAGGGGTGTGTGGGTGGGCACAGTCCCCCATGGGAGGATGTGGGGCACTTTGTATTGTTTTGTAGTGATGTGTTTTTTTATTTAGGATAAGAGATTTCTTTCCCAGGGAAAAAAAATCGGTGGTATGCACATTTGCTGTTGTGTTTCTGCAGTTTATGGGTGATGGAGGCATGCGATGCCTCTTCAAGTATCTAATATAGATCTGAAGCTAACACGTGCTTGGTATTTATATGCACACACAGATCTTGGAAATGCTTCTTAAGGAATAACAGGTGTGTTGTACCTCTTTAACAAAAGGAGTTAGACATTGTCACTGAAATTAATGCATATGCAGTTTACACAGAAATGATTTTAATCATGCAATTATACAAAGCTAGATACTTGTATACAACTATGTCCAAGTTGCTGTGTATTTCACACTAGGTTTTGAAATGCGACCATATTGTGTGAGACAAAATTTGGGATCTGCTTTATACTTTATTTTCATATAAATTCTGAAATATCCCTACTTTTAAAGGATCTCTGGTTATTTTTTTTTTATAGGCGCTCTAAGCTTGGCAAAAACCCTTTCTAATTTTGCCTAAGTTATTGTGCCAAGTTTTTGAGCTCTGGAGTTATTAGCAGAAAACCAGTTGCTTAACCGCAATCTTTCTAAACTAGTGCATATTATTCAGGTACTCTTATTTTCTCTTTAGCAGTGTGCAATTGTGCCTTCTCTTCTCTGAGATTACTTTTAACGTTTGTCAGCCTTCTAAGTAATTCTTACTACTTTTTTTTTTCTTCCCTATTTTTTAAACATTTCTTCTCATTTTATTTCACTCAACTAGCTATAACTTCTGTAGTTCTTTCCTAAACTCCAGAATATTTTCCACTACCCATTCCTTAAATTCCTCTGATGAGAGAGCATCATCATTTTTATCTTTATTATTGGGCGCATGATTTGAAATAAGTTATTGGATGCGTTTTTAAAGTTCTCATGTAAATTCAAATGTTCATGTGAAATATCTGTCTAGTCTTCCCCAGTTTTCCTACCTTGGGAATATATGTAAATTCTGAGTTCCTGCTCCTGAATAGACATTTTCCATACCAAATATTTTTGGACATTTTTTCATAAATCTACCCTCTCGTTATATTTTCCCTTCTAGGCCAGCTAGCTACATCCTCATTGTTGCAAATCAAATTGTCCCCACCTGGGTCCTCTCCTGTTTGGCATCTACTTCTCAGAAGTCCAAGTCAACACGGAGGGACTCAGTTGACCAAGTTCACAGACTACTGCAAGCTGGGAGCCATTATTAACTTCCCCAAGTGATGTAGACAGCCTACAGAAAGGCCGCATTGAGACCACTGACTGGGGTCGAAACCGTGGCCTTAAGCTTAATGCCAAACAATGCATCGCCATCCTGTATGGGAAAAACTCAGTTCCCACTAATTACCACATCGATGGGAGCCCACTGAACACTGAAGGCGTTATAAGAGATCTGGGGACACAAGTTGACAGCAACCTCTCCTTCGACCACCACATTGCCACTGTGGTTAGAAAGTCCTTCCATGTGGCGCATCTCATTACCAAGGGTTTTGCATCCAGGAAGAAAGAGGTGGTCATCTCTCTCTAGTCTCCCCTCATTAGGCCAATCATGGAGTATAATGCCCCATTTGGCATGTACATAACTAGACACATGCAACAGCTGGAAAGGCCACAAAAGTACCTGACATAGAGGACCTAGTCCTTAAACACATGTCCTACATGGACAGACTAAAAAAAAATTCCAGCTATTCTGTCTCATAATCTACAAAGAGGCAATCCCTGCTTGACTTACAAAGCCATGTCTGACCCAGCTCTGTTAGAAATGCTACATTTAAAGAAATCCCAGTCACTCTGCACCACACGCTCCAGAGACTTAAACCTCATTACCACAATGCTGGAGGGACAGGTTCATAACCTAGAGACTGCCCATGCTCTGGAATAGACTTCCCATACATGTCAAGCAGAGAACTTCACTGGCCCTCTTCAAGAGATCTTGATAAGTGGATGGGAAATAGAAAGTTCACCCCGGAGAGCACTCCAGTGGCACTACTTGATAGAAGCACTGGGAACTAATGTTGGATGGCACGATGCCAGGGCACTTCTAAGGGCTAGGCTTGTAAAGGCTCCAGGGCCATTAGCCTAGTACACACCTATGAACCTTTAAGTAATATTCCTACTGAAAGCTCTATTAGAATTGGAGCTTTTCTAGCAATGAATACAAGTTCTCCTCTTTTTTCCTCTGCCCCTGATATTCCTCTGGAGTATCCATCTTGAAATCCTTCTTTATCAAATTCACATGTTCATTTCTTTCCAAATGTGTGTCCTGTAGCATTGCTATTTGCACTTTGTATTTCTTAATTTTTCATTTTTGTTTTATATCTATAAGACCAGTTACATTCCAAGATGATATGGAAAGTGTTACCATTATGGTAAGAAGTCATTCTTTCCATCTATTATACAAGTTAGCTTTTTAAAATGTCTGTTTTTACCTTCCACCCACTAATGTTTGGCAGGAACCAGTGTCACATTTTACAAGATTTTTTTTTTGGGGGGGGGTTCATAACATATATACAGAACATCCCCATAACCTATTAACTTAATACAAATGTACATAGCTGCATACATCTTCAAATAATGAAGTTAACTCTCCTAATAGGAACAGTTGGCCAAAACGGACAGCTGCAAACCTAGTCCTACTAACCTGGAATTAAGGTTATCCATGTGAAGATGCATGTTCCATGTGTTTATATTAACACTAATTGGTGTCTGTTCTTTTTTTTTTACCTTTGTTCTCCTCCTAGATGTGAAAAACAACTTGCATGCTTTCAGAAAATAAATTTTAGCCTTGAAGAAAGCAGTGACCTGGCTTTTTATTGCCATATTATCAGCTTGTCTCCATGGAAACGTGAGAAAAATGTCCTTAGCTGCAGACTTCTAAAGACTAGCTGTAACATTTATTGCAAAGGAAAACTTTTTGTTATATTCAGTATTATTTTATTTACTTGTTTCCATTTAAAACTTCTTTATAGATTAAGGTAAGGTCTTGATCCGCACGTATGTAAAAGTAAGAGAAAATATGTAATCTCTACATATATTAAGATCCGTGTACTTTTGCACCTCATCCCCCTTTTCAGCAACCCAAGATTACACTCTAGTAACTTAAACGTGCTTTTGCCTAGTCTTTTTTTTCCTCTTTACATTGTAATGCCTTCATTTCTTAATAAAGAAAGAAAAAAGGCATCTGTTTACTTAAACAACTAAAATGCTTTACTATAAAACATTCAATTTATATTGTGAAAAGTTTCATAGAAATACTGTTAAGAGCAGAAATTGTTTTACTTGGTTACTCTCTTCCTTCTCTTCCCTTCCAACCATTAATGACATGAAGTGAGGCATATTAACAAGGTCAACAGAAGTCTACTCTTTTCACTTTTTCTTACACAGACATGTTTTGCAAATGCGATTGATGCTTTAGAGTTTTACATTTACTCACTAATTTTCATGTTACTGGTCTTTTTTTCTGTTCACATCCATCTCCCAATTACAGATTTTAGTTCAATCCCAAGGTACTTCAGGTTATTCTAGCCAGCTCCTTTACTTTTCTGTGTGTCTCGAGCATTTTCCTGTGGAACCGTGGAAAATGTTTCACTGGCAAAGTCTGTGTGCTTAATTATCAGAAGAATGAGAAGTAGAGTCCCCTTCTGTTTGATGGATCACTTTTTGCTGGACAGACTTTTACTTTTTCTCCTTAGCCTGTTCTGTATCAAAAATTATGTTGATCCACCAGGCAAAATGTAGTCTGAAGACAGCTGGATACATTAGCTTGAATATTGCACCCATCTCTCAACATTCCCTAATTTATGGAATAAATTAATCTCTGTCCTGCCTGGTGTACAGAGTTCAATAATTTCCACAAACGCTGTACTGCCAACAACTTTTAATACTTTCCCTTTTTGCCACAGTTTTGTCAGGAACAACTTTCTTCTGGTAGGTTTGCATCTTTACTAATATAGGTCTTGGCTGTTTTCTTATGGCCAGGTTTTGAGCATACACACACCATGTGCCCTTCCACTTAATGGTTCCTGCTGTGGAATACCAGTCCAGTTGCTTATTAATTTTATGAAAGTACAAATAATCTGTTCCTTCTATGTTTCCCTGGTACAGCAGAACATCTCATTTTCCCTACGTGCTCTCAACCATTTTTTGAAATCTCTCTTCTTGAATACTTGGCCAGCCTTTTCTTCATTTCGACTTCTGATTTTTGCAGTTCTATCAGCTTGTTTGAATATTTGTTTAAAGCTTCTTTCAGTTTTTTCCAGCCTCTCGTTATTTGAGTTGATGTACTCCTTCATTATTTTTTTTTTTTATTTTAATCCGCTCTGAGCACATTTGACATATTTTCCCCCTAGGTTACTGGAAGCCATGTCTTGCACCAAAGCTGAAACTTTAACTGCTTTTTGCTGACCAGCTGCAGGATTCTTCCCAGTCAATGTTTTTTCTTAACTTTTTCTAGCTGATTTTCTTTCAGGCTCTTAGATTCTTCTTGGCTAGCATCCAGACAGTGTACTTACTAGCCAGTTACTGATTTTACTAATAAGTGACAGAGTTCCTGGCCCTTGCCTTTCAGTTTCTTTTTTCACACTGGGAGAGCTGAAGTTAAGCTGTTGAACAGTGTGCAGCCATGTTGGAAAGTCCCTAACTATTGTTATGTTTTGTGTTGGGCAACCCTTACCTGCTCTCCAGTTAATCAGGTTAAAGACCTGGCTGTAATTGCTTACTCCGCTCTTTTGATCTCCATGTGAATGATGTCAGGAAATGTTTTATTGTTTTAATAAAAAAAATCTTTAGGACTGTTACATCTATGAACAGAATTATTCTCTATTTGTATTCACACAGTAATAGAATATTTTTTTTTGTGTGTTGAGGACCTCGCAGATAGCCAAGCTAGAGAGAGAATTCAACGAACATTTACTTGGACGTATAATTGGATGTGAAATTTTATTGTATGTTAAGCGACTTGAAAATGTATCATTGGATTCAAGAACCCAGCCACTGGGAATGCACAAGCCAGTGCATTTCTTATTTCTCTAGCTAGTCCCAAGCCTGAATAAATGGGGAGGGTTACCTCAAGAAGGGTATCTGGTGTAAAACATTTTTGCCAAATGATGTATGCGGACAACAATATAGATTTCCATACCAAATCTGTTGATGCCTGGGTTAACTATGACTGCTACCAGTACTGTTAGCCAACAGGGTGTTGTTCAAAATTGGACTACTGTTGGTAGAAGGAGAAGTGGGGGAAGGCATGTCTGAAGTTAGCAAGAGAGGAGGAAGGTTAGGAGTGTGGTAGTGAGGGTAGGAACTTTGAATGTTGGCAGTATGACTGGTATAGCCAGAGAGCTAGCTGATATGGAGAGAAGGAAGGTTGATATAGTGTGCGTGCAAGAGACCGGATGGAAGGGGAGTAAGACCAGGTTCAAATTGTTCTATCATGGTGTGGATGGGAGGAGAAATGGGGTAGGGGTTATACCGAAGGAACAGTATTCCAAGAGTGTTTTGGAGGTGAAAGAGTGTCTGAGTTATGTTTATGAATTTGGAAATTGATGGTGTGATAATGAATGTTGGTGCATATGTTCCACAAGTTGGGTGAGCAATGGATGAGAGAGAAAAATGTTGTGGTGAGTGTACCCAAGGGTGAGAGAGTGGTGCTTGGAGCAGATTTCAGTGGGCATGTTGGTGAAGGGAATGGGGGGTGAGGAAGTGATGGGTAGGTATGATGTTAAAGAGAAGAATGCAGAAGGTCAGATAGTGGATTTTGCGAAAAGGCTGGACATGGCTGTGGTGAGTACATATTTTGAGGAGGAGCAGCATAGGGTGACTTAATCCACCTGTGTGCATCTTCTTCCACTCTTTTATGTCCTGTGTAGGATGGCCAGTCTGAAGGAAATTTGGGACTGTAAAGTGGTGACAGGGAAAGTGTAGTTAGGATGGTGGTCCTGTGGGATGACATCGGTGATCAAGAAGAGGAGTGTGAGGGCAGTGCCAAGGATCAAATGGTGGAAGCTGAAAAAGAGTGATTGTGAGGTGGAGTTCAGGGAAGAGTTAAGACAGGCACTGGGTGGCAGTGAAGAGTTGCTAAATAGCTGGGTAACTACAGCAGAGCTGGTAAGGGAGACCATTAGAAAGATGCTTACTGTGACATCTGGAAAGGAGGAGGACAAGGAGACCTGGTGGTGGAATGAGGAAGTACATGAGGGTATACAGAGAAAGAGGTTGGGGAACAAGTGGTATTGTCGGAGAGATGAAGAAAGTAGACAGGAGTATAAGGAGATGAGGCGTATGCTGAAGAGAGGTGGCGAAGGATAAGGCATATGGAGAGTTATATGAAACGGACACTAAGGAGGGAGAAAAGGACTTGTACCGATTGGCTAGACAGAGGGACTGAGCTAGGAAAGATGTGCAGCAGATAAATGTGGTAAAGGATTATAAGGGAAACATACTCACAAGTGAGGAGAGTGTGTTGAACAGATGGAAAGAGTACTTTGAGGGGCTGATGAATGAAAGAGAATGAGAGAAAGAAAGTTGGATGATGTGGGGATAGGGAATCAGGAAATTCGGTGGATTTGCAAGGAGGAAAGACCGCTATGAAGAATGGAAAGGCTGTTGGTCCAGATGACATATCTGTGTAAGCATGGAGGTGTTTAGGAGAGATGGCAGTGGAGTTTTTAACCCGATTTGTTTAATGAAATCTTGGAAAGGTGAGAGGATGCTTGAGGAGTGAAGTGTTTTTGGTACCTATTTTTAAGACTAAGGGTGAAGTGCAGAGCTGTAGTAACTACAGAGGGATAAAATCGGTCAGTCACAGAATGAAGTTATGGGAAAGAGTAGTGGAAGCTAGGTTTAAGTAGGGAGATGATGATTAGTAAGCAGCAGTATGGTTTCCTGCTGGGAAGGAGAATTGCAGATGTGATGTTTGCTCTGAGAGTATTGATAAAGTATAGAGAAGGACAGGAGATGCATTGTGTCTTTGTGGACTTAGAGAAAGCATATGACAGGGTGCCTAGAGAAAGCATATGACAGGGTGCCTAGAGAGGAGTTGTGTTATTGTATGAGGGAGTCAGGAGTGGCAGAGAAGTATGTAAGAGTGGTACAGGATATGTACAAAGGTAGTGTTGAAAGTGGTGAGGTCTGCAATAGGAGTGACGGATGCATTTAAGGTAGAGGTGGGATTGCATCAAGGATTAGTTCTGAGCCCTTTCTTAATTTGCAGTGGTGATGGACAAGTTGACAGATGAGATCAGACAGGAGTCCCATGGACTATGATGTTTGCAGATGACATTGTGATCTGTAGTGAGACTAGAACAGGTTGAGGAGACCTTGGAGAGGTGGAGATGTGCTCTAGAGAGAAGATGAATGAAGGTCAGCAGGACTAAGGATGTGTGTGAATGAGAGGGAGGATAGAGGAATTATATGTTTAATCGTGTATATTGTTCATTATATTGTACTGTGTGTATGTATGTTTGTATGGATGGAGTGTGATACAGACATGTATAATTTTGTGCAGATGTGTATGTGATTTATATATATGTATGTATGTATATGTGTATATATATATATATATATTTTTTTTTCCTATGTTGATTTTTTACAAATTTTTCATATCCGATGGTGCTTTGGGAATGTTTTTTGCATATTATGTTTTTTATATAAATGTATTTAACTTTTTATACAAATTTGGGTATTTAGCTTTAAATGTGGGTGGATTGTAGACATATTTGATGATGTCATTGGTTACTTAGTTTAAGTGATTTGTTTAACTTGTTTGAAGAAGTTTGCTAAATTAAGTAAACAAAAGCGCTAACTTTACCTCACTTATGGCTTGGAGTCGTTTGTTTTCTTCATTTGGGGATTTGAAGGTGGATTAGTTTAAATACTTGGGATCAACAGTTCAGAGTAATGATGAGTGTGGAAGGGAGGTGAAGAAGAGAGCACAGGCAGGGTGGAGCGGGTGGAAAAGTGTCGGGAGTGATTTATGACAGACTGGTATCAGCAAGTGTGAAAGTGAAGGTCTACAAGAGGTTAGTGAGACCAGCTGTGTTATATGGGTTGGAGACTGTGGCATTGACAAAAAGGCAGAAGTCAGAGCTGGAGGGTGGCAGAGTTAAAGATGTTAAGATTTGCATTGGGTGTGACGAGGATGGACAGGATTAAGAATCTGTATATTAGAGGGTCAGCTCAGGTTGGATGGTTTGGAGACCAAGCCAGAAAGACGAGCTTGCATTAGTTTTGACATATGCTGAGGAGGGATGCTGGGTGTACAGTGGGAAAAGGATGGAGCTGCCAGATAAGAGGAAAGGAGGAAGGCCTAAGATAAGGTTTATGGATGCAGGTGGTTGGTGTGACTGAGCAAGATACAGAGGACGGGAAGAAATGGAAACAGATTATCTGCTGTGGCGACCCCTAATGGGAACAGCTGAAAGCAGTAGTATTCAGTAGCCTACAAATCAAGAACTGATGTAATATTAGCATATAAATGCACTAAAGATGCAGTGTTGCCACTTATGTTTGGTATTAACTTTACTGACCATAGATTAAATACTAGGAATAACAACTTGCTAGTTCAGTTTTATTCTTCTAACTTGCAGTATTTGAAGTTTTCTTTTTTACTTCAGGGCTGGTAGATTCTAGAAGACTTTCCCAATAGATTCCAAGCAAAACCACAGCTAGTAATGGGCAGAAAGGCAAGGCTCAGCAGTTCTAAAATCCAAAGTTAGTGGTTTCAAATGTTCACCACCGCTTCATCAGACGAAGTACTTACCCAGTCGATATGTGCCAACAATTTATTAACTTTTCAATTTTTTCATTATCTATTGTTACAATAATTTGGTTTATACAACAGGGTCTATATTAAAGCAAGCCCGTAAATGGCCTATATAGACTGTTGGATTGAAATGCACTTCATTGAATATGGATCAACATTGGTTTTTAAGGGTAGGTCAGTATGGGTTTATTATGGGTAGGTCTACCTTAACCATTTATTTATTTAACAAACACAGTTATTAAACTATCACTTGTAACATAAGCAATCTTACACATTTATATAAATGAAAATATACTATGTCTCCTTTGCAAACATTGTACCTTACAAACCATACCAACACAACTGTAGCTGCAAACATTATACATCATGTTTAATATTTCCAGTCATTGTCAGTCAACCATTACATAGCTCATTCAAATCCTGACCTATTTTAAATCTCGTACATCCTTTGCATGTACTGATACATTTCCCATTTATTTCGTATGTAATTTAGTCCTACAATTTTCCAAAGATCCCAGTTTTAGTTGTTTTATCTTCGTTAGGATCTTTACTTCTAGTAAAGTTGGTTTAGACTTTGTCTGCCAACTCATTACACTCTCGGAAAATAAGTTCCCAGTTACCGCTTTCTTCCCCAAGACATCTCCAACATCTGCTGTCTATGCCCTGATGAAAACTTTTTTGTAGCCTGTTTGGGATATAAAAATATTTATGTAAACACTTCCAGACAAAGATCCCAAACCTTCTATTTTGTGTTGCAAATCTAGGAGACATACATGTATCCCTTCAGTGTTTCTTTGTGACTTTCTTATTCAATCTGTCTTCCCAAACCTTCCTAAACTTCTTTGATTCTTATAGTTATCATGCAGTATTTTATATGCTATAATTATTCCTTCCTTAATGGCAGCTTCTGTTCAGGATTCTACCAAACACTCTAGCAGTGCTGGTCTCTCATTTAGGACCCCCCTGTTTCTTTGCCTATCCTCTATTAATCCTTGATATGGAAGGCAATCTCTAATCTGCAGTCCAAATAACTTATTGGTGTCTTCCCATTCTATTACCTTTCCCTCTCCAGTTTGCTCCCAATACAGTGGTTCCTTTGCCAGGTTTTTTTTCAGTATTTCCCAGTCTCCTCTTGCCTAGTGTGTGCCTCTCTAATTGTAGTTATCCCTATCAGTAAAATCTCCTTTCTCCATTCTTGTGTTGGCTTAGTTCTTAGAATACTTTCTGCTACTTTATTAATATAATATTCTGTATGGTTAATTCCCCTCAAAGATCTGCATCCACAATCCCAGTCTCTCCTTTTTTCTTGAAACCCCCCCCCCAATTTCATCATCATCCCTTTCCACTCCTATGAATTATGGGTTCCTGCTTGTGCTATGTATAGGAGCCTTAACTGTGTAGCTCTGAAATATCCCTTCAAATCAGGTAACCCAATCTGCCTTGTTCT
Source organism: Protopterus annectens (assembly GCF_019279795.1). NCBI lineage: Eukaryota > Metazoa > Chordata > Ceratodontiformes > Protopteridae > Protopterus > Protopterus annectens. Next base: position 1,483,654,755 of record NC_056743.1, on the reverse strand, counting down.
ATTGCATGATTTAGCTTTTATCCCACTTGATTCTTGCCGTCTTCCCTCCCAGAAAAAAATCCTTCAGGTCTTTATTAATTGGTATCCACAACTTCTCCTCTGGTTGATTAAAAAAAAATATGCCTGACCTGCAAGACTAACGGGACTAAAACTATTTTAACTGCTTGTATCTTCCATATCCATATTACAGAGCTTCTAATTTCTCAGTTTTTGTATTATCTTTTGTTTAATCTCTTCTCACATATCTTTAGTTGCTACACCAGAATCATTTTTAATCCATACTCCTAAATACTTAATTTTATCATGTCCCCATAAATATGGATATTGCTGAATCAATTCATGTGCGAGTACATAATCTACCGCTGCTTCCTTTGTTTTAGCTTCATTAATTTTTTATCCCAAAAATACAGATATTGCTGAATCAATTTGTGTGAATACATAATTTACCGCCATTTCCTTTGTTTTAGCTTCATTAATTTGTTATCCTGAAACTGTCTCAAAATGTGCTTTTTTTCTAGTTTTCTCAAGTATTAAATATCTGCAAATAGAGCCAGCTTTCTTGACTACCGTACCAGTTATATCCTTGAATTTTGGAGTCCCTTATTTTCTTTCCCAGTGGTTCAAAATATAATGCACATAACCAAGGGGAAAGAGTATACCTCTGCTTGATTCCTCTGCTCCAGCAGAAATCATTAGAGAGGACCCCACCCACTGTAATTTCGCCTTCAGTCCCTCATAGATCCCCCTAATCAACCTTATAATTATGTTGGGGAATGTAAATGCTTCCATTGCTCTGCTCCGAAAGTCTCCGCTTACTCTTTCAAATGGTTTCTCAGCATCAAGACCCACCAACAGCAGCGGTATTTTCTTGATGTCCTTCATGGATGCATCTGCAGTCATAACAAATGGGTTGTCCTGTCGTCAGGCAGCCCTTCGGTCGGCCGGATTCCAAAGTCTGGGTCCGGCTTCGGCTGATGTCGCACTTCACCCGACGTCATCTCTGCTGATCTTCGGGTATAAAGGCATCAGCCGACGCCATTTTCCTCAGTCTTTCTTGCGCGTGGCTCAAGCAGAAGCTGTTCGCAAGTGCCGGTCGGTCAGATCCAGAGATTACTACTACCGAATACTACTTCAAGACTAAAAAGCTAAGTACCCCGTTGGGGACTCTTTCTTGCCTCAGCCGATGTCAGAAAAAGTCAATAACTGTTTAACTTGTGGGGAAACAAATACCTCATAAAGATTTCCACTCTTACTGTCTGCCTTGCTTAGGCCCAGACCACGACGTAGCAGCCTGTTCGGCCTGTGCTTCCTTCAACCGACGAACGCTTAGGTGTCGGTCGGAGTTTGCTGAACAGTTTTTCGGCTCAGATTTTGCGTACATTATGCCGTCGGATCCTCCGACTACCCAAATTGTTAAAAAACGCAAAGAAAAAGACCGACACTCGCGGTCAGCGGTTTCGGCCGAAACCACGGTTAAGCAAGCCGTGAGTGTCTCGGTTTCGGCCGAAACCGAGAAAACCGGTCAATCTTCAGCCGAATCCATGACTACTACTGAGGCTCCTGCTACCTTAGTTGAATCGGCCTCAGAAAATTTGCCTACAACTGTGGTTCCTAGTGATTTATCAGACACCATCCCTTTGGATGTCTCTACCCCAGCACGTGGTGCTGCTAGGCCTCCTGCAGCCATGTCTATTAAGGCCTTTGCCAGGACTAAAGCAGCCAAATCTGCTAAATCAGTGCCTGTTAAGCACCCTTCACACAGGCCCACTTCAAGTTCACAAATGCTTACTCTTCTGTTGTAATGTCAAATGTTTGCCTCCCCACAACAAAACCGTACTGATCCATATCTGTCAATTTTGGCATCACTTTTGCCATTCTTGTAGCCATTGTAGACACAAACACTTCATAATCATGGTTCAATATTGAATTGGGCTTATATGAAGCTGGATCTGATGGATCTTTGCCCTCTTTAGGTATTACAGCTACCACCATTTTCTTCCAAGATGCTGGTACTTCTCTTGTTAGAATACTGTTAAACAAAACCTTCTAGATTTTTTCAGTTTTTCCCTCCTAGCTTCCAAACTTCCACAGGAATACCATCTATTCTTGGACTTTCCTTTATATTGTTTATATCTCACCATTTTATTCTCCTCTCCTCCTATCCTTTAGGTAATTGAGTCTCATCTACCTCTAACCCTGGCATATTTAATTCTTCGTAAACATTTCCATTTGTACCTTTGCTTAATTTCCATATTTCTTTGCTACATATAGACTTTCATAGAATTTCCGAAATATTTCTAATACCTCTACAGGATCCCCTGTTACCTTCCCTGTTATAAGCTCCCTAAGCTTGGCAGCAGCCCTTACTTCTTTCTGTTGCCTGAGTTGTTATGCTAAAAGTTTTTGTGCTCTAGAGTTGTCAAAAAACAGCTGCTTAACAGCAGTTTTTCTAAACTTGTGCATTTATCAAGGTAATCCCTTTATTTTCTGTTTAGCATTCTGCAGTTGCTAACATTTGTCAGTCCCTCTAGTAATTCTTGTTACTTAACAATATCTCCCTTTATTTTATCTCCACCTTTTTTTAATTCTACTTAAATTTTATCCCACTTCCTAGCTATATTTTCATAAGTTTCTACTTCCTCTAATGGCTCCGGAATAATTTTCGCTACCCATTCCTTAAATTCCTCTCTCTTCAGCAACTTGGTGGGAAAGTGCCAATCTCTCTCTTATTTCATTACTCTGTGTTTTTATTTTAGTTAGTATTTGTGCATGATCTGAAATAGTTATTGGGTGCTTATCAAGACCTTCAATTAAATGCCCATGTTCCTGTGAAATGTAAATTGTGTCTAACCTAGCCCAATTTTTGTATCTTTGGGAATATGTAAATTCACTCCGAACTCGTAGTACTGAATTCACATCTTCCATTCCAAACTCGTAGTACTGAATTCACATCTTCCATTCCAAATATTTTCATACATTTCTTCAACGGTCTACCCTCTTTTGTTGTATTTTCCATTCTGGGCCCCCCAGACAGATCTTCACTGCTGTAAATAAAATTCCAGTCCCCCCCCTACAAGTAATATTCTTTGCTGAAAGCTGATTATTTCTCCCAGAATTTTGTTAAAGGAAAACTCCACCCTAGAACTAAACAAAATCTTTTTTTTTTTCGCTCTGTTTCCTGACCCATTTTAATGCCTCAGTCACTCAAGTGCTTTATTTGTAATTTTTGCCCGTTTTCCACAACATGGCCACCAATGGAGCTTGATGCATCAATGTGATCTTGTTCTCCCTCAACCCTTTCTATTTCCCATAATGCTTTGTATGACTCATGCCAAACATAAGGAAGTAACTTTGAATTCCCATGCCATTGACATCTAATGGGATTTGTGAGGGTCATTGTTACTTTCTTTACCATCTGTAAAAGGACTGCTTCTTTTCGGTCTCTAATCGCCCTCATTTATGTTTTCTCAGACCTTGTTTTATACTATAGTTAGAAGTTATCCAGCTACAACCAGGAAAGGAACTAAATTACAGGCCTTTGTTCAGTGTTTTCTTTTGTAGTTCAAGAGGAATTTTTTCCACCATAGTACTGCAGAGGTTTTAAAACTGTCACTGCACTGAGCGACCCTTGCAGAATAAATTCGTCTTAGATAATTAGTATTGTTTGTATACTGTTTATTTGTATTGTTTTCATATTTCTCTAAATATCTCCACAATCAAATGCCACAACTGCTTAGCCTCATAAAGGCTCACAGTTGTATGAAGAAAATTCTCCTGGCAGTATGTCGTATGTGTGTTGCTTGAATGGTTACTAAGACGTTGTACATCATTAAATAATTTATATTTACTGTTATTGTGGTTTATATAATCCAGTTTAAGAACTAGAATTGCATGAGTGCAATGTTATGATGTGCTGAACAGATTACCATTTACAGTTTTCTAGTAGCACTTCCAGAGTTATGAAGATTTGTTGAACTGTGTCAGTAACTTCATTTTTTTAAAGGATCAAGTCACTCCCAATGGGAGTTTGAGTACAAACTCAAACAAGCTCCATTAGAAGGAACGAGTTAACTGTAGGATGCAAACAGCAATGTTGTAGGAGATGCATTTGGATAGACATGAGTATGTGAATTTGACAATGAAAGGATTTTAGGGTGGACATTCAGGAAAATATCTGGTACAAAGGAAAAGGGGAGTAATAGTACTGATTACTAGAGGGCCTCCAGTAGTGGTAGAAGAGGGAAAGGAAAAAAAAATAAAAATGGTAAGTTTATGGTCGTAAAGGGGTTATTGGCAGGCAAGGAGGATTAAGTTGGCATGTGTTTATATTCCATCTAAAACTGCAGTTGTGATGCTTAGAGAATTTTTGGATAAATGATTAGCTTTCAGCAGGGAATATTATTTATTGGAGGGGATTGGAACCTAATCTGCAATGGTGATGATGTATCAGTGGGACTTGGAAAGGGAAATGTAACAAAAAGTGGATATATTTCTGATGAAATGCAAATATTTTCGGTATTGAAGATGTGAATTCAGTAGTAAGAAGACTGACAGAGTTGACATATCCCCAAATACTAGAATGGGGCTAGAGTAGGTAGAAAGTACATCTCACTGGAGCATGTTCATTTTGAAAGCCCTAGACACACACACAGTAATTGTTTCAGATTTTGCACCAGTACAAGCTAAGATAAAGATCCAGGATGCTGAAATAAAACTGAGACATCAGTGCTTTCTCACTTATCTGTTGGAGAGAGGGAGGGATTTAAGGAATGGATAATGGAAATTTTAGCAATTCCTTTAGTAGAGATGGCTAGAAAGTGGGATAAATTTTAATAATGGAGTTAATAAACATGGTGGGAATAAGTGAGAGAGAGACCGGAAAAGAATATTGGAGAATTTAATTAGAGGGAGTGACGAAGATGGTCAGCAACTGAAGGTGTTAAAGGGAAAATAATGGACCATTTAGATAATATGCATGAGTTTAGCAAGGTTGCTGTTAAGCAACTATTTTTGATAAGCACTCCAGACCACAAAAACATGTAGCACAACCATTTAGGTAATAGAAAATTTAATTTTCTTGAATTGAATTAGTTGTTGCCAAATGCAAGGAGCTTATAACTGGCAAATAACAAGCAATCCTATAAAAAAAGGGTCAAAGAGATTTTGGAAATTTTATGAAAAATCTTATAATGCAGAGGACTGTGCAAACCAAGAAAAGGTACAAATGGAAAGATTGCTGGAAGACTTATGTCCAGGTTAGAAACAGATGTGGCAATTAATGGTGAAGATAAGAGAGGAGATTAAAAACTGTGATGCAAAATCGATCAATAGGGAAGTTTCCAGGAACCGATGGTATTCCTGTGGAAATATGGAAATCATGAGGGAAGACTGTAGTCTGGAAGGATTTGCTTAACAATATTTTAAAACGTGAATACTAACATCTTGGAGAAATGATTGTATTGGCCAAAGAGTTGCGGTAAAGACCCTTCAGACCCAGCTTCATATAGAACCATTTCAATGCTAAACCATCATTGTAAAGTGTTTATAGTAGCTAAATAAATAGTAAAGGTGTTGCCAAAATTGATTAGAAATGGATCATTGTGGTTGTGGAGCGGATGTGAACATTCAATGACATTAGTAAAACAATGATCCAAAGGGAAGCATTATGTGAAAAGGAAAAGTAGCTTTGTTTATGGTGGGCCTTGATGCAGAAAAAGCATGCAGTAGAGTCAGCTGGGATTTTGAGTAGACAATGGCAGTATTTGCTTTCCCTGAGAGAATAACTGGAATAATTAGGCTATATAAACAGCTAGTGGCAAGAATTAAAGTTAGAGAGTTCCCTCTCTTAAGCTTTGCTTTATTTGCATTGTGTTTTGACACTAACGAAAATATGGGGCCCACAAAGTCAAGGATGTAGCTTAAATGGTACCTTTTATTCACAGGTGTTTTGTACTTCATAAATCCAGAAAAAGGTATTTGGGTGTTGGGAAACATATTTTGAGACTGTTCATATATTTTCAGAATATAAAATTAAGGTTATAGCAGTAAACAGTGTACCCACACTTGAACTGGTTCAGCAATGCCCATATTTAAGGAGACAGGATAAGATGAACTATTTAGTGAATGTATTAAATGGATTCTATTGTGGAAGCTAGAGATGGATATGTGGGAAGAAACTAAACAAAAGATGATTGCAAAGCTGGAAGCTCTTGGTTATGGATATTGATGGTAAGATGCAAGCAGTGAAAATGTTTCAAGTCCCTTTAGTGTTATTCACAGGACAGAGGAAACATTATGAACCATAATTCATAAAGAGGAAACATTATGGACCATAATTCATAAAGAGTTGCATTTTATTTAGAAGGGGCAAGACTTGAGCAGAATAAGTTCTTATAAACACATTAGTTTATGATTCCCTGTTTTGAAGAAATATTTTAGAACTACTCTGTTTAGCTTTGTCCGTATAGAAAAGGATGATGATCAACAGCCGTACAGAATATTATATTCATCAAGTGGCAGAAAGTTTTCTAAGCGATTTCTAAGAGCTAAGCCAATGTTGTAATATTGGAAGTAGATTTTTACCACTAGAGATGACTACAAGTATAGGGTTCATAGGTTCATACTAGGCTATCTGCCCAAGGGCATTTATAAGCCTAGCCCATAGTTATGTGGCTTTCGCCACCCCTTTGGTATAGAAAGTAGGCAAAAGAAGTCTAGAATTTGCCAGAGGAAATTGATAAAGGAATCAGTGTTTTGAGAGCAAATAATAAGAGAGAGAAATGTAATGGGGGTGGGATGAGGCCAAGGAGAAGTTTAGACTACAGATTAGACTCCCTTCCATACCCAGGATTGATATAAACAGTGTAGGCAAAGAGAAAGGAATGGAATTTCTAAATGACTGACCAGTTCTGGTAGACTTTTTAGTTGAGTCTAGAGCAGGAATTTGCTACTTTAAAAAGGGTTAATTAGTAAGGCATGTGTGACAAAGGGGGATACTGTCAGCACAGCTGTCTGGAATTTTGTAAATTGTCATTTGTGAATATTAACATGATGACATACAATTCTAATACAAGCATCTTGTATACGTGTATAGCAAACTGCTTGAAGGTATTTGCAGAGTGTTTGAAATGTAACCACAGTGTACCCTACTGGAAAAGAACAGAAATGTACATGCATTATTGTAACTGTTTAAATGTATATATTTTAATAGTGGAAAGTGGGATACAGGAGATTAACCTCAGTCAAGTAAAGTTTAGAAAAACAGCTGAAATTAAATAAATTACTTTATGGCTATGCAATAAAATTCAGTTTCAATGCAGCAAGGAGACATGTCTAAAACTAGGGAACTTTCTGTATTGTCTTGAAGTGTTTTATGACTTCCAGCATATGCCACAGATCTGAGGAAAACCCCTTATCTATGTATTTTTACAGGTAAATGCTAAATGCTCCCAGCTGCCTTCGGTGGTTGTTTTGGGCCTGGGGACTAGAAGTCAGATGGCAAAAAATTTATATATTTCTGCAAGCTAGCCCAGCAGTAATATTTGAGATATTAATTTGCGAGGTGTCTTAGAGAGAGAGACAGCATTCTGTATTCTGTCTTGGACCTGGCAACAAGATCCAGTCACCACATCTTCCTTGCTGCTTCTAGGGTGTAGTAACTCTCTTGGATGCAGTCAGGAATTTAGCAAAGCTTAGTTTAGATATTTTATTTATTTGAGACTGTCCTGCAATGTTTTAAATATTTTATGTGGTTTTGAACTCTCACTGTGTGTGTGTGTGTGTGTGTGTGTGTGTGTGTGTGTGTGTGTGTGTGTGTGTGTGTGTGTGTGTGTGTATATATATATATATATATATATATATATATATATATATATATATATATATATATATATATATAATGTGTGTATATATGTATGTATATGTGTGTGTATGTGTGTGTATATATATATATATATATATATATATATATATATATATATATAGTGTGTATGTATGTATATATATATATATATATATATATATATATATATATATATATATATACACATACACGCACATGTATGTATGTGTGTATAGTTAGTATTGTTCTTTTATTATTAAATATATTTAACCCTTTCATTGTGGCTGATTTGTGTAGAGATATTTAAGTTCTGAGAGCTCTTGCATATTTATTTGGTGACACTGTGTAGGCCAGTCCTGATAGCCTTGCTTTTGGTCAAACTACCATTTGTAGTAATAGTAACATTACACAGTAAGTTTGGACACCCATTGTTAAGCACCTTAAACTAGCTGGTAAGGAGTCGGCTGGTGGCAGTGATAACTTGTAGTCTGGGCAAAAGAGGGCATAGCTAGTCAACCTGTGTCAGCCTTTCGTATGTGTGTGTGTGTGTGTTTCGGCTACTTGGGCAGGGACACGAAGCACTGGTTGGACAGAGAGGGTGCTGGAGCTCTTGGCTTGGCCACTCAGCTGAGATCTCAACTCTGTAGCTGTGTCAGTGGGGAGTCTTACTGGGGATCTGGAGAAAAAGGGAGAAACCAGGCCCATACTGACTGTGGTCTTTCTGTGCTTTTTAAGGGAAATTGCACTTGATGCAGAGAGCTGCATCTGGAAATACTGTGTGTACTTGTCATCCTCCCCAGTGTACTTCACCCACTGTTGCCAGTGGTGAGGATTGAGGCTCCTTGATTACGGGTCCAGTGGTGGGACGTCACAGCATGTAAAAAATCATCATCATCATAGCTGTATCAGGGTTAGTCCCTCAGTGGTATAAAAATTGGCTCTAGGTGATTTGGCTGCATTGACTAATGTTGCCAAAAAATGGGCATGGCTATTTTCTGGTGATAAGTGGGTTGAGGACCTGGCCTACTCTGACTTATGTCAGGGTCCCATGCTAATGATGGGTGGGGTATTTTTGCCTTTGTTGTTCAGTGGGTGCCTGCCATAAAGCCATGCAGCCCTGAATAAGCAACTAGCCTGTCGGTGTTCAGTTTCCTAGCATGGGTTGGCAGTGTTGAGTAAAAGCTGGACGTAAAAGCTGGACGTAAAACCAATCAACCTGCCCAACAGTAAAGATTGCTATATTCAGTATAGGTTCGCTGACTGGAAGGAGCTTGGAAGTAGATGACATGATAGTAAGGAGGATTGTGGGCCTCCTCTATATCTAGAAAAGGAAATTGTACAGCAGTGCAGTAAAGCCACTTTGCTTGTGATCTAGAGTCTACTATTCAGGAGGAGGAAACACTGGAAATGGTGTACAAGTTGTGGGGAAGGAGAAACTTCAGAAGACAGTGAGAGATGTCATCAGCATTAGTGATAGACTTATGGCAGTTGGGCATAAGTTGCAGGATATATTAGATTAAGCTGGACAATCATGGCCACCACATGGTTCAGCAGATCATCATCAGGAGTGCCCAACAGACAACTGTGGTAGACTTCCTCCTAGTAAGGAAAGGGCACTGAGGGTAGAATCAGTTATTGCAACTTCATCCCCAGTGAAACAATTGGTCCACATCATAAACCACTGGTTAACACAGTCATCTGTAAGCAGTGGTAAGAGAAGGCTCTAAGGTCAGTAAATAGTAGGCTAAAGACCTGAAAATTGACTGGCGAGAAGGCACAAGAGTTCAAAGAAAATAACCAGGGCAGTAGTATCTCAGGAAGAAGAGGAAATTGGTGCAGTTGAAGAAGAATAGCGGCACCTCAAAAACAGCATGTTTGAGGACTATAGAGCAGATGTGTAGTGGAGCAAGGTATGGAAACTGGGTACATAAGAAAAGCTGATGAAGTCCTGGAAGTCATCAAAAGAAGAGAGGAGTGCAGGAAAAAGTGGGAGATAGAAAAGATGGACAAGGCTAGGAAGCAATATTGGTTGTCTAACAAACTGAACTGTTGCAGTAGTAAAGAAAAAAAGGCATTGGAGGCAACCTAGCAGCTTCTGGAAGGCAACTTTGTAGATGGCACAGAGAAACTCTATTATGTTGCAAGGCAAAGATGAAGAAGATGGTCAGACATCCTTCATAAAGGATGCCAGCAACATGTTCCCCAGTCCACAAGACATCAAAGGCAGATGGAAAGAGTACTTCCAGCAGCTTCTGAACAAATAAATATATATTTATATATATTTATATATATATTTATATATATATATATATATATATATATATATATATATATATATATATATATATATATATATATATATATATATATAATACACAAAGCTGTAGTGCCCCAGACACAGCTTATGATGAAAAAAAAGATGTCCACTGTAAAGTTAAGAACAGCACTAAGGAAACTGATGTCATGAAAAACAGCAGATGAGGTAATCTCAGATATGATCAGGGTGCTGGGTGAGATTGGGGAGAGGTAGCTCCTGGGGGTGTTCATGGCAGTATGGAGAGAGAAGTGTTTTGCAGATGACTGGAGAATAAGCATACTAGTGCCAGTGTAAAATGAACAAAGGTGATCACAACTGTAGGTAGCATAGAGATATCAGACTCCTGTCATACTGCTTGAAAGTTCTGGAGAAAGGATGATTTGATTTTTAAAAAAAAAAATAGGCAGAGTGGTGGAAAGTAAGATGGTAGATGAGTAGTTCCGATTCAGATCAGCTGAATTAGCTCAACCAATCTGATGTTTGCAGTGAAACAGATTGTTGAGAAGAACTAGAGATGAGGAAAAAGTCTCACCGGGCAGTCCAACTTGGATATTCCTAGACTTGGAGAAATGATATAACAAGGTAACTTAAAAGCTGACTTGGGTAGTCCTGTGATGATTTGAAGTCCAGAAACATTGATCGAATTAGTGCAGCACTGTGTTCTAGGACCCAATGATTTGAGTTCAAACAGTGTTCAGACTCCCGGTTGGGAGTAGGTATGCATCAGGGTTCAGCTCTGAGCCCACTGCTGTTCATACTGGTAACTGACTACATTAGCAAACGGGAGGGGACAGTGCAACAAAGTTGCTTTATGCAGATGATGTGGCATTCCAGGCAGACTAACAAAAACCTCAGCAAGGGCTTAGGGAAATGGAATGCAAAACTGGAGTCACACAAGATGAAACAGTACAGATAAGACAGTTATAATGGCGGTGAATGAAGGAAATCTGAAGAAGCTGAGGATTAAGATAAAAGGGAAGGTAGTGGAACAGGTTAACAGCTTCAAGTGCCTAGGAGGGGTGCATGAGGGGATGGGAAGTCTGAATGAGGAGGTCAAAGGTAGAATCAGGGGCTTCAACCAACTGGCAGTGTGTCAGTGGTAGTGTATGACGGAAGAATGTTAAAGAAGCTGAAAAGTAAGCTGCACTACAAACAGTAGTATGGTACAGTAACCTTGGCAGTGAAGGCAGAGCAATTGAGGAAAGCCAGAAATGATGGAGATGGAAGTTCCTAAGATGGATGGTAGGATGCACGTCAAGGAGCAGACCAAGAAATGAGGATATCAGACCAGAAGCCCAAGTAGTTCCAATTGCAGGGTCAAAGTGAACAGATTACAGTGGTTCAGGTACAGGTGCAGGAAAGCAGAAGACAATCTCCTTAAGATGATACGGGACAGACGGGAAGAAGGCAAGAGGAAGGGCATCAAGCATAGAGATGGCTGGATTGCATGAGAGGAGACCTGCATAATTCAGGCATGACTGTTGAAGGTAGGAGAGTGTCACTGAATCAAGAGAAATGGTGGCAGTTGACGCAGTACCCTGACCCCATGTGAAAAAGGGGGGACTGAGGGTGGTGGTGATGAGGATCAGCTCTTCAAATGGTTGTGTTTAAAGAAATGGACAAATTTTACCTCCTTTAAATTCAAGCCTTGAAACCAAGGGCAAACCCTGATTTATTGAAATATGATTCTTCTCTTGGGTTGGAGGATGGTTTAACAGTTAATGTGTTAACCTCTCAGACACAAGTTACAGGATTTGATATTCACCTTTGGAAGGGAAGTCTGACTTAAAATAACCCACAAGGGCAGATATGTGGTAGTACTTTCCTATGAATCTAATCTGTTTAACCCTGATCTATTTGGGTGACACCTTGTACAAACTTATACAATTTTTTATACAGGTGGTGGTGTTAAAATAGTTTTAGAACAGTTTCATTGTGTCGTGACTTGGTTATTTAAGGTAAACTCAAAAAATGTTTCTCCATTACAAGACCAAAGTGCAGAATCCCCTAATGAGATTTTTTCATCAGCTCTTGTGGTGTTTTTTTTTTTTTTTTTCTATACCTTCAACAGCGGAAGACCTTCTTTTTTTGTAATTTACATATTCACTTTTTTCATAACTTTTCAACATTTCAAAACTGACTTTTTTACAACCAATAAATATACTTGCCACTCAATTATTGTCTAATTTTGTGCCATTTTCAATTCCTTAATATTCCTTCACCATTGCTGTGGTTCACATTGTAAAGATAATGGTCCCATACATTTCATTTAATGGTGTGTATCTTTTTCTCTAACAAATCCCCCTCCACCTGCTTTATTTCCTTTGTGTAATGCTTTACACATCTTTCAGGGTCAATCTTAACCCTTGATTTCTACATTGTGGTTCTTTTATTTTGTTGTTAATGTAATTTGTCTTTACATTCTGGCTCCAATATTTTACCTTGGCATCCTTTAACAACTTTGACCTTTTCACCCAGCAGCTGTTTTACTGTATTTTGCAATGCATCTTTAAACTCATTGTCTACACACACTCCCAGAAAAACATGCTCCCTGTTTCTCCTTATACTCTCACTACACCAACTACATTTAGTCTGGAATTGAGGGAAGATCCTCTGTAATCCACTTTGGGTATAAAAAATATGTATGCAAGCAGTTGCATGCAAATACCTTAAACTGTCTTTAGCAGCTTATGTAGAAGCCTGCATGACTCACCTCACTGAATCTTTATAATTTGTCCAATCCTTTTCTTTCAATTCTGTCTGAATTCCTCTTTTTTTCTTGTAATTATCATGTATAATTCTGTATGCTCTTACCCCCTCTTTTTTATAGCCCCATCTATTGCTTGCTGTACCAGATTTCCACCAAGAGTGAGCACTCTATCACTCCCCTCTTCTTCTCTCCCTCCTGCCCCTCCCCCCATGTTATGTTGTTACCTGATAAGCAGACCATCCCTGTCATGTAATTCAAATTGCTCTTGCTTCCTCCCATTCTTAGTTTTCTTCCTTGCCTATCTTCCTACAGTTACTTTTCTTAACCTTCTCCCTGCTCTCTTTTATTTATGACCCTATTGGCATAATCCCTTTATTCCAACCATTCACTAGCTTATTTTTCGGTATAGTGTCCATCACTTTGTATACCTCAGGTGAGAGTACAAAAGACTTGCTGTCTGCGTAATTACTCCAGTGTAAGGCATATCTGTAAAGCAGGCTTACACTAGGAGCAGATTCCAAAGGACATGCTCTCAGTGCGAGTGACTTTACTGCAGTGCAATGCACCAGAGTAAAGTCATTCACACTGGGAGCACGTCTTGTAATCCGGCCTTCAATGTTCTACCTGGTTGTTATTGTAACCCACACTCAACACCTGCTTGCAATAAGACCGTCTCTGGTAGTCCCTTCTTGCCTCATCATTCTTTCCTATTTTAGTGTATACGTCCTATATTAGTAGTGTGTATAATGACCTTAACTGCATAGCCTTTAAGTATCCCTTTAACTTAGGCAAGCCTTTTGTCCTCTTTTCCATCACTTGAATTATCCTACCCACTTAACCTTAGGATTCTTTCCTTCTTTGTTAAAGTTTTCAGTTCTTTATTTAATGCTTATCCTAATTTAAATCCAGTTAATAAAAGTATGCCTACCCAACATATAGAATCAGGGGGACCAAAAGCATTTTCACTGCCTATATCTTATTCTTCCGATCCATAATCCAAGAACTTCCGCTCCCTTACCTTGTAGATTCTTCCATTTAGTTTCCTGCCACGTCTCTCTTGCCACTATTGATGAGTCTTTCCTTAGCCATATTCGTAGGTACTTCATTTTTCATGCCCACAGAGGTACAGAAACTGCTTTAATTATTCATGCATGGGCACATAATTAACAGATATGCTTTTGTTTTATCTACATTTATTTTATAACTTATAAACCAAAACCATGTGGAACTGCTCAAATGTTCCACAGTGTAGGGATATCTTCTTGATTTGTCAAATACAGTAGATTATATTATGCTATCTGCAAACCATATGATTCCATCCTGTTTCCCTTTTACTCACACTGTTGGATGTTTACAACTCTTAATTTCATTACTGATGACTCTGTATAGAGTCGTAGAGTCAGTCAGTCGTATACTGCAAACAATTGAGACAAAGGACATACCTTCCATGTTCCTCTATACAAATTTATCAGACACCATTCCCCTGCATTCAGTTTTACCCTTGCTTCTGACCCTGTATAAATCTTCCATATTGATTTGATTATTTAATACGAAACAGATTCAGCCCTAAACACACACTCCCAGTCCACCTTAGTAAAAACTTTCTTTGCATCCAAAGATTTTGTACTCTTTATCCTTCTGGATCATCAGAGTTCTGTTAATGTCAGATACCTGCTTTCCATCTACAAATCCACACTAATCTAGGTCTGTGAATTTTGGCAACACAGTTATTAATCTTTTTGCTAATAAAGACATAAATACTTTGTAGTCACGATTTAAGATTCAAAATGGGCCTGTAAGAAGCAGGATCTGCAAGTTATTTCCCCTGTTTAGGCAAAACTGTTATCACTACTATCTTCCAAAATTCAGGTGTTTTTCCCTACTATAGTTACAGTTAACCACAGTATTGTTTTGAAATATTGCAACAGCAGAGCTTGTAACAAATGCCATTTTCTTGTAGCATTTCAGGCCTAGTTCAAGCAAATGATAAGAGCCTGAAGGAATTGGGGACATATTCCAGGTATTCATGAAAGCCTTTACAAAGCAGATTAATGGGATAATCAGGATAGGATTTCATGGTCTTTTCTCATTATACTGGACTTGGGATCCCTTGGGGTCTGGCGCCCCTCAGCAAAGGGCTTCAGGATGCCACTCCTGCACATCTTCCATCTTATTCTACCCACACCACCTAGATTGCTTTTTTTTTTTCTTTTTCTCTGTTTACTTTGCTCTTTCATTTTTTTTCCTGCATTCATTCATTCAACATATCCTAAATTGGAAATATTGCACTCTGATCATTAGAAACTAACTGTATTAAGCTGGGGGTCTGGGGTCCTAGATGGTCTGAAGTGATTTAATTTTACTTTTTAACAACCTGTTTGATCCAATGATTGCTTGAAAAAAATCCTGATTTAAATTCAGTCATTCCTTTTTGCTGTTTCCTGTATCCTTGCAACACATCCTAACTTGACTAGGACTGCACTGTAATAACTGTGGATGAAGTAAGTGAATTAAGCTGGGGACATGTGGACTGCTACCCCCAGAAGTCATGGGGGTTCTGGATGCTCTGAGGTGTACTTCACAGTTTAACAACTTTTCTATCCAGTGATGTCTTCGACAGTAATGATGATTAACAAATTCACTGTTACTCTTCAGCTTGCATTTTTCCTGCATCTTTTTAACAGACCCTAAATGACCATGTCTACACTTGGAGATAACTGCATTAAGACAGGGATCTGGGGCACTAAGCTACCAGAAGCTGTGAGGGCTGTAGATGCTCTGAGGTATATTTTAGAGCTTTTTTTCCAAACTTTTGATCCAGTGATGGCCTGAATAAAATTAGTGATTAAGGAAAGAACTTTAGTATTCAGCTTTTCTTTCCCTGTACTCCTACAACAGATCCAAGCTGACAAGACTAACTTGGAGGAAATAACTGCAATAGGATGAGGTTTTGGGGGGGGGGGTCTGCTTACCACGAGAAGCCATGAGGGCCCTGGTTAATTCTGCAAATGCTCGCTATTCCTGCAGAGCCAGATAGTGACTATTTAAATAGAGAAAAATAAGAGGAAGATCAGTTCTCAAAAGAACAAAGGTATTTGGAGGACATAATTAGAGCGGGAAAGGTAAGAGAATGGGAAAAGGCCAAGAATTTATTTGGACTGCAGGACAGAGATTGCCTTCCCTATCAAGGGTTGATAGAGTATAGACAAAGAAAAAGAAATAGGGGGATCCTAAGTAAAAGACCAGCACTGGTAGAGTTTTTAATAGAGTCTAGAACGGAAACTGCTGTTAAAAAGGGAATAATTAATGGAGCATACAAACTATTGCATGATAAATAATAAGAATCCATCAAAGGAGGTTAGAAAAGATTGAGAAGAGAGGTCGGATAAGCAATTCACAAAGATACAATGGGTGTTATAAAAATGATGGCCTTGTATTACATTTCAGCTTTATTCAATGGAAACAGTAGCCATACATTAAAGTAGTTCAAGTTGCTTGACAAAACATTGCAGTAATGCTGCAAATACATGCCAGTCCTGCAAGGCCAGATGGCGATAGTTTAAACTAAGAGAATGGGAAGGTCTGTTACTTTCTACAGTTGGCTGTCCCAGCAGTTATAGCTGAAAATGACAGAAGTATTGTATTGGCAAGCCCTATATATATATATATTATATAATATGTAGTCCCTGGGGTTTTTTGGTCTGTCCTTAAGTCAAATTTGTATGCAAGTCTAGTATTTATTTTAATTTTCTTTGCATACAAAAGACTTTAAAAACACTTTCAAACAAAAAGAAATCTTAAACACAATACTGTAGCTATGCTTCCTTACTTCCTATCCACAAAACTGGTTTAAGGCATCTTGTTGTTAAATGCAGTGTTTGAGGACTTTTTCTTGCACGTACACACACACACACACACACACACACACACACACACACACACACACACACACACACACACACACCCCCACCCCCACCCAAACCATACCTCTCAACTGTACAGATTTTCATGAATGTCCAGATTTTGGCCTGCTTTTCATATACTTCTGGTTTTCTGGCAAATTAATGGTAAATCATTACATATTGTGGTTAGGAAATGACTGATATGAGTTCCTGAATTCCTATCATGTTATTCTTTCAACATTAAAAGTTTGTAACAGCAATATTTAAAAATTGTTCCTTATTTTGGGCATTTATTCCATGTTTATTTACGGTTTTGTCCAGATTATTTGCTCTAGAGGTTTAGGGGTATGACACCCACACCCACACTCTTAACCCTACTTTACCTATTCCATAACTAACCCCCCTTATGCAACCACCCACCTGTTAACTGCTGCCAGAGAATTGCTCTCACTCGCCTCAAGGTCTCTCTCTCGCGTGGTGCTCTCTCTCTCGCGTGGCTCTCTCTCTCTCCTCAAGGTTTCTCTCTCTCTCCTCGTGCTCTCTCTCCTCGTGTTTCTCTCTCTCCTTGGCGTGCTCTCTCTCAAGGTTCTCTCTGGCGTGCTCTCTCTCCAAGGTTCTCTCCTCTCTCTCTCTCCTCGCTGCTCTCTCTCTCCCCTCGCGGTTTCTCTCTCGCTTGGCTCTCTCTCTCTCTCGTGCGTCTCTCTCCTCACAGCGCTGCTCTCCCCTCACGTGCTCTCTCTCCTCAAGGCTCTCTCTCCTCGCTCTCTCCCCTCGCGCTTCTCTCCCTCACAAGGCTTTCTCCTCTCTCCTCCTGGCGTGCTCTCCTCGCTCGTGCTCTCTCCTCACAAGGCTCTCTCCTCTCAAGGCCTCTCTCTCCCTCAAGGCCTCTCTCTCCCCCCTCGCGCAGATTAGGGCAACATTTAATTGTTTTCATTTTTCTCACTTTATTTCTGACATTGCGGCAGCCCGTTCATATCTATATATAATATGTATGTATGTACACATAAACACACACACACACACACACACACACACACACACACACACGCAAAAAGATTGAGTTTTCGGAAACTCTACCTTCATATGGTTGAGACCATATGTTCAAGCTTCCAAAAGCTCAAAACAAAAATGTCCTTTTTTTGGGGGGTGCAAGCCACTCTACACCCCTTCCAAATTTATATATATATATATATATATATATATATATATATATATATATATAATATACCAACTCTGACATCACACTATAGGGGGGAAAAGAGTAAACTTCCTGATCCGCACTGTACTGCAATATCCATAGAAATGCTTCCAAGTTTTCAGAAAGTTGAACATATGGGCTCAACCATATGAAGTTCAAGTTGTTAAACTCTGTCTTCTGACCTAAACCCTTATAATGGTGGAGGTGCTGGGGGGACCAGAACCCCTTTGCTGCATATGGACCGTTCTCTTTCACTGTCAGTTGTTCATAGCCATTCATAAACCTACAAGAAATGGTGTGGAATGTTTAAAGTAAGTTATGCCTTGCATTTTGGGTTTATTACTGGCAAAACTCCTGCAGCTGTTAAGCAAAAAGCAGTGTAAGCTCCAGATGTGACTTCCAGTAACCTAGAGGAAAGTTTAAGACAACTGCACACAGACTTTGTTAAAATAAATGAAACACTGATGGAGTATATCCACTCAAATAGCAAAGGGCTGGATAAAAAGTAAGAAGCCTTGAACAGATATTTAGATGAGGTGATAAAACTGCAAAAATCAGAGGTTGAAATGAGAGAAGTGGTTGAATATGTGACTGCTCTAATTGGAGGATAGAGCTGCTGTACCAGAGAAGCTGGAAGGAACCAGACTGTATTAATTTTACAACAGCACAAATAAGCAACTAGACTGGTATTCCACAGCAGGAGTTGTTTATTGAAAGGGCATATCGTCTGCATGCTGTAAACCTGGCTATGAGAAGGCAGCCTAGACTTTTAATAAAGATGCAATCCTAAAAGCAGGAGGTGTTGATTCTGACAAAACTGTGGCACAAGGGCAAAGTGCTAAAAGTGGGAGACAGCAGTGTGTGGAGAATGATTGCTCACTGTACATCAGGCAGAAGAGGAGTAAATTTATTCCACTATTCCGGGAATGTCGAGAAGCAGGTATGAGATTCAAAACTGCTGTACCTAGCTGTTTTCAAAATATGTTTCCCTGAGGGATAAAATCACTTTTAATGAAGTACATGCTAAGGAGGAAGTACAGAATTAGTCCAACAAAAAGTGAACTGTGAAACAGGAGGAGATTCTGCTTCTCTTTCTTGTGGTACTAAAGATCACGGAGAGACTGCTAGTAAAACCTTTTCCAGTGTTTCAATGGAAATGCTTGAGAGAAGGAAAAAAATCAGCAAGAGTTGACAAATCGAGAGTGCATTAGAAATGCAGCAGAGACAGAATTTGGGAGATGGAGATGAACAGGAGTAAAACCACTGACTTAGAAATTGACAAATGTGGGATTACAAAGCAATAATTTATATTTGTGAAACAGGACAACAAAAACATCTGGAAATGTTGGTCTTTTTTGGACTTCATTAAACCTGTAGGGGACTCTAAAGCATATGCCCTACTCCATGTCAATAATGTTCAGAAAAATGCTTAGGAGAGAGGAAGGGAAGGGAAAAAGGTAACTAAGTGAAAAATATTACCGTTAATTTTTTTTTTTAGCGCACAGTTTTCTTTGCATAATAAAAAGTGAAGATGACTGTTAAGTATATTGGGGATACTAATGTAAATGGCTGCACCTGTTTTTTTTTTTTTTCTTTTTCTCATTGTTCAATTTTAAGAAATGTAGGCACTGCAATGTAAAAAACAAAAAGTCTGATCAAAGCAGCATAACAGAAGAAAAATGTATGTACTTTTTTCCTCATTCTTGCATAGGGAATGACTGGATTAAGGCCCTTAGCTTGATCTAGTACCAAGTTTTATGAGAAAGCAAGGAAATGAAAAAGAACACTGAATATTATAAAGCTTTTCTCTAGCAAATTAATGTATGCTTAGTAGCAACTCTATATCTGGTCCTCATGCCTCCATGGAGACAATCTGAAGGGAAATGGCTAGGAGGTGTATTTATTCTAAAAGCATTCAGGTGTTTTCCCAGATGAGAGCCCTATAAAGGTAAGACAAAACCAGACTGCACTCAGTAGAAACACAGGTTGTATGATGCATTTTGGAATGTATAACATTTCTTTTAGATTAACTCAGGTCTGGGAGTGTGGCTGCCAGCTTTGGACATTTGTTCCTATCAGGAAGGTAAAACTGCAGTATTTGAAGGTTTTAGTGTGGTACTGGGGATGTGAGTTTTTTTTTTTTTTTTTTTTTTTTTTTTTTGGGTTTCAGTAAAACAAAATTTTGTAAGATGTGACATAGGCTAAAATGGATATGACAAGAAACAGTTGCTTAAAAGAGCAATCTGCCAAACACAGTGTGTATGTATCTAACACAAAAGCTGGAACTTGACATTTAATAAAAAAGTTGTTGTGCATAAAAGGTGGGAATAATATGGGAATAATATCTTAACACAGGACGCTGTCTGTAATGTCTTTAAATTTAATTCACTATTTTTTTTTTCTTTTTTGTATTTGTGAGACCACTGACATTAGAGTGCAAATAGTTATGCTACAGGAGACTCGCTTGGAAAGAACTAAACACGTGAATTTGGAAAAGAAAGGTTTTTAGGATGAGATAAAGGAAAAGAGGAGCACTTTTAGTAATTGCAAGAGGAGCTCTAATAGTGATAGAGAATAAAAAAGATGCTAATGGTAGATTTGTAGTACTAAGGGGGTGCTGGTAAGAGAGGAGGATTACACTAGCATGTATTTTTCCATCTAAAATTGCTATAATGGAGTTGATGAAAATTCTGGGAAAAGTGATCAGCTTTCAGCAAAGGGATATTGTATATAGGTGGGGACTGGAATTTGATATCCAGCAGTGAAGATGTGTGTGGGGTACCCAGAAAGGAAAATATAACAAACGAGGGTAGATTTTTGAAGAAATGTATGAAAATATTTGGTATAGGAGATGTGAATTCCATAGTAAGAGTTTGGAGTGAATTTACATTTTATTCCCCAAAGTACAAAAACTAGGCTAGACAGAATTTACATTTCTCAGGAACACGTGCATTTAATTGCAAGTCTTAATACTTACCCAATAACTATTTCAGATCATGCATGCATAATAACTAAAATAAAAACACAGGGTAATGAAATAAAAATGAGACACTGGCGCTTTCACAGATATCTGTTAAAGTGGAATTTAAGGACTGGTTAGTAGAAATTATTCAGGAGCTATTAGAGAAGATAGAAATTTCTTCTGAAAATATAGCTAGGGAGTGGGATAAAATTTAAAGTGGAATTTTAAAAATAGGGTGTAAATGAAAGGGAGATATGAATAAGAAGTAACTAGAATTATTTAAAGGGATTGACAAATGTTAAAGTATTGCAAAATAGGGGGAATCTCAGAGCAAGAAGAGCAACTGCAGAATGCGAAACAGAAAATAAGGGATTACCTCGATAATATGCAGGAGTTTAGAATGATTGCTGTTAAGGAACTGTTTGATAACTCTAGAGCACAAAAACTTTTAGCACAATGACTTAAGCAACAGAGAGTAGAAAGGGTTTTCTCCAAGCATATGGAGCCTGTAACAATGAAGAAGAGATCCTGTAGAAGTATTAGAAATATTTCGGAAATTCTATGAAAGTCTGTATAAAGCAAAGAAATGTGGAAAGCAATAAAAAGTACAAATGGAAATGTTTATGGAAGAATTAAATATGCCAAGGTTAGAGGTGGATGAGGCTCTGTTACAAACAGGATAGGGGGAGAGGAGATGAAAAAAATGGTGAGGTATAACCAATCCACAGGAGAGTCTACCAAGAATAGATGGAATTCATGTGGTAGTTTGGAAGCTAGGAGGGATAAAACTGATAAAGATGTGGAAGGTTTTGTTTAACAGTATCTGAAGAAAAAGTTCCAGCATCCTGGAAGAAAGTGGTGGTAGCAGTAATATCTAAAGAGGGTAAAGCTGCATCAGATCCAACTTCATACAAGCCCATTTCAAAACTAAACCATATTATAAAGGGCTTATGTCCATAATGGCTGAAAGAATGGCTAAAGTGATGCCAAAATTGATAGATATGGATCAGTGTGGTTTTGTGTCTGGGAGGCAAGCCTTTGACAACATTAACAGAACACTGATGATCCAGAGGGATGCAGAATGTAAAAAAATACCGCTGTTAGTGGGTCTTGATTGAAGAGAAAGCTTTTGACAGTAAGCTGGGACAAATGGAAGCGTTTGCATTCCCGGGTAGAATTAGAAGGTTGACTAGGAGGCTATATAAGGGAACTGAGGCTAAAATTAAACTGTGTGGGTTCTTCTCTGATAATTTCTGCTTGAGCAGAGAACCAGGCAGAGGTTTCCTCTTTGGATACCTATTACGTTATCTAACTTTTACAAGTTCGAACGCCATATGGTCGAACCCATATGTTTGAACTTGTAAAAGTTCAAATACGTAAAAAAAAAAAAAGAAAAAAAATTACCTGACTGTTGTAAGCAGGGGGGCCAGCACCTCTGCACCCTCTGCTCTTTAAATATACCAACTCGAGACTGCACTACAATGCAGTACAGCGAGGAGAGGAAAGATTTCCCTTTACTACACTGTAGTGCGTTCTCGGAGTTGGTATATTTAAAGAGCGGGGGGTGGGGGGCTCCCCCCACTTACAACCGTCAGGTAAGTTTTTTTTTTACGTATGGCGTTCGAACTTGTGAAACTTCGATAACGTAATATGGACCTGTCCTCTTTCCTCTTTATTTGCTTTATGTTTAGAATCATTGGCAAAGAAAGTAAAGGGACTCAGAAATTTAAGGATATAATTGGTATGGTAGTTGAGAAAAGCTGGCTGTCTTTGCAGATATTATTTTATACCTAATAAAATCAGAAAAGGACGTTGCAACATTTTGAGACAGTTTCATTAATTTTGTATCCTGAAAAGATATGAAACAAAAACAAGGCAATAGCAGTAAATGTCCCCACACAGACTGGTTCAGCAATGTCCATATTTATGGGGACATGAAATTAAGTATTTAGGAGTATGGATTAAAATGATGCTGGTATGGCAGCTAAGGTTATGCGAGAAGAAACTAGAAATTGGAAGCTCTATTATATGGTTAATAAAATACAAGCAGTTAAAATGTTTATGGATATGGTTAATAAGTTACAAGCAGTTAAAATGTTTAGTCCCTTTAGTCTTATGCAAAGGTCAGACATATTTTTATCAAACAGAGAGAAGTTGTGGTTGTCAATTAATAGAGCTGAAGGATTTTATCTGGGAGGAGAAGACCAGAAGAATCAGGTGGGATAAGCTGATTCTTCCAACAGAACAAGGCAGATGGGGATTACCTGATTTGAAGGGAGTATTTGAGTTGCACAGTTAAGGCTCCTATACATAGCACAAGCAAAATCCTATAATTCTAAGTGGAAAGGAACAATGGGATGATGATGATGAAATGGAAACTCAAGAGACAGAGACTGGGATTTTGGAAGCAGACCTTTAAGGAGAATAACAATAATCATGCAGAATCTTGTAGTAATAAAGTAGCAGAAAGTATTCTAAGAACTAAGCCAACACGGGAATGGAGATTTTGCCTATAGGGATGACTGCAATTGGGGATACAGAAGCTAAAATTTATTGGAGAAAACTGGCAATGGAACCAAGTTATTGGGAGCAAACAACTGGGGAGGGAAAGGTAATAGAATGGAAAGATGCCAAGAATTTATTTGGATTGCAGATTAGAGACTGCTATCCCTGTCAAGGACTGATATCAAAGTATAGGCAAAGAGAACTACGGGGTCCTAAATGAAAGACCAGCATTGGTAGAGTTTTTAGTAGAATCTAGAACAGAAGCTGCCATTATAAAAGGAATAATTAGCAGACCATATAAAATATTGACTGATACCTAGAAGAACTAGAGGTGGTTAGAAAGGCTGGGAAGAGTGATTGGATAAGCAATTCACAAATAAATAGTGGGGGATATATGTATGGCTCCCTAATATACAACAAAATATAGAAAATTTATGATATTTTGCTTGGAAATGTTTAAATAGATATTTCTATACCCCAAGTGGTCTCCAGAGATTTTTTTCTCAGCAAAAGTCGGAGGTGTGATGGGAAGAAAGAGGTACTTGGAAACACATTTTCAGAGAGTATAATGAGTTGGCAGACTTTAAGGATTCCCTGCAGACTACTCTATCATAGGCAATGGATGAGCAAATTTGTGTATCTAGGGAAATGATTTTCCTGAGCTGTGATACAGAATCACAGTTGCGTAGACATAGTAAGACTTTGCTGATTCTAATTATGATGGCTGCCAAAAAAGCAATTACTTAGAAAATGGAAATCAAAGTCTACACCAACTGTACTAGAAGCCGTAAATATAGTAAAGGAGGTAAAAGAACTGGAATTTGAATCTTCAGAAAAAGGTAGGAGCAAATTACATAGGAAAATGGGAACTGTGGGAACAATACATACAGGGGAGGAATGGAGTTTTAAAAGAAGGCAGGATTTGAATGAGCTGTGAAATGTCTGAGAGATAGTGATTGGGTAGGTTATAAGAGGTGTATAATGTTTGCAACTAAAATTGTCAATATGGTTTGTGATGTATAATGCTTGACCACTAAGATTGTCGGCATGTTTTTTTCATTTGTATAAATGTGATTGTCCATGTCATAAGTGATAATTTAATAAAGATGTTCTTTGTTTGAAAAAAAAAAGCTTTCTCCAGCTGTTACAGCTAAAATTGCAGCTGTGTTGTATTTCAGCTTTGTTCTATTGCAATAATAGTATTTGAAGATGTTCTTCGTGTTTCACTGTTGCAGTCATTACATCTGGGGTAATCTGCTGGCAGGTTGCCCTGTTGCCCTCAGTCGGCCTGAATTCCAAAGTCTTGGGTCCTGTGTCGGTTGCCATCTTCTCTTCCATGACATCAAGTCATCAGGGGTATAAATCATGCAGCAGACACCATTTTCTTCAGTCTTTCTTGCCGCGCTGTGCCCGAAGCAGAAGCATTTCGTAAGTGCCGGTTGGCAGACTACTGAAATATTCAAGTTTGAGTTTCAGAACTAAGTACCCCGTTGGGGAAACTTTTTTTTTTCTTGCTTTTTACCGATTTCAGAAAAAGTTAATAATTGTATTACTTGTGGGAAGCAAATACCTCATAAGGATTTCCATTTGTACTATATTCCTTGCCTAGGCCCTGATCACAATGTGCCTGGCTGTCTGTTTTGTGCTAGATTTAACCAACGCACTATTAAGCGTTGGTATATTTTTGCATCATAGTATTTTGGAAACAGATTTAACTACCCAGAAACGTCGCCTGAAAGAAATCGGACTACCGGAGTACATAAAAAAACGCAAAGAAAAGGACAGAGAAAGGCAGTAGAGATCCAAAACCGACAACGATACTTCTCCTAAGCCAGTCGCCGGAACTCAGTGAGGCACCTTTGCAGCCCTCGATACCTGCTGCCTTCGAGTCGCAGGCCTCTACCGACACCCATGTGGAGTCTGGCATGCTGCAAGATGCTCAAGGTATTGGAACGACAAATGTATCTCCCTCGGATGGGTCCGGAGCTGCTGAGCAGACACTGGCTTCTGAGGGTGTATTCAGACCTCAACATTTGTACATCAAACCGACGATAGCTGCAAGACAAAAGCAACTTCTAAACCTAAAAAAAGACGCATGAGCCACGTGCACAGGCCTCTATATGCCTAAAAAACAGATGATCAAAATGGCTGAAGACCTCATTACCTTGATCAGGGGTACCCATCCCCCTCTAGATAAGAGGCCTAGGCAAGACACTGATTATGAATCTTCAGATCAGATTTCTATTTCTTCTGACTCCTCTTCTGATCAGGAATTATCTGTACCTCCCTATGAGGATTCTGATGCTGAGGAGTCTATTCCATCTGCATCTCCTCCTGAGGATTATTCATTTGGAGAAACCTTGCATACTTTGAGGGAGCATTTTCACTGGGAGAGTCAAGACTTCTTAGAATCAAAAGAGGCTCAGGGATTTCCTTCTACTCCCTCAGCACAAGCCTTTAGCCATCCCCCCTGTTTTAGACATTGTGGGTGATGTGTTTTCGGGGTCAAGCTTGACCCCTGACTCCTTACTTCTGGCTCACAGTCAGCTTGATTGATATTAAGAGTCCCCGACTCACATAAATTTCTATTTAGAAACCCTGCTGCTGATCTTGAAACTATTTCACAGGGTCCAAAGGGAGTTAAGGCCTCAACAGCAAAAAAACCATACCCCCTCTGACAGGGATTCTAGGGTACTGGACAGATGGGGGGGGGGGGTTGGTTACATCTGCAACCTTGGGAATAAGGGCCTTAAACTGTCAGTTTCATATGCTTAAGTACCAACAACATGTTATGGGATTGCTGAAACAGAACATGATGTTGATTTCAGAATGAGCAGAAAATAAAGATTTGCAGGAATTATTGCATGTAGTTGAACAAATTGTAAAGCATACTTTGCAATGTGGTTTTGATTCTTTAGAGGCCTCCTGCAGGTCTGCAGTTACTGGATCTGTGATTAGGATACATGCCTGGTTAAAGGAGCAAAATTTGCCTGATCATGTTAAAGCTAAATTGCTAGATGCACCTTTATAGCATGATTCTCTGTTTGGTATTAAGGCAGAAGAGGTTTTAAAGAAAATGGAAGACGAAGCTAAGTCTATGCAAACTGTTAAAGATTTCTTACAAGTGCAGCCACCAAGATTCAGTAGACAGTGGCCTACAAAAATTGGTCCTTTCCTGTGTCAGACAGAGCTCAAAGGGGCAAATCCAGACACCCTAAGGGTTCCAGGTACCAGGCTCAAGACTCATAACCGGTCAAAGCAATGGGGTGCAGCCACCTCCAAATCTGGAGGAGATAAAGCGCAAACCTACAGAAAGCAATCCCAATGACTTCCCTCTGCCTACACCAGCACTTACCTTTTGGCAGCACCCATAGGGGGAAAATTAGCACTTTTTGCTCAAAATTGACAGTTAATAACCCAGGACAAGTGGGTACTAAACATTGCATCACAGGGATACAGATTCCATTTCCACACACTGCCAATGACAAATGGTTGGCCAGATCTGCCAAAAAAGCAATGGGCAGAGGCACAGAAACAGATTACGTCCCTCATGGATATGGGGGCCATTCAGACAGTACCAGAACAGTCAGAAGGACAAGGGTTTTACTCAAGACTGTTCTTGGTACCCAGAAAGGACGAGGCCTGGCAGCCAATACTGGATTTATCGATTTTTGAACACATACCTGGACATTACAAAATTCAAAATGCTCACTTTGCAGCAGCTTCTGCCCATGCTGGGCAGGAATGCTTGGCTGGTGACTTTAGACCTAAAAGAGGCATACCTGCATGTCCCAGTAAGACAGTCATTCAGAAGATATCTCAGATTCAAGGCTGGCTTAATGCATTGCCAATTCTCTGCACTGCCCTTTGGCTTATCTACTGCGCCCAGGGTCCTTACAAAAGTGCCTGGCACCAGTAATTGCATTTTGCAGACAAAGAAGTATACAGATATATCCTTACTTGGACGACTGTCTCATTCAATCAGAGAACAAGGACACTCTTCTACAACACCCGTCATTTGTGAAAAGGCTTCTAACATGCCTAGGGTACACAATAAACGAAAAGAAATCACAACTGGTACCCTCTCAAAAGATAACATTCCTGGGTGCAAGTTTGAATACAACTGCTCAGATGGCTTACCTCACGCCAGACAAACAAAGGCAACTGACTACTTACTTCAAACTGATGGCAACAAAAACCCAGTCTTCTGCAAGACAAATTCTGCAGGCTCTGGGCTTCATGGCATCCTGCATCCTTCCTTCTAATTCCATATGCAAGACTGCATATGAGGAAACTTCAATGGTACCTAAAAAGTTTATGGAGTCAACGTTCACACAGTCTGGAAACGATGATTCCTCTCATTCCCTGCCTTCAACAGGAGTTTCTGTGGTGGGCAAAGGCCGGTCACCAAAACATGGGACGGTCCCTCACTCTACCCCCTGCCAGCCAAACCTTAACAGACTCATCAGATTATGCCTGGGGGGCCCACATGGCAGGAAGATTCATTCAGGGCATAAGGTCACCAAATCAAATGCATCTATATAACCAGAAAGATGCTAGCTGTTCAGAATGCCCTAACAGCCTTCAAGGACTTACTTCATCCAGGACAACTACTGATAAAGACAGACAACACAGTCATGTGGTACATAAGCAAGGGGGCACACTCATACCCCCTTTGCAGATTAGCCATGGCACTGTGGCACACAGCTTTGACCTACCAAATACATCTTCAAGCTCAATTCCTGCCAGGAAAACAAAACACTCTGGCAGACTATTTAAGCAGAAACCTTATGGATCCTCATGAGTGGAAACTAAATCCACAAGTCTTCAGCATGATAACAGAGAAATGGGGGAGCCCAGACATATATCTATTTGCCTTTCCTCAAAATTATGAACTGAAAAGATTCTACACAAGGATTTATCACAGACAAGCATGGAAAGTAGACGCCCTATCCTTCAGTTGGAAAAACCTATCTGTTTACGCCTTTCCTCCTCTGCCTCTGCTACCCAAAGGTCCTCTTGAAAGTCAGACAGGAGAAGACAAAGATGACATTAATTGCCCCGGACTGGCCCCACCAATACTGATACCCAATCCTAAGAAACTTGTCTCTACCCAGCTTGGACCATGCCTCAAAATCCACAACTACTGTTCCAGCAAAACAATCAGATCCTGCACAATCAGCTGCAGACTCTGAACCTGGGAGCATGGCTAATCCTGTAATCATACAAACAACACCCCTCAGTAAAGCTGTGATGGATGTCATTTTGGAAACCAGAAGGCCTAGTACTAGAAAATCTTATGCTGACAAATGGAAGAGATTCTGTGCTTGGAATCCAGCACAAGGAACTGATACAGCAGAACCACATATTCCTCAGATATTACAATACTTAACTGAGATGCTTGACAAGGGCCTATCTTTCTCATCAATCAAAATCCATGCCTCTGCCATTTCAGCTCATTACAATACAGCGCCACCAATCTTTTCCCATCCTTTACTAAAGCAGTATCTTAGAGGAGCCAAAAATTTAAGGCCTCCTAGAAGATCACCATTAACTGCATGGGACCTCAATTATGTGTTGGAAAAGCTCACCCTGCCTCCATTTGAACCAGCTGCTACCGCTGATATAAAGTTTTTATCATGTAAGACAGAGCTGCTACCAGCAATTACTTCAGCAAGAAGAGTTTCAGATCTTCAGACCCTCATGGCTGTAGAGCCTTTTATCATATTTTACCCAGACAGGGTGTCTCTGAGGACAAATCTACTTTTATGCTAGGGTCATTTCCAGTGTGGCTCAAACCAAACAATTCCTCTGCCAACTTTTTTATCCAAATCCACAGAACAAAGGGGAGAGAATTCTGCATTCCTTGGATGTACACAGACAGCTAAGATTCTACTTGAGCAGGACTAAAACTCTTAAACTGAGCAATTTCTAGTGTCATATGCTGCAGGATCAGAAGGAAAGGCGATTTCAAAGCAGACAGTTTCAAACGTGAATAAGCCATTGCATACGTTTCTGCTACTTGCACCATGGCAAACCTGTGCCCAAGGGCATTGGGTCTCACTCCACCAGAGCTGCAGCTACTTCAGCAGCCTTTCACAGAGGAGTACCAACCAAAGACATTCTAGAGGTTGCTACTTGGAGTTCTGTTCACACCTTTACAAAGCATTACCATTTGCCTGTCTACTCTAAGTCCAGGGCAGA
Source organism: Protopterus annectens (assembly GCF_019279795.1). NCBI lineage: Eukaryota > Metazoa > Chordata > Ceratodontiformes > Protopteridae > Protopterus > Protopterus annectens. Next base: position 1,483,625,117 of record NC_056743.1, on the reverse strand, counting down.
CTTTGCCACTGCAGTTCTGCAGGGCCTTATAGCCTCACCTAATGCTGTTTAGCTCCAGCCTCCCAACCATAGCTTTGGGATTCTACCCAATTGTAATGACTGCAACAGTGAAACATGAACATAGTACAGTTTTGTACACTTACCATAAATGTAGATGTTAGAGTGTATTCACTGTTTCAGTCCAGGTTATCCTCCCGCCATCCCCCAGTCATTCTACAGTTTCTCTTTCCTTCTCTATCTTCTACAACCTATGTGGTGTATTTGCTTGTAGATGAAGGTAAAGTTTATATTGATGCATGTATTTATGTAAATCTGTATAATATTGCTACCTTTTTGGGGGCAAGAAAAACTGAAGAAAATGGCGTCTGCTGCATGTTTTATACCTCTGACGACCTGACGTCATGGAAGAGAAGACAGCAACCGACGCAGGACCCAAGACTTTGGAATTCAGGCTGACTGAGGGCAACCTGCCAGCAGATTACCCCAAATGTAATGACTGCAACAGTGAATACACTCTAACATCTACATTTATGGTAAATGTATACAACTGTACTTTGCTAAACATTTATCACAGTAGCCCTGCAAATGCACAACAGCTATGCAAAGCCAGACAGTGAATCTCTAAACTGAAAAAGAAACAAGAGGGCCAGATACTTTTTACAAACTGCTCCCACAGCTCCCTGTAGTTATATTTATTTTATTTATTTTGCATTTGTTAACCGGGCTAGTCTAACTAGATATAGATCTAGTTTCAGTAGAGGCCCGGGGAGATGAGCTCCGAGGAAACTATCACATGTACAAAATTTAATGTATATAATGAACATTGCAGGTGCAGTACAGAGAATAATCAGTGGTCATTTGTTCATAACAGTGCAAAATATACAGAAACAGTTAATACAATACAAAATGTAGTTGCAATATATCATAAAGAAAAAGATGGCAGCTGGATTTTACAGTATATTAGTATACAAGTAGTCATAAAGAAAAAGTAGGAGCTGAAATTATACAATATATTAGTAAAAGTAATTTCCTTAATGAGATTCTGAAGATGTAAGTAATAGTATAGAAGGACAAGGTAAGTTGTTAAGAAAAGTAACTTGATTACTGAGAAGAGGAGGGTAGGTTTAACCAAGTAAGAAGAGCTAGTTGATCAGTCAGGTTTAGTGAAGGGGCACAACCAGTGTGTTCTGAGGAAAAGTTTCAATTTGGTTTTAAAGAGTGATATAGAGGGAAGAGAGGAACTTTTGTTAGGAAGAAGGTTCCAGGATTTTCCAACAGTATTCGAGAAGAGTCCCCAGCCCTGTTTGATTTACAAATATTTGCAAGAAGTTTATGTAATGATCGTAGGGTCTTGATTGTTGTAGAGGGTAATGAGGGTAGGTAGTATTAGGGGTATTGTTAGGTTGGTAGAGGGTAATGAGGGTAGATAGTATTAGGGGTATTGTTAGGTTGGTAAAGGGTTTTATGGGCAATGGTCAGTTGGTGAAATTTAAGCTGATTTTGTAATTCTCAAGCCATCCTAGCTGCTTTAGATTAAAACAGTGGTGGGTTCTGAAAGGGTTACCTGTAGCAAATCTGGCTGTTATTGTAGGAGTTTTCCATTTTATGAAGGTTTTTAGAGCGATTAGTATATATGGGTGAGGCATAGAAGAGAGTAGAAATTAGATGGGTGTGAGCAATAGTTATTCTAGCTGCAGGAGAGAGGAAGGGTTTGATCTTGTAAGAGAGAGCCAGGCTTTAGAGTATTGTTAATATGGGTGTCGAAGTTAAGGTTGTTATCTATGGTGATACCTAGTAGTTTGGTAGTTGGATCTGGGGATATGAGAGTACCATTATTGGAAGTTACTGTGAAGTCTGTTGGGGGGACTTAAAAGTAGGAGTAAAAAGGAGTTTAGCTTTTTTGGGGGTTCAGAAGGAGACAGCACTGTGTAAACCATTGTTGAACTGTGTTAAACCCATTTTGGGTAAGGGAGTAAAGTTCAGATATAAATGTGAAATCATCTGCATATTGTATGCATGCAGCTTGGGAGATTGCTATGTGAAGGTCCTTGATAAATACAGAAAACGAGAGGTCCTAATATGGATCCTTGAGGAACACCAATGTTCATGGGCAGATGGGTAGATAGAATGTTATGTCAAAGTGCAGCCTATTGTCCAAGGACTGGAACCATTTTATAGCTAGTGCATCTAGTGACAGGGATTTGAGGATATTTGTAAGTATCTGGTGATTTACCATATCAAATGCCTTGGACAGATCTGTAAACGGTGCAGAGGAAAACATATTGAGGTTACGTTCTTTAATAGTCATTAAAGGAAAAGTGGGCAGTAGTATTGCTGTGGGAAGGTCTGAAACCATGTTTTGAGTTTGAAAGTAAGTTATTTTGGATTAGGCGGTCTAGCAATTGTCTGTGGATGCATTTTTCCATGATCCTTGCCAAGGGAGAAAGTAGGGCTATGGGACTGTATTTGGAGAGTTCAGTAGAGTTCCCACTCTTGTGAAGGGGGATAATATGGGATACTTTCCAGATTTTAGGGATGTGTCCTTCACTGATGGTTCTATTGATGAGAATGGAAATGGGATAGGTGATGGATTTGGCTGCCTTTTGTAGATATTCAGCAGGTAGTTGGTCTGCTGAAGGAGTGCACGGTTTCAGTTTTTGGATAAGGGTAAGAATATATGTTGTTGGGACTGGTTGGAAGAGAAATGGAGGGGATGGGTTAGAGTTGGATATAGTTAAGCTCTGAGTAGATAACTGACTGGTAAGAGGTTGAATGGCCTCAGTGAAAAAGGTATTGAAGGCATTTAGCAGTCTGCTTGGGATTCTCCTGGTCTGCGCCTTGTGGGTTTGGTGTGATAGATTGACCTGGGTGTAATAATTTAATACTCGCCCAGAACTTTTGTGGTTTATTATGGTGAGTCTGCTGGAATTGTAGGTAGTAGTTTCTTTTGTCAGACAGTGTAGCTTTTTTAGTTTCATTTCTCAGCTGTCTGAAGTTTTGTTGGTCTACTGGGTTTTTAGTTAAACGAGATTTATTCCAGTATTTATTTCTGAGATAGATATTTTGCCTGGTTTCTTTTGAAAGCCATGGGGCAGATTTAGTTCTCATTCTAATAGAGCGGGTTGGTGCATGGTGGTCTAGTATGGCTAGGAAGTTAGAATTAAAGTAATTAACAGCTTCCTCCAGTGTGAGGTATTTTAAGGGAGACCAGTTACATGCTCTTAGTTCTCTCTATAAGAGATTGGGGTTGAAGGTTTTCTTGGTTCTAATTGTCCTAGATATGGTTGGATTAGGTAGATTGGATTTAAGCCTGATGATGTAGGTTAGTGAGTGGTCACTTACATCATCAGGGAGGGTTCCAGCTTCATATGTCTAGGGATGATTATTTATGAGAATCCAATCTAAGGTACTTTCTTATTAGGCTCATTTATCCTGGTAGGGGAGGTAATGGTTTGAGAAAAACTAAAAAGGTTAATATGGCTGGTAGGGTGGCTACTGCTACAACACTTCCAATCAATGTTAAAATCACATAGGATTATGGTTTCTTGGGGTAAATTGTGGGATAGCCAACAAAGGATATTTTCAATGGTGGCAATGTTATTACCAGGAGGAAGATGGATATAGATAATATGGATGGATTTGAATGTGTTAAGTTGAAGCTTGGTAATGAGTTTCAGCGTTGGAGTCTTGAGGTGGTTTATAGTCATAGGTAGTAATCTGTAACCCAGACTTAAATAGGATAGCTACAACACCACCCTTTTTTGGTTGCACGGTCAAGTCACAAAATATTATAACCGGGTGGGATGACTTAATTGTCTTTAGTTACAGGTTTTAACCAAGTTTCTGTTAAACAAAGAATGTCAAAGGAGTAGACTTCCAAGAGAACATGGAGTTGTGCAACTTTGTTATTAATGCTCCGTACGTTGAGGTGAGCTAATAAGAGTGAGTTAGGTGGTTTGATAAGGGAATGGATATCCGGGGTTGGGGTTGAGGAGTTGAGTGGTAGTAACAGTTGTTGGGCCTGGGTTTGGGTGAATGTCTTCATCTTTTAAAGAGAAGAGTAGTGTTTGAAGTCTAGGATTTGGGAATTTACTATATAGAGGTAGAGAATTTCTGGGATTGGGAGTCTCCTATCTGATGTGGGCTACCCTATGGTATTTTGCTAGTAGATAGCTGGGTGTAGATGTTTTGTTAACATGGTTAGTGAAAATAGGTAGAGAAGGAGAGGTAGGTAGCTTGTTGAGCTAGAGAAGGTGTGGATATAATGGGTGTTCATAGGAGGTTAGCAGGTAAGCTAAAGTTAGAGGTGGTAGAAGTGTAAGTATGAGTAACCTCTGTAAGAGGGCTGGGGTGGGTAGCTTATACATCTGAAAGGGCAAGTTGTTAGGTTGCGGTTATAGGCTCGGAGGTATACTAGGTGTGGAAAGGAATAGGTGGAGGGTGTGGTGGGAGAGCTGGGGAGTGGTAAATGAAAGGAGTGAATTGGAGACAAGTGGCCATTAAGTGGCCAATGGTGAAGGGTTTGTGATTGGTGGAAGAGGGGAAGGGGTGTGGTTAGATGGTGTAAGAGTAGGACCCCTGGGGGGTGGGTGGAATTTGGGGGTAGGGTAGTGGAGCAGAGTCGGCCCGCAGGGCGAACGGAGCGGGTAGAGACAAGTGAAGGAGAAGCTAGAGAAGAAACCGTCAGCAATGCTAGTAACTGAAGGAAAGTTAGGCAAGTCAGGAGTGAGAAAGATCAGAGGTAAAACAGAAGTCTATGAGAAAAGAAAAGGTGAGTGTAGACAGTTGAAGTAAAGGGTAAGTGAGAAAATAAGAGCAGGTCTAGGACTTAAGAGATTTAGTGTAGTAGAGGGATAAGCAGGAGATAAAGGATGGGAAATGGGTGCAATCTAGAGGGAAGTTCTAGTAGTGCAGGTAAGTAAGGGAGCTAGCTGCATTAGTACTAGGGAAGGAGTGATAACTAGTAAAGGGGATTATTATAAAGTAGAATTTTTTTTTGATACAGGGTAGATGGGGGGGGGGTAAAGGCTGCTGGCTGTTAAGGCTCATAGCATACTTTAGAACCTCCTGAAGCAATAGTAGACTGAACTGCTTTACAAGCAGGAACTTAGACAACCACGTACTTTCTTGCTTCCTTGAGAGAGGGTGCAGGGAAAATAATGCTGTTAGATGAGACCACAGGTATTTCGATAGGGTCCTTTGTCACCAGGTAGATAGGTTCTTAGAGACCATATCAGGAACAGCGCAGTGGGGAGCAGGGTACTTTAGGGAGAAAGAGAGACAAACTTGGAGGAGAGAAAAAAAGAGTTTGCACATAGCTGGTAGTTATGACAATTAAACAAAAAAGCTTTACATGAAGATACAGCTAATAAAGTAGCTCATATTCATGCCCTTATTTTTGAAAGAAGCTATTGGAATCACTTTTAAGCTAGTAGTACTGTGATATAAAGTAGTCTAAACTATCCTTTAGAGGAACTCTGAATCAGGTTTACTGAAATTGGGAGCAAGCAAAAACAAAAACATAAGCTTCTAATATCCAAATGTAAACTATACCAGCAAAAAAAAATAAATAAATAAATGGAAAGCTACCTTAGAGAGAAATTACTGTACTACTCTATGCGGGGACAGTGAGTTTACAGTGTGGAATACAACACTGAAAAAAAGAAAATTACTAGAGATGCTGCTACACCTGGAGGGCTTTCAGCTGCAATTAGAGCAAATATGGCATCCAGGGTTTTTAAAACATTTGTTGTGTTGTACCTGAGCAATCACTTGGGGGTTGGGGGAAGGGAGGGAAGCCTTCAATTGGAATTTAAAATAGCAGGGGAGAATCAAAGGGACTCTGCTAAACCAGTAATTATCAAGGACAGCCAAGGAAATAAGGTAAACGTACAGGCACCCTTGTTCAAGGACTGGAAGGTTTCTCCAAGAAAAACTGTGTAGGAATACACCACAGGTGGAAGTTGTATGCTGCTTACTAGTCTGCAATGGCAGATTTTATTTTTATGTTTGTATTCCCCTTTGCTCATTGTTTGCTGCACACAATGTAGCTAAAGATAAAAGCAGTGGAGACTTTGCACCTCTGTTTGATGTTTAGTGAAGAACAAGTATTGAGGAGGAGGGACTGAAGGCTGGGACTATTGAGAGGGGATAAATATCTTCACATATAACAAATTTATCAACAGTGAAACGGAATGACAGGGGTGGCGGTGGGTTAAGAGGAAGAAGGTTTGCAGCTATTGCCCTCAGGGTATGCACTCTAGCTGACTGTAACAGTTTTTAACAAGGCACAACAGTAGTTAAAAAACCTGGCACCTACACTACACAAGCGGCAACAAGGTTCTTGGAGTTAAACCAGGGGCTGCAGTTTTGGATGATTGCTGGTTAGAGTTTTCTTTGCTTTTAGCTGGAATGAGAGGATTCCTTGCTCACACAAGTGGGGGGGGGACCCAAAGTGATCAGGTCCTCAGTGGCTTAGAGATGCTACACCTGGAGGGCTTTCAGCTAAACATGACAACCATAGATTGTATTTTAGCTTTGTTTTATCGAAACACTAGCCAAACATTAAAGTATTCCAATAATGCTTAAATCACAGTAATCCTGCAGACTCTGGATAATGAGCAAAAAGCAGTTAATCACATTCTTCCGCAGACTGACAGTTTTTATTTAGAACAGGTTTTTCATCTATTTAATTTTTGTGAAGCATATAATTCCAGTTCCTGGTATTTTTGACTTGACTTTAAGCCATGGTAGTTTACCAGGATAAAAAAAGTTGAGGGACATTCCTCTTAACCTCCTAGTACAAGAAATCTGGAAAAAGTAAAAAAAAAAATGGTAGGGGGAGGTGCAGGGCAAAATCAGGAACAGATTTTCACATTCTTCCTAGAAACTTATATACAATTGATAGAAAAATAAATTTTGCATTACCGTGCATTTTCTGAATGACATGAAGTCTGAAACTCAGATGTCTACAGTTATTTAGTGACTTCAGTCTTCAGTGATTTGCCAAAAAATTTATTTCAAATAGATCAGTATTTGAGGCAAAAATCTTGATGTTTTGCAAAAATCAAGACAGATGAGATATGGGGGACAAGACAAGCATATTAAATAAAAGCAGGCACATTCTGCAAAATCGGGGGCAGCATATCGTTAACCAGCCCCAACCATCCGAAAGATCTAGTTATCTGCAAGTAACAAAAAAAAATTAATTTATATCGGACACACACACACACACACACACACACACACACACACACACACACACACACACACACACATACTTAACCTCACTCCAAATCCGAGCTTTCTCTTGGTGGATTTTCAGTTTTGAATATGTTGACTTCTTAGGGCAGCACATTGTTGTAGCAGTTAGTGTTGTTGCTTCACAGCAAAGACATTCTCCGGTTTGATTCTCTGCTGAGGTGCCTTATGTGCAGAGTCTGCATGCCCTCCCTATGTGGGTTTCCACCAGTTGCTTCGGTGTCCTCCCACATTCGCAAGACATGCTGCAGGTGGATTGGACTTTCTAAATTGGCCCTAGGTGTGTGTGTGTGTGTGTGTGTGTGTGTGTGTGTCTTCTGAGAAAGGTTGTGCGCTGGGCTGGCAGCTCTACACAGTAAAACTCTACTGACTTTCATTCTGCAGACCAGTGATCTGCTGTGGCAATCCCTAACAGGAGCAGCCAAAAGAAGGAGAAGAAGATGTTGACTTCTTACTCTGCCCCACCCATGAGCTATCAATTTCGTTGTGTAGGTAAGTCTTGGGCAGGATGGGCAGGCAGTCAAATGATATAACAAAATCTATGAGGCCTCCTCCCTAAGGTGCTACATTCCCTGGTCTGGTAGGAGTGCTTTTCCTGTATGTAATTACTTATTTTTATAGTAAAGAAAGAAGGCATTTCCATACTAATAAAAAAATTAATACTGGAAAAGTAGGCCTACTACAGCAGTGAGAGCAGCTCACTAGGCAACCGACTAGTTAGTCTGTCCATAAGACTAGCTATGCCTTAACCTTTGAGTTAAGGTTTGTTGTGTAGGGTTGTAATCATAAAATAATTTGCCTAAGTGCCACTTTTTCATGCTCATGTATATTGTATGATTATTTTTTTGGTAGTCTTCGTGGCACCTCTCGGGCAGTCCCCTTCCTTGCCAGTTTGGTTCATTAAGTTATTCTGCAGTGCTTTAATCCTTGTGAGCCCTTTAGTATTTTTTTACTGTTCTGCCATATTTATTTATTTTATTTTACATTTGTTGACCGGGATAGTCCGACTGGATACATGTCCATTTTCAGCGGAGGCCCGGGGAGAAAAGCTCCAAGATAATAATACACATTGAACATTTAGTAAATGCTAGTTTCAAGCAGATTAGTGATAAGCAATACCAACATTAAGCACATATAGTACTTATTATAAAACACCTTACAAAACATAACATTATTTCCAAAGTTAAACATACATAACATTACATTCAGGTTTAAGACGCACTGAGCAGCAGTTATACAGTTGGACCCTTCCTGTAATGGAGTGGTAGAAAAAAGTAGTAGTTTAAGGTAGGGCACCTAAGAAGAAATAGAGAGGTCACTAGTCGGGGTTAGTGCAAGGACATAACCAATGAGTTTTGAAGTATTTCTTGAGTTTGTTTTTGAATTGAGTTAGTGAGGATTCTAGGGTCAAGTCAGCTGGGAGTCTGTTCCATATTTTGACAGCAGAGTTGGCAAACAGAGTCTCCCCAGCTGAGTAGTTGGATTTGTAAGTTTGAACTAGGAGTCTAGTGGATGATCGCAGTGGCCGGGTGCTGGTGTAGGGGCTGATAATATTTTTTAGTGCAGGTAAAGGACTTTGTGTCAATATTAGCTGGTTGAACTGCAGTAGGCTTGGCAGTTCAAGCCATCCTAGGCAATTTAGGTTGTGACAGTGGTGTGTCCGATAGGCTGTGTAAGTAGCAAATCTTGCAATGTGTTTATAGCAGGATGATAGTTTTAAGATCTGTTTTGTTTGTTGGAGAATAGAGGGGAGGCATAGAGAAGAGTTGATAGCAGGAGGGAACGGGCAATTGCAGTTCTAGCAAGTTGGGGTAAGGAAAGGTTTGATTCTGTAAAGAAAATCAAGTTTTTTATTAATGGTTTTGATAGTTTGACTGATATGCGGTTATCAACTATGACACCCAGTAGTTTAGGTTGGGCTTCTGGGGAGATGATGGGGGTTCTGCATGTGGGGAAGAAGAGGAGCAACTTAGTTTTGTTGGGGTTTAGGGATTAGATGATGTTTGGAGAGCCATTTTTCCACTGTATTGAAGGTAATCTGGGTTAATGTGAATAAAGTAGCTGGTGAGGTGTCAGAACAAATCAAGGTGGAGTCATCCGCATATTGAATGCAGGTAGCATCTGGGATGACTGAATGAAGGTCATTGATAAAGGTGGAGAAAAGAAGGGGTCCTAGTATTGAGCCCTGGGGGGACTCCTGATGTGATGGGTAGGTGAGATGATAGCTCGTCCTGCCATAGGACTGCCTGTTGCCTGCCCTGAAACCATTGGAGTGCATGGTTTTTTAAGGAGAAGGCCTTCAAGGTATTTATAAGCATTTTGTGGTCAACCTTTTCAAAAGCCTTAGATAGATCTAGAAAGAGTGCTGAGGATAGTTTGTTATTATTGCGGTTGTGGTTAATGACGTTAGGGAAAGAGAGGAGTGCAGTAGTAGTACTGTGGTGTGGCTTAAAGCTTGTTGTGTGTGAGGTAGTACATGAGCTGTATGTGTACACACTTCTCCATAATTTTAGCTAGAGACGACAGAATAGCTATGGGTCTAAAGTTTGATAGTTCAGTGGAACTACCTCCTTTATGGAGAAGTATGACATGGGAGATTTTCCATATAATGGGTACAGTAGCTTCAGATATAGCTCTGTTGATCATGATAGAGAGGGGGTAGGCTAAGGTGTCAGCAGCCTTTTGCAGGTAGTCTGCTGGGCGGAGTTCGGTAGCCAGGGTGGTGGGTCTTAGTTTCTTAAGTAGGGCATGAATAAGTTGAGTAGGAATGGGTTGGAAGGTAAAGTATGTTTGGGTACTGGGTGTGGCTACATTAGAATTAGAGCCATTGAGAGAGAGTTGACTGGCTAGAGACTGGATAGTCTCTCTGAACAAGCTGTTGAAGTTATTAGCAATGTCTATTGGGGATTTTTGTTGGGAAGCTGAGGGGGGTGAAGTGGCGGTTTGGCCTGGGTGGAGTAGTTTGTTTATTCCTGCCCAGAAATTTTGAGGTTTTCTTTCCATTGTTTCAAACACGTCTTTCTCCTTTTACTGCTTCCCAAGCATTAGCCATCTGTTTTAACCCATTTGCCATATTTCCTACTGCTTTCCAAATCTTATCTGCTACCCAGTCTTTAAATGCCTACCTTTCAGTAAATAGTAGGAAAGTGACAACACTTGTCTCTTTCCCACTACCTTCAGCCTTTATGTAACCATTATATGTGCATGATTAGATATTGTAATCAGATGTACCTTTATTGAGCATGTTTTTGCATTATGTAGTATTTTTCCAGTCTGGCTCAGTTCTCCTACCTGTGAGAATAAGGACATTCCAGTTGAGCTCCGAAGACTGCTAATAACTCCTCCTACTTTTTTTGTTGGTTTATTATTAAAATTT